>NC_143025.1:19105000-19445000 GCF_057628025.1 Oncorhynchus mykiss
TTTTTACATCTTTAAGTACTGGCTAATGACTCATTTCCTACATCTTCCCTTAATTCTCCCTCTGCATTTCTCACCTTTTTACTATCACTGAAGTACTCATAATCATATAGTATTGCAGTACTATAACTGTAACACTGCATTTATGCTATGTTGTTCTCTCCCCCTTTGTCTCCCCAACCCCACCCATATCACCCCTCACAGCCTGCAAGCGCAAGGAGCAGGAGCACCACAAAGACCGCAACATGGCGCCCAAAAAGCAGCGGCTGGTCTTCACGGACCTGCAGCGCCGCACACTCATCGCCATCTTCAAGGAGAACAAGCGCCCGTCCAAGGAGATGCAGATCACCATCTCCCAGCAGCTGGGCCTGGAGCTCAACACTGTCAGCAACTTCTTTATGAATGCCCGGCGCCGCTGTGTGGACCGCTGGCACGACGAGCACAGCACCAGCCCCGGCCAGCCGGGCACCTCGGCCAACACCTTCTCCAAGGCCTGAGACGCCCGGGGGGAGCCACGGGGTGGCATTGGGATGGGGAGGTGGTACCTCCTGTATCCCACTTCGTTCCCAATAACCATGTTGATGCCTCCTCATTCGTGCCATGCAACCACGTCTTGGTCAGTCGTAACTGTAACCACCACGATCCTGAACATCTCACTACTGGACTGTTATGAAGCAAGTGAAACGCAAAGGTAACATGTAGTCAGGTCCACACAAGGACAATCATTTGTTTTTCGATTGAATCAGCTTTCTGTTGATGGTGTCAGTCCATTTACACTACAGACACAATGATATGTTGCTTTGTTTAAACAATCTCAAAATCAAGCCTCTGCCAGCCTCCCTATCCAGGTAGTTGGTACTGAATCCCTCCCAGCACTCCCCTTTGTGTCTGCTACTCTGAGTCTCTCCTCACATCTCTCATCTCTCCACAATGCAAAAAGGACAGAAGAACGGCAATAAACATGACAGCACACAGCCCTGTGATCCTACCCAGTTCTGTGCACAAGGCCATCCTGGAAAAAACAACACAACCCCGTTAAAAAAACAAAAGCTCAACCTCTAATTTCCTCTCCTCCCTCTATCCACTCCTTCTTCGCCAAAGGTATTCCCTGATGGCCAGCCATTTCAGCGAGCCACTCGAATCATACTCTGGCAAACTAATGAATCGAAAAATGAATCGATGCAGACAGGGAGAGGGAACGGGGCTTTGACCCTTCTTGAAGGTGAAACAGAAGACGCTTGGCAATAAAGATACTCAGATCTGCCCGGCTGCCTAGGTCTATATTGTTGCACAGATGTTGGAGGCCTGCAGGGAGACTTTCGTTGCTTGGGAGAAGCAGAAGTGTCTGTCGGGGAGGTGAGGGAGCGATATGCTCTTTGTTCAGGAGGGAGCTGCTTTTCACTGATCAATACAGAAACCAAGCGACAACACGGCCAGGCAGGTGACAAGTGAACAGCATTATAGCTGCTGTATAGAATGTAAGAAGAGCACATGGAACCCAGTGGAGGTGGCGACACAATGGCCTAACAGCTGCCCAGTCTGCTCTGCACATAAGGTGCCCTAGTGCCCCCTGCTGGTTATAAGAGTAAGCTGCAGCCAGCAGTCCTCTAGGAAAGGCCTTACGTGTGTTCCAGGGCTGGGGAGAGAGAGGCCATGGCACATGTTCAGGCCCTCGCAGATCTCTGAAGGCAGATCAATAGTGAGCCATTATCCTATTGTTGTTCCTCATCCAACGAGGACTGGTGAAGTAGGAGGAGGGGGATGGTTCAAGAAGCGCCCACTACCCTGGAAAATAGAAGTCAGGTTTTTAGCAAACACTCCAAATACGTTACCTTGATGATACTCACCAAGCAAATAGATGGCCTTGTGTCACAACCCACACGCTAGGGTATTGAAAGATACACACAGAAACACATACAGCTGACATAGAGATATGTCTCAGTTTCATTTAGTGGACAGAGGGGTAATGATGGATCCAGAAACATTTGAGGTGCTACAGAGATTTAGCTTCACATCATCATTTATGCAAAAATGGTGAGGAGGTTTCCTGTTTTGAAACATCTCAAATTACACACAGTTTAGATGCATCATCCGTCTGTTACCAAAAATAATGATCAGCAGATTTGGAAAAGAGCAAATTTCCCTCTGGATATTCCCACACAATGGTTATTATCTGTGGCTAGCCATCACACACTACAGTCACAAATGCTACAAGAACTAGTGCCAATGCTAACTGCCTTAATGATAATCAGAGAATATGGTACTGCATTCACACACAGCTACAGCGTAGCCTACTCATGATGATGGGCAGTACGTACCATAGCAACCAACAATCAACTTTTAAGTGAATTAGAATCTACTTTTTTAGAAAATGAACCAGATTTTAAGGCATACAATACCAAACCTCAAAACCACAAAGATACCACAATATGTGTAACAAAGACAAATCCACCAACACATACTGGACACATTTTTGAAACAGAGGAAAATCTCTCTCTCTTTCATTCTATCTTTGGTTCTCTACCCCCTCTTCCCCATACCCCTCTTCCCTCTCTTTCTCTCTCTTTCTCTCTTTCCCTCTCTTTCTCTCTTTCTCTCTTTCACTCTATAATATTGATGCGGGTAATTAGTACCATAGACACAAAGTTTCTCTTTCTTGTTACTTCTGTGCTCTGTCGTGCATAAGTAAGGCACCTTGTTGATAAATCAAAAAAAGACAAATGAAAGGACTTTTTAAAAGAAAAAAAAGAGGGATGTGTGGACCTAGACCAATGAAGGACATCGTTTTTTTGCATTATATGTGAATTTTGACAAGGAGGAGAAATTTCCCAAGACAAGGAGAAAGCAGGGAGATGGACGGTGTATTCTTCATGCCGTTACATGTCAGGGCTGCGGTCTGTACTTCAGCACCTTGTTAATCTGAGCCCCAAAAACGGGCTGTGAAAAGGGGACACAACATGACCTCCACATGTCCTTGCTGATTATATATGTGTATGGGGAGGGAGGGAGGGATGCAGGTTAAAGGGGAGTTAGAACATGACCTCCACATGTCCTTGCTGATTATATGTGTGTATGGGGAGGGAGGGATGCAGGTTAAAGGGGAGTTAGAACATGACCTCCACATGTCCTTGCTGATTATATGTGTGTATGGGGAGGGAGGGATGCAGGTTAAAGGGGAGTTAGAACATGGATGTTATCTGTGGGGTCTTAAAATGCAACTGTAGCATTTCCAACAATGTAGTTAGATTAACTGTGCAGAATAGATAAGACACTTTGATAGTTTGATAGAACGGCTCTAAACTCGCTTTGCTATAAGCAGTGAGTTTAAAGTCTCGAACGATGAGAAAAATTGATTTGTGGTACACAGTTCAGCAAGGGCAGAATTCAGCTCTATGTACGTGGCTGAATAAATGACCTTTGTTTGTAGTGAGAACCAATGTGGCTACCTCACTAAGCTGAGTGGTTTGTGAAACCGCCACGAATACCAAAGATTACTCCAGCCTGCCAGTCCCATGCTACCCGGGGGACACACACCAAAAAGAGCCCCCCTCTACCCCAACGTTGTTACAGACAGACACACTGACACACAAACAGACGCCCTGACACACTCCACACACATACCGTAAATGTACAGTGCAGTCAGGTTGCATTGTACCACAAAGGAGGAGGTGGCTACCATGCAGATAGAGTTGAGTGCCTTTTTTCTTCAACCACAGGTGGGACTGCTCTGGACACACACACACACACACACACACACACACACACACACACACACACACAAACACAATTTGTTATTAAATGGACAGAAAGGGGCACAGAGTGGGGGCTGTGTCAGCATCTTCTTTCATATTGACTTTCCATCTTGATACACTAGAATAAAAGCACTTTATCATGTAGAAAGTCTAGAAAACATTTTCTAGACAGTATTTAAATCAGACAAAAATATGTTACTTTGAATTCCGTAAATCATTTTGTTACTGCATAGTAGTTGCTGTCGGAGGGGCTCAGAGGGTGCCCTTGTTTTCTTAGCCTGGTGTTCTTCTGTTCTCCGTCCCTTCACTCCTCCCAACAGAGATATTTTTATGTAACAGAGAGGGAGGAGGTAAAGGGCTTGGCAGAAGTCAACAGTGGCCAGGATGTAGTTGTAATATCTTACCACTGTATATCATTCTCCCTCCACACTTGGTGCAAGCACTAATGCTGCGCGGGGCACCTGAACAGTCATTGACAATTATAGACAGACACAAGTTCTCTCTCCCTCCGCCTCCACCCTGTCTACTCTACTCACACATCAACCTCTCCCCCTGGCCAGAGCTAAGACTTGGTAGGCATCTGTTGACAATTAATTCTGAAATACCTCAAACCTTTCAAGTTTATGTAATTAACTGACAATAATCATCCTAATGATAAAAATGACTATGATTCTATGATACTATGATTCTATGATTCTATGATAGTTAGTTTTGGAACTTGTGACTTGAAGCTTTATACTGTTCAATGTTTTTATTTGTTTGCTTATTTTTCTTTTACGTTTCCTGTTTGTTTTGCTGCGGCATGCACTTAATGTTTTCATAAAGTAAAGACATTGTGAATGTTTCTGGAAAGAGAGGAAGAGACAGGATAGAATGCTAGAAGAGGAAGGGAAGAGAGAGAGAGAGGGCTACAAGAGCTACTTAACACATAGATAGATGTTTAGCTCAGCTATTTGAGGAGTGTATTTTTAAAGACCAAAAAAAAATGTAGCGGATTTGGATCGGATAAAAAAAGAAGCATCATTTGAATATCAACCTTTAGGAAGATGTTATTTTACTCATCCCAAGCTTTCTTCTGCCATTTTGTTCTCTTTTCTCCAAAACAATTTCACAGTTACTTTTGAAGTGTGTTCAAGTGCTCCTGATGTTATTAATATATTGAAAACAGCACCTCCTATTGAAAGGGAGGTGCAAAAAAAATTTCTGCATGGATATTGTATAACTGTATAGAAACCTACAGGAATGACCTGTGATTTTGTGCGAGAGGAGGAAGGAAAGACTGGGGTGGATGGAGGGGGGTATTTAGCAAAAGGGCGGGCTGGGGTCGGGATTTGGCATTTGTTTTTAGAAATGTTTGTCACTGTTGGATTCTCTGGTTGTGTGCATGTGTTGTTGCAACCCTCTCCCCTCCTCATGTTTTTTTATGCATATAAATCCTGACAGTAGGGGGCAGTGTGCTGGGGGAGGTTCCACCCCTCCTCTCCAATCAATCTCATTCAATCTCATTCCTCAGCCTGGCTACTAACATGGTCCTGTTGGTGGCTGTCCTGCTTTTCCAAGGCCGGGTTGTTTCCTTGGAGTTAATCAGAGGGACTAAGCCACAGGCCTGTATGTACTGTATGCCATCCTTTACTTCAGTCTGTGTGTGTATGTGTGCCTGCACTTGTATTTATCTGAAGAAGTGATCTTTTTTTGGTTTGCAATCTTTGTCAAGTGAAATTCTAACATTTACCAACCAACCAGTACATTGGCAACTGACCCCTCCAACCAGAAATGTTCATCTACTGTCAAACAGCATATGTGCATCATCTTCCTTTGGGATGTAAAGTTGCCAGTCGGCCTGCAGTCAGACCCGGTTAACACCCCAGTCACACTGTGCTCTCCCTCTTCTGGTGCCTGTTAATCAATCAGAACCAAGTGTCTTTGTGATGGTAGAAGACAATCAGTTTCAAAACAAGGAAAAGGTCGAGAGAGGACAGGCCAGCAGGGGGGCTGGGAGGAGAAATCGGGAAAAGAGGCTCTCTGGGTCATTTACAGATGTACTGCGCCGACAGCAAAAATATGCCCATTACCCACTACTACCCACCACCCCACACCATATCATCAATCTCATCACAAACAACACATCATTACAAACAACTCAAACCAAACAGTTATACCTTACCTCGAGACACTCCTACTCTGACACCCCTTGTCTATATTATTAACCCAATGCAAACTACACAACCGACAATGCAGTGCTGTGCAATGCAAGACAGCTGTTACTACATTTCCCATCTGACCCCTGTCCAACATGGTCTCCTGCTGATCTAATGTTGATGTAACCAGCCATGAGAGATATGAGGCTCTGGCTGGTGGCTTTTGCACAGAAAACTATGCAAACACCTGACCCCCCCAATCTTAATCATTGCTGCTGGGTCAGAGTGTACAAACTTCTATCCCCCACCTACCCTTTCCATTTCATGACATCTGCCCCCTTCCCGGTTTGGGTTTAGCAGCTTCAGTCACTTAGGGTACTGTAGAGAGGGCCTGGAGAAGAGAGGCACTGCAGCACTGACTCTCTAGTGGGAACCAGACTGTGCTTTTACAGCTTTTAAAAAGACCCTAAACGTAATTGACATGAAATGGAGTCCATGCCCAAGTGGGTAGACTAAATCAATTTGCTACATGGTTCAATGTGTTACAATGTTGTACTGTATAGTCTCTGTTCAGGGGCAAGGAAGGCCCCAATCAATCAATGCAGAGACATCCATATGGAAGGAACACTCTATAAAGGCAAGGGCGACTTACAGTACACATACTCATACACACACACAAACTCACTCACCTGCATGGAATTACAAACGAGTCTGCCCTTTGAGAGCATTTGCTAAAAACCAAAGATGAATTCAGAGGTATGACAATCTGACAACTGAACCGAGACAATGCCTAGCTCTCAAAGCTGCTCTAGTTTCCTGTGAGTGATTCCAACACTGGCCATGTAAACATGCCTCCCTTGCTGTTAGAACACACACACACACACACACACACACACACACACACACACACACACACACACTTGTGCGTCCTGCAGGATGTTGAAGGCCCAATACACTGAGAGCCTCTTGTCCCTCCTCCTACTGCAGAAGCAGGAGAGCCTGTGGATAACTTTTTATTTAGCTTTGGTGGATACTTTCGAGAAGGAAAATAAATCGGAGTAATAACCGTTACAGAAAATAAGAACTTAAAAAGGATAATATGGGTAAATTGCGTGTTTTGAAACAAATTAACAAATAAAACAATTGTAAAACATCTGTGCTGTCTCCGTTTGGTTTGTTTTTGCTCTTGAAATGAGGTAAAATTCTATGGGCAAATACACAAATGTATACCCCAAAACATGGGGCACACACATCCTACAGTATGTTGCAAATCCAAACAATCTTCTCTCAATTACTATGCATCCCAAGGTGTATTCAATTGATATAATTTAACAATGTAGGTGACTGCTGAAATAAAAATATGATTTTTAAACCAATAAGGAGTCAAATATAATTTATTTAGAAAAAAATGCATACAAAAGAGAAAAGAAAAACACACAAATGTAGGATTTCAATTTGAGACAGTTTGCTACAGCAGGCAAATAATCCTGCAACAACAGGAAATGTGAATTATTATGTGGATTATATAATTAATGGACATTTTTGTAGGAGTTGATACATATTTCGAAAGGTAAATTACAAACGTCAGAAGCCTTTTTAAACCTCAAATACACTACAAGTTATTCATTTTCAGCATTACAGGAAATGCACTACTGTGTATATACAAAGTATGTGCATATCCCTTCAAATTAGTGGATTCAGCTATTTCAGCCACACCCGTTGCTGACAGATGTATAAAATCGAGAACACAGCCATGCAAGCACCATAGACAGACATTGGCAGTAGAATGGCTTTACTGAAGAGCTCAGTGACTTTCAACGTGGCACCGTCATAGGATGCCACCTTTCCAACAAGTCAGTTTGTCAAATTTCTGCCCTGATAGAGTTGCCCTGGTCAACTATAAGTACTGTTATTGTGAAGTGGAAACGTCTAGGAGCAACAACGTCTCAGTCGCAAAGTGATAGGTCACACAAGCTCACAGAACGGGACCACCGAGTGCTGAAGCGCCTAGTGCGTAAAAATGCAACATTCACTACCGAATTCCAAACTGCGTCTGGAAGCAATGTCAGCATAAGAACTGTTAGTCGGGAGCTGCACAAAGTGGGTTTCCATGGCCGAGCAGCCGCACACAAGCCTAAGATCACCATGCGCAATGCCAAGCGTCGCCTGGAGTGGTGTAAAGCTCGCCGCCATTGGACTCTGGAGCAGTGGAAACACATTTTCTGGAGTGATGAGCCACATGTCACCATCTGGCAGCCCAGTAGTTGAATCAGGGTTTGGCGGATGCCAGGAGAACGCTACCTGCCCAAATGCACAGTGCCAACTGTAAGGTTTGGTGGAGGAGGAATAATGGTCTGGGGCTGTTTTTCATGGTTTGGGCTAGGCCCCTTAGTTCCAGTAAAGGGAAATCTTAACGCTACAGCATACAATTAAATTTGAGATGATTCTGTCCTTCTGACTTTTTGGCAACAGTTTGGGGAAGGCCCTTCCTTGTTTCACCATGACAATGCCTCCGTCCATGGAGCGAGGTCCATACAGAAATGGTTTGTCGAGATCGGTGTGGAAGAACTTGACTGGCAATGTTCCAACATCTAATGAAAAGCCATCCCAGAAGAGTGGAAGCTGTTATAGCAGCAACGGGGGAACCAACTCTATATTAATGCCCATGATTTTGGAATGAAATGTTCAACAAGCAGGAGTCCTCAGATGTTTGGTAATGTAGTGTTTCTCCTGCAACAGGGTGATCAAATTAAGATCACAAACCACTCCCATATCATCCAACCATCATTTGAACAGTTACACCTCAGTCTAGGATTCTGCTGTCCAAGGTGCTGAACTACCAGGGCTAAATCATGGGTTAAACTATGACCCTATAGACAGGCCCTATTTGCAATGTTTTTACTGCTATAGAAAATATATTATTCTTGTAGTTGTGGAGGGACCTACACACATTATCAATCCCATTTCCATCTATTTGGATGAACCAATTTCAGTAATATTCTTCGGAGCATCATAGCTCTGTGTTCGGCCTGCTAGTGTGACATTTTCACCTAAAGTTCCCCTCCTGTCAACTGGGGGAGCTGTGCTACGGTGACTAGCTCCAGAAGTGATGAGACGGCCAATGCCTCGGCCCTGAGACATGGCGTAGGAGGAGCGGCGGTGGGAGTCTCCTCTCCTGAAGCCAGACTTCTGCAGCTCTACAGGCCCGTGCTTGGTGATGTGAACCTGGTGGAAATCAGAGAACAGGTCAAACATGACTTCTCTCCACTGTGGGTAATGTAACATGGCCATCCCACATGCACGCGCGCGGCAGTCTCACCCTATGTTTGTCTGGGTTAGTGAGGATGATGTTGAGGGTGTGGATGGTAAAGGAGGGTAGGACAGCAGTCCAGGCTGTCAGCAGGGCTGTGAACCACACCACCGGGTTGGGGAAGGCATTCTGAGACACACCTGATCAGACCACAGACAAACACACCCAACCACCTCAATATTACCACACACATAGTCAGTTCAAGACAGTATAAAATATCAATGTTAAGACAGTGGTAGAAGTGAGTCGTGTACCAGGGAAGTAGTAGTCTACTGGGGACTTCTCAAATAGCTTGGGACTGTGAGTGATAGGCGTACACACAAAGAACAGGCCAAAGCTGACACACATCGCAGCCACACTCCACTTAGTCCAGTGTCTGGTCAGGAGAATGATCTGAGACACACAAACCAACACACATTGTCCATGTCAATACATGTATCATAATCATCAACCATAATCAGCAGTGATGTGCAACTCCATAGAACTGTTTACGTCCGTTCCATGTTTACGTCCGTTCCATGATTTGATTTGATTTGATTTGATTTGACCTCCAACCCTTTTAACCTCAATGGTGGCTGAGAACAACAATGCTATGCTGACAGTGACGGCCATGGTCTGGTAGTCCAGGGCAGAGTTGTAGAAGACCCCCAGGGGCATAAAGAAGAGAACCAGAGAGGTGTAGAAGGCATGGAGCAGGGTGGCAGCCAGCAGCCAGGTGTTGAACAGCTCCTGTCTCTGGCCAACCTTGTAGAGCTCTGGCCAGCTCAGACTGCACTCTGCACTCACATCCTATAGGAGAGAGGAGATCAAACAACAGTATGGTAAGGGTCAGGAGTGTGTCCATGGCCACATGGAGTAAAACAGAAACTCTGGGCCCCTTGGGATTTCTCACCTCGTTACAAAGATGCCTTTGTCTTTTCTCTTACCTGCTCAAAAATGCCCAGGCATTCTACTGGCATTGCAGTGTAGAACACAGTGTACAGGATGATGAACCAATTCTCATACAGAGACTGGAAGAAAACAGCACAGAAAATGGCTAAAACATTGGGATATTTAAAAAAAGGTTGCAGTTCCATTGATTTGGGGGGAGGGGGGGGGGGGTTACAGGTATTTACATTCATATAATTTCAGAATCCATATATTTTCTATTCATTATTTATACATTGTACCTGTGGGCTGCCACTCCAAAGAAGAAGAAAAAAAGAAGTGAACATAAAATAAAAACATGACAAAGTATCATATTTGTTGTTTAATTAATAATAAAATATGTATGAACAGGAAAATCAAACAAAAGAAGAAGAGGACCTCCCCTTCCCCAAACCCATTCCCCCAACCCCAGCCAACAGCCAGCTGTAACAGTCTCTGATTGATTGAGAGATTCAAGGAGCTATCATCGTTATGTAACATAATAGATGCAAAGCATGAATATTTACATTCAAGCACTTCTAAATGAATTTTGTAACTATGCCCCAGAAGCATTCAACTGCAGGGCACTCCCACATCATAGGAAGGAAAGTGCCTACCTGATTTAGGGGACACAGTGAAGAGGTGGGAGTTGGGGCGAATATAATCGTAAAACGTTTCCTTGGTGTTAAATACAGTCTGTGAACAAACTTAAAATGTATAAATTGGTTTAGATTACTGGATGCCAATGTCATCTTTTTCCATATTCTGTTCCAGTTAAACAGTCATTCAGATTCAGTCAGATTTGAGGACCATACTTTTTAATGGCTGGCTCAGAATATGAGCTTTCCAAGAGTTGCTAATTTATTTATAAATTCCATAATTGGGAGTTGAGTTTCCCGAGGGACTCCATATGCCAGGATAGCTGACGTAAGTTGTAAATATTGAAAAAAGGAGTTGCCTGGTAATGTGTATGTATCTTTCAAATCTTGGAATGTTCTCAAACCATTACTGTCCATGATATCGCCAAGGATACGGTTTCCACATTTGGACTGTTGGTTGGGATGTAAAAGGCCTCCCTCCATACTGCAAGGCATTATTGTGAAATATTGGAGTATGGGCCATTTTGATTACCTTGATTACCAGTTACATTGTTTTTCAATAGCCAGAAGGGGAAGCCATGGGAAGCATTGAACTACAGAAATTCAGCCAGGGCAATATATTCATTAAAATAATATTTATTCTGCTGGTTAAAGCAACTGGAATGTTATTCCATCTACTGAGGTTGGATTGCATTGATTTGAGCGTTCTGTTAAGGTTTCTGACAATGGTTTAATCCAAGGAAGGAAAAATATATACTCCCAAATATTTAAAATGGGAAACGACTGGGATTCCATGAGTAGAGACCAGTGGCAGTGGGTGCCGTTTAAGAAGAGGGAGAATTATAATTTTTTTAATGAACATGGACTTATTTCTATTAGAGGATATTGAATGACTGTCATTCATATTCCATTCACCCAGCTCAATGTAACATCGATAGGTTTAGGCTACTACATCAGTCTAAAATGTTCTCTGTACCCATCATGAGGTTGCTACAATCTAGCCAATGAATGAAAGACTACAACGTAGGTGCACAGGTCGAGAGAATTTTGAGTAATCAAGGTGACAGACAGTGACACATTCAATACCGCCTTGCACTCTTAACTGCATCTAGCTGATCTAGGGTGTAATCATTAGTCCAATAGTTGCAAACAAGAGTTTCTATTGGACAAATTCATGTATGTTAATCCCCGTTATCCCCAAATTCATGTACGTTTAAGCTCCTTTGTTTTGTTAACGTTGAGGGAGAGGTTATTTTCTTGGCACCACTCCACCGGGGCCCTCACTTCCTCCCTGTAGGCTGTCTCGTCATTGTTGGTAATCAGGCCTACAACTGTTGTGTCGTCTGCAAACTTGATGATTAAGTTGGAGGCATGCGTGGCCACGCAATCGTGGGTAAACACGGAGTACAGGAGAGGGCCGAGCACGCACCCTTGTGGGGCCCCTGTGTTTCCTACCTTCACCACCTGGTGTTGAAGGCTGAGCTATAGTTAATGAACAGCATTCTTACATAGGTATTCTTCTTGTCCAGATGGGATAGGGCAGTGTGCAGTGAGATGGTGATCACATCGTCTGTGGATCTATTGGGGTGGTATGCAAATTGAAGTGGGTCTAGGGTATCAGGTAAGGGAGAGGTGATATGCTTCCTTAATTACCCTCTCAAAGCACTTCATGATGACAGAAGTGAGTGCTATGGGGCGATAGTCATTTAGTTCAGTTACCTTTGCTTTCTCGGCTACAGGAACAATGGTGGCCATCTTGAAGCAAGTGGGGACAGCAGACTGGAATAGGGAGAGATTGAATATGTCCGTAAACACTCCAGCCAGCTGGTCTGCGCATGCTCTGAGGAAGTGGCTAGGGATGATGTCTGGGCCGTTAACCCAGCCTTGCGAGGGTTAACACGTTTAAATGTCTTACACTCATCAGCCACAGAGAACAAGAGCCCACATTCCTTGGGTGCGGGGCATGTGTGGCACTTTGTTATCCTCAAAGTGGACGAAGAAGGTGTTTAGCTTGTCATTGAAAATGATCAAGTCAGTCACCATGTCAGTATATATGTTGATGTTATTCTCAGAGTCTACCCGAAACACTTCCCAGTCAGCGTGATCAAAACAATCTTGAAGCATGGATTCTGATTTGTCAGACCAGCGTTGAATAGACCTAAGCACGGGTACTTCCTGTTTGAGTTTTGTGCCTATAGGAAGGGATGAGCAAAATGGAGACATGATCTGATTTGCTGAAGGTAGGGTGGGGGAGGGCCTTGTAGGTAGTGGTCAAGTGCTTTAGCAGTGCAAGTACTACAGTAAAATTGTTGATAGAACTCAGGATATGTGGTTTCCAGTTTGCACGAAGTCCAGTTTAGTTCCTTGAGGGCTGTCGTGTTATCGACTTGAGGGGGAATCTAACCGGCTGTGACTATAACTGAAGAGAATTCCCTTGGGAGGTAATACGGTCGGCATTTGATTGTGAGGTATTCTAGGTCGGGTGAACAAAAGGACTTGAGTTTCTGTAAGTTATCACAATCACACCATGAGTGGTTAATCATGAAACATACAGCCCCGCCTTTCTTCTTCCAGGAGAGTTCTTTATTCCTGTCTGCATGATGTACTGAGAACCCAGCTGGATGCATGGATGGGGACAGTATATCCGGAGAGAGCCATGATTCTGTGAAACAGAGTAGGTCACAGTCCCTGACGTCTCTCTGGAAGGAGATTCTAGCCTTGAGCTCGTCTACTTTATTGTCTGGAGACTGAACATTAGCAAGTAATATACTTGGAAGCGGTGGATGGTGTGCACGCCTCCTGAGTCAGACTAGAAGTACACTCAGAATACCTCTTCTCCACCAGTGGCGTCTTGGAGCAGCCTCTGAGATAAGTTCAATTGCCATGGATTGTTCGAACAAAGGATCCAATTCGGTAAAGTCGTATTCCTGGTCGTAATGCAGGTGAGTTACCGCCGCTCTGATATCCAAAAGTTATTTCCGGCTGTATCTAATAACACAAAAAACTTTCTGGGGTAAATATGTAAGAAATAATACACAAAAAAAAATTAAATATGCAAAGTTGCTTAGGAGCTGGAAGCAGAGCTGCCATGTCTGTTGGTGCCATCTTTTTCTAGTGTTGGATAGCCATAGCCATAGCCAGCTAGCTAACATAGCATCCCTCTATGTTTGAACCGGGTGTTTGAGTAGGCTAAACTAACTAGCTGCATTAGCTAAGTGAAAGTGAAAGTGAAAAATGTTTTACTAGGAAATATAGCTAGCTCTCTCTCTCGCGTTATCTCTTTCTCTCTTTTTTTGCTTCTCCTTAAAATTTTGGAAGAAATTAAAATGTTCAAAACTGTTCAACTATTATCTTTCTCTCTCTTTGAGGCAACTACTCAGCACATTTTATTTGCTGCAGTGCTAGCTAGCGGTAGCTTTCAGTACTAGATAAAATTATCTGGTCCTTTGATAGGATGGACGACATGTCAGTTCATGCTGCAAGAGCTCTGATAGGTTGGAGGACGTCTTCCAGAAGTTGTCATAATTACTGTGTAAGTCTATGGAAGGGGGTGAGAACCCCTACAGAGTGCTGCTGAGGCTACTGTAGATCTTGCAAAACAGTGTGTTTTAATAAATTATTTGGTGACGTGAATATATTTACTATATTTTTATCTAAAAGGGCTAACTTTTTTAATGTTACACTATTTTTATGTTCATGAAATTCACTGAGGATGGTCCTCCCCTTCCTCCTCTGAGGAGCCTCCACTGGTAGAGATGGAGTCTTCCATCAGGCAGTAGGGTTGATTTGGTTAGATCAATTTTAAAACTTGAGATTACGATGAATTTATCTATGATCTTCAATGCGTTTGGGAGTGATTGATATACATTGTCTAGATATGGTAAAGTATCATTTGCATATAATGGGATTAAATGATCAGTAGATTTGAGGGAAATTTGTATTATTTCCTTTGATTGATGAATTGCGTATGTTCCATTGAGAATAAAATTATCACAGGAGAAATTGGATTGCCTTTCTGCTGCTTTTAGTAATTCTGAACTGAGAGGAGCAGATATTACCTGTTAAAACTTTGGCTATGTGATTGGCATATAGCATTTCAATTATATTAATTAAATTGGAACCAATTCCCATGTGTTCCAAGACAGACCAGAGATATGACCAATCTAGTCTATCAAAAAACAATTCTGCATCGAGAGATAAAACAGGTCAAGGAGCTGTTTTTTCTGATGAAGCATTTTAGATACAGTATGTAGTAATTGACGACGGTTATCCAGGGATAATTTATTTTGTTAGTGTGGACCAATTTTGGTAAGTACGTCTCAAGATGGGATGACAACATTTTAGAAAACAGTTTAATATCTGTGTTTATCAAAGATTTGGGGCCATAGTGTCGAACACTGGGTGGCATCCTTACCTTTGTTTTATTAAGGGAAAATTAGTGCTGTATTCACATCTCAAATGAGCCGTGAATAATAATTTTGAGCAATAGTGGACCTAATTGATTTCAACCATTTAAGTAGAGCTCAGACGCAATACCGTCCCATACAGGCGATTTGCCTTTATTCATACACACCAATGGCCTTTTGAGATCATTGAGAGAGACTGTTGAGAGAAGATGAGTTCCTCATTATTTTAGAAAGGACTTATTCAGGCCTGGTGTGGATTTACAATCAGAGACTTTGCTGTCCTTAAGCCATTTTGCCACAACTTTGGAAGTATGCTTGGGGTCAATGTCCATTTGGAAGACCCATTTGCGACCAAGCTTTACCTTCCTGACTGATGTCTTGAGATGTTGCTTTAATATATCCATATAATTTTCCTCCCTCATGATGCCATCTATTTTGTGAAGTGCACCAGTCCCTCCTGCAGCAAAGCACCCTCACAACATGATGCTGGCACCCCTGTGCTTCACAGTTGAGATGGTGTTCTTCGGTTTGCAAGCCTCCCCCTTTTCCTCCAAACATAACGATAGTCATTATGGCCAAACAGTTCTATTTTTGTTTCATCAGACGAGAGGACATTTCTTCAAAAAGTCTGATCTTTGTCCCCATGTGCAGTTGCAAACCGTAGTCTGGCTTTTTTATTGTGGTTTTGGAGCAGTGGCTTCTTCCTTGCTGAGCAGCCTTTCAGGATATGTCGATATAAGACTCATTTTACTGTGGAAATATTTTTGTACCCGTTTCCTCCAGCATCTTCACAAGGTCCTTTGCTGTTTTTCTCAGATTGATTTGCACTTTTCACACCAAAGTACGTTCATCTCTAGGAGACAGAACGCGTCTCCTTCCTGATCGGTGTGACGGCTGTGTGGTCCCATGGTGTTTATACTTGCGTACTATTGTTTGTACAGATGAACGTGGTACCTTCAGGCGTTTGGAAATTGCTCCCAAGGATGAACCAGACTTGTGGAGGTCTACAATATTTTTTCTGTCTGTCTTTGCTGATTTCTTTTGATTTTCCCATGATGTCAAGCAAAGAGGCACTGAGTTTGAAGGTAGGCCTTGAAATACATCCACAGGTACACCTCCAATTGTCTCAAATGATGTCAATTAGCCTATCAGAAGCTTCTAAAGCCGTGACATAATTTTCTGGAATTTTCCAAGCTGTTTAAAGGCACAGTCAACTTAGTGTATGTAAACTTCTGAAACACTGGAATTGTGATACAGTGAATTATAAGTGTATGTAAACTTCCGACTTCAACTGTACAGTATCAGTCAAAAGTTCAGACACACCTACTAATTCAAGGGTTTTTCTTTATTTGTACGATTTTTTACATTGTAGACATCAAAACTATGAAATAACACATATGGAATCATATAGTAACCAAAAAAGTGTTAAACAAATCTAAATATATTTTTTTACTGTTGGAAAAGCATTCCAGGTTGAGAGAATGCCAAGAGTGTGCAAAGCTGTTATCAAGGCAAAAGGTGACTTCTGTAAAGAATCTGAAATATAACATATATTTTGATTTGTTTAACACTTTTTTGGTTACTATATGATTCCATATGATGTCTCCACTATTATTCTACAATGTAGAATATAGTAAATATAAAGAATTACCCTTGAATGAGTAGGTGTGTCAAAACTTTTGACTGGTACTGTAAGTAAATCAGTCAATTGAAATAAATTCAATAGACCCTCATCTATGGATTTCACATGACTGGGCAGGGGTGCAGCCATGGGTAGGCCTGGGAGGGTGTAGGCCCACCCATTTGGGAGCCAGGCCCACCCACTGGGGAGCCAGGCCCAGCCAATAAAAATAAGTTTTACCCATTAAAGGGCTTCATTACAAACAATATAGACATAAAGATTGTGGTGGCTGCTCAGTGTGGCATTTGACATTATTGATCATAGTCTACTGCTGGGAAAAAACATATGCGGATGACTCAACACTATACACGTCAGTTACTACAGCGACTGAAATGACTGAATCACTTAACAAAGAGCTACAGTTAGTTTCAGAATGGGTGGCAAAGAAAAGGTTTGTCCTAAGTATTTAAAAAACAAAAAGCATTGTATTTGGGACAAATAATTCACTAAACCCTAAACCTCAACTAAATCTTGTAATGAATAATGTGGAAATTGAGCAAGTTGAGGTGACTAAACTGCTTGGAGTATCCCTGGATTGTAAACTGTCATGGTCAAAACATATTGATACAACAGCAGTGTAGATGGGGAGAAGTATGTCCATGATAAAGCGCTGGTCTATCTTTTTAACAACACTATCAACAAGGCAGGTCCTACAGGCCCTAGTTTTGTCGCACGTGGACTACTGTTCAGTCATGTGGCCAGGTGCCACAAAGAGGGACTTAGGAAAATTGAAATTGGCTCCGAACAGGGCAGCTCAGCTGTGTCTTAGATGTACACAGAGAGCTAACATTAATATTATGCATGTCAATCTCTCCTGGCTCAAAGTGGAGGAGAGATTGACTTCATCACTACTTGTATTTCTGAGAGGTATTGACATGTTGTGATGCACTGAGCTGTCTGTTTGCACTACTGGCACACAGCTCGGACACCCATGCATACCCCACAAGACATGCCACCAGAGGTCTCTTCACAGTCCCCAAGTCCAGAACAGACTATGGGAGGCGCACAGTACTACATAGAGACATGACTACATGCAACTCTATTCCACATCAAGTGACTCATGCAAGCAGTAAAATTAGATTTAAAAAAACAGATCAAATAAACCTTATAGAGCTGCAGGGACTGTGAATTAACACAAACATAGGCACAGACACATGCATACACACACACACTATAACATAGGCACTATACACACACGTCACATGGATTTTGTGTTCTAGATACGTGGTAGTGGAGTTGGGGCCTGAGGACACACACTTAATATGTTGTGAAATCTGTTGTGAATGTATTGTAATGTTTTTAAAATTGTAAAACTGTGTCACGACTTCTGCCGAAGTCGTTGCCTCTCCTTGTTCGGGCGGTGCTCGGCGGTCGACGTCACCGGTCTTCTAGCCATCATTGATCCATTTTTCATTTTCCATTGGTTTTGTCTTTTCTTCCCACACACCTGTTTTCAATCCCATTCATTACCTGTTGTGTATTTAACCCTCTGTTTCCCCTCATGTCTTTGTCAGAGATGGTTTATTGTCAGTGTTGTGTTTATTGTATAGGTGTGCGAAGGGTCCTCGTACCCATGTTTGTTTATATATATATATATATTTTTTGTGTTATGGAGCATGTTACGTGGACATTCATTAAAAGACTCCATTTTACACTCCGTTTGACTCTCCTGTGCCTGACTTCCCTGCCACCTATACACATGACTCTGACAAACTGCCTTAATTTTGCTGGACCCCAGGAAGAGTAGCTGATCCCTTGGCAGCAGCTAATGAGGATCGATAATAAATACAAATGCAAATAATTTGTCCTGGCTATCTCAGATAATCCCGCAGGGAAAGAAGCCGGATGTGGAGGTCTTGGGCTGGCGTGGTAAACACATGGTCTGCGGCTGTGAGGCCAGTTGGACATACTGCCAAATTCTCTAAAACAACGTTGGAAGCGGCTTATGGTAGAGAGATTAACATTAAATTCTCTGGCAACACCTCTGGTGTACATTCCTGGAGTCAGCATGTCAACTGTGTGCTCCCTCAAAATTGAGACATGTGGGCCTCCCGAGTGGTCTAGGGCACTGCATCGCAGAGCTAGCTGTGCCACCAGAGACTCTGGGTTTGCGCCCAGGCCCTGTCGCATCCGGCCGCAACCGGGAGGTCCGTGGGGCGAGGCACAATTGGCCTAGCGTCGTCCGGGTTCGAGAGGGCTTGGCCGGTAGGAATATCCATGTCTCATCGCGCACCAGTGACTCCTGTGGTGGGCTGGGCGCAGTGCGCGCTTGCCAAGGTAGCCAGGTGCACAGTGTTTCCTCCGACACATTGGGACAAGATAGTAATTACTAACAATTGGATACCACACAATTGGGGATAAAAGGGGCTAAAATTAAAAATAATTTAATAAAATCTAAATTGAGACGTGTGGCATTGTGTTGTGTGACACAACTGCACATTTAAGAGTGGCCTTTTATTGTCCCCAGCACAAGGTACACCTGTGTAATTATCAGCTGTTTAATCAGGCAATTTTCTTCCATTATGGATACATTTAAGGAAAGTGATTCTGCCTTCCTTTTCTCATGTTTCATTATGATTATACCTTTATATAATGGCTCTCTATTTTAATGTTTTTTTTGCAGTGGTGTAAAGTACTTAAATAAAAACACTCTAAAGTACTACTTATGAAGTTTTTAAGGGTATCTGTACTTAACTTTACTATTTATATTTTTGACAATTTGTACTTTTACTTCACTACATTCCTAAAGAAAATAATTAACTTTTTACTCCATACATTTTCCTTCACACCCAAAAGTACTTGTTACATTGAATGCTTAGCAGGACAGGAAAATGGTCCAATTCACACACATCCCTGGTCATCCCTACTACCTCTGATCTGGCGGACGAACTAAACACACATGCTTCGTTTATAAATTATGAGTGTTGGAGTGTGCTCCTCTAGCCATAAACTAAAAAAACAGAAAATAGTGCTGTCTAGTTTGCTTAATATAAGGAATTTTAAATTATGTATACTTTTACTTTTGAGTAAGTATATTTTAGCAATTATATTTACTTTTGATAATTAAGTATGTTTAAAACCAAATACTTTTAGACTTTTACTCAAGTAGTATTTTACAGGGTGACTAACACTTTTACTTTAGTCATTTTTTATTAAGGTATATTTACTTTAAGTCAAGTGTGAAAATTGTATACTTTTTCCACCACTGGTTCATTGCTAGGATATCAAGACAGATGCAACATTTGATAGCAATATTCAGACCTTTCAAATTCCAAGAAATAATGGGTAGCGTTGCCATGAAAACACAAATGCGTTATTAACGATGGAATTGTTATCTTTAGTGTTAATAAGCCCATGGATGTGAAACAAAAACAGGACCCACAGGGAAACCCACCCATTGGTCGTTCCCCACCCAGAACCCCCTCCCCCGTAAACCATTAGCGTTATATGAATGATTCTGGTGCTAAACCAATGTGACCAGTGTTGCCATCTAACCTGGGCACTGAAGCCGTTGAAGAAGCCGAACCAAATGTGCACCAAAGCGAAGCTGCAGGTTTTGTACAGGAAGTAACGCAGAAAGACAGCAATTCGGCGGTACGACCAGCGTCCGTGGACCAATAGGAGCCTCTGTAGGAAACTGAACTTGGCCAGGGTATAGTCAGCATTCTGAACTGCCTGACCCCCCTCTACCCCAGCCAAACCTACCCCTATATGAGCCGCTACAGGAGAGAGAGAGAGAGAGAGAGAGAGAGAGAGAGAGAGAGAGAGAGAGAGAGAGAGAGAGAGAGAGAGAGAGAGAGAGAGAGAGAGAGAGAGAGAGAGAGAGAGAGAGAGAGAGAGAGAGAGAGAGAGAGAGAGAGAGAGAGAGAGAGAGAGAGAGAGAGAGAGAGAGAGAGAGAGAGTGAGAAAGGACATGTTAAATACACCCTGTCTTTGAACAGAAATCATAACATCATTTCACAGTCAACCTTTTTTTCCATCACACTCACTCTTGATCATGTTCACGTCGTTGGCGCCGTCACCTATTGCCATGATGATGGAGGTAGTGCTTTTCCTAACGAGTGTGACCACGTCAGCCTTCTGGCCGGGAGTCACACGGCAACAGAGCACTGACTGGCACAGCCCTGCCAGGGACATGAACCTGGCACCCCACTCTGGCCTGGCATCAAACTCTGCCTGAGAATGGACAAACCATGAACACTATTAACCTTTTGTGTGATGGTTTTCTGAATAAACAACATGATAAGGCAGCCTTTAGATAAAGGGAGTGTTTACTAGACTCAGAGCAAATGAATGATACAGAATTATGGATAATCACTAAGCTATAAGGTTTTCAGTCTTATGGTCTTAAAAGGGAGCGTATTAGCATTAACACCTTTACTACCGGTCCAAATATTTAGAACTGTCACGCCCTGATCTGTTTCACTTGTCTTTGTGCTTGTCTCCACCCCCCTCCAGGTGTCGCCGATCTTCCCCAGTATCTCCTCTGTATTTATACCTGTGTTCTCTGTTTGTCTGTTGCAAGTTAGTTTTGTTCGTAGAACCTACCAGTGTTTTGTTTCCCTGCTCCCGCTTGTTCCTTGCTCCTGTTTTCTAGTTTCCCGGTTCTGTCGTTCTGCCTGCCCTGACCCTGAGCCTGCCTGTTGTCCTGTACCTTTGACCCACTACTCCGGATTACTGACCTCTGCCTGACCTGATCCTGAGTCTGCCTGCTGTTCCTGTGCCTTAAACTCTCTCTGAATTATTGACCCCTGCCAGCCTTGACCTGTGGTTTGCCTGCCCGTTTACAGAATAAACTTTAGTTTCTTCTACACTGTCTGCACCTGGGTCATTCCTTAAAGGGGCGAAGAACAACTACTCATTCAAGGGTTTTTCTTAATTTTTTACTATTTTCTATATTGTAGAATAATAGTAAAGACATCAAAACTATGAAATAACACATATGGAATCATGTAGTAAACAAAAAAAAGTGTTATTATATAAAATATTGATGAAAGCTTTGTAAACTCATGACATTCTTTCAACCAGCTTCATGAGGTAGCCACCTGGAATAAATTTTAATTAACAGGTGTGCCTTGTTAAAAGTTAATTTGTGGAATTTCTTTCCTTCTTAATGCGTTTGAGCCAATCAGTTGTGTTGTGACCAGGTGGGGGGATATAGAAGATAGCCCTATTTTGCAAAAGACCAAGTCCATATTATGGAAAGAACAGCTCAAATAAGCATAGAGAAACGACAGTCCATCATTACTTAAAACATAAAGGTCAGTCAATACAGAACATTTCAAGAACATTGAATGTTCCTTCAAGTGCAGTCGCAAAACCCATCAAGAACTATGATGAAACTGGCTCTCATGAAGTCCGCCACAGGAATGGAAGACCCAGAGTTACCTCTGCTGCAGAGGATAAGTTCATTAGAGTTACCAGCCTCAGAAATTGCAGCCCAAATAAATGCTTTACGGAGGTCAAGTAAGAGACACATCTCAACATCAACTGTTCAGAGGAGACTGTGTGAATCAGGCCTTCATGGTCGAATTGCTGCAAAGAAACCACTACTAAAGGACACCAATAATAAGAAGAGACTTGCTTGGGCCAAAAAACTATAGCAATGAACATTAGACCGCTGGAAATTTGTCCTTTGGTCTGGAGTGCAAATTGGAGATTTTTGGTTCCAACCGCCGTGTCTTTGTGTAGGTGAATGGATGATCTTCTGTATGTGTGGTTCCCACCGTAAATTATGGAGGAGGTGTGATTGTGAATGGGGTGCTTTGCTGGTGACACTGTCAGTGATTTTTTTAAATTCAAGGTACACTTAACCAACACAGCATTCTGCAGCGATATGCCATCCCATTTGGTTTGTGCCTAGTGGGACTATAATTTGTTTTTCAACAGGACAATGACCCAACACACCTCCAGGCTGTGTATGGGCTATTTGACCAAGGAGAGTGATGGAGTGCTGCATCAGATGACCTGGCCTCCACAATCACTTGACCTCAACCAAACTGAGATGTTTGAGATGAATTGGAGCGCAGAGTGAAGGAAAAGCAGCCAACAGGTGCTTAGCATATGTGGGAACTCCTTCAAGAGTTGGAAAAGCATTCCTCATGATGCTGGTTGAGAGAATGCCAATAGTGTGCAACGCTGTCATCAAGGCAATGGGTGGTTATTCAAATAATTTGTTTAACACTTCTTTGCTTACCTTGTGATTCCAAATGTGTTAAAAAAAAGAAGAAAAAAAAACTCTTGAATGAGTAGGTTTTCTAAACATTTGACTGGTAGTGCATGTTTACCAGTTCAGGGCCGGTGAGGACCAGCGCTGATTTCTCCCCAGCCTTCTCCCTGTCCACACACCACAGCTCTGTCTCTTTGCCCTTGGAGAAAGTAATCTCTGGATCAGGAGACTGGAGGAGCTGCCTGTGGGAGGATACAGAAAAATAGATATATTGGAAAAGTATCGTCAATGTGTGTGTGTGTGTGTGTCCATGTGTGTGTGTCCGTGTGTGACTGTGTGTTTGTCCATGTGTGTGTGTGTGTGTGCGGGAATGTGTGTCTTTGTGTGTCTGTGTGGTTTCGTCTGTGTGTTTGTGTGTGTGTGTCCATGTGTGGCTGTATGTTTGTCCGTGTGTGTGTGTGTGTGTGTGTGTGCGGGAATGTGTGTCTTTGTGTGTCTGTGTGGTTTCGTCTGTGTGTCTGTGTGTGTGTAAATATGTTTGACCTCAGTTCATCCCCTTCTAGTAGTCTGGTATCAGGATCCAGAAGTCTGCAGGCGTACCCTATGTTCACCACTGTCTCTGCAGAGAGAAAGAGAGAGAAAAGAGGAGTGAAAGACCAACAGACAGAGACAGACAGACAGCGGGGAGCAGTAGTTACCTTTCTTGTCCCCGGTCAGCACCCAGACTTTGAGTCCAGCCTGTCTGAGCATGGAGATGGTCTCAGGGACCTCATCCTGTAGCCGGTCCTCTATAGCTGTCACCCCCAGCAGCTGCACAACAGGAACCAGGATGTACAGAGAGTTTATCACTCTGATTTTGGATCACATTGCATTTATATAAAGCGTTCATGAGTTTGCTTGATGGGAGTCATCCTTTGGAGCATAGGAATTCTCCTCAAATGTCATTGTATGGTAAAGATACTGTAATGCAGTGCCCTGATTATGAGGATACCTTTAGATCTCTCTCCATGTCGTCATGCAGCCGTTCCAGCAAGTCATCACGGTTACGGGTTGTCATGGCAGCCTGGGCCATGGTTTTGCTCCACTCCTCCCATTTGGCCTCAGATACAGTACGCTCAGCTATGCACAGAGTCCTCAGACTGGACTGGGCAAACAGCTGGAGGAGTACAGGAATATACTGGATGAGATGCTGGATGAATATATATTTACTAAATAAGCTAAAGTAAAAAATGTAATAAAAAGTAACACAATAAAATGACAATAACCTGTATGTGGGGGGGTACCTGTATGTGTCGGGGGTGCAGGTTAGTCGAGGTCATTTGTACATGTAGGTTGGGGTAAAGTGACTATGCATGGATAATAAACAGCGAGTAGCAGCAGCGTAAAAAAAGGGGGTGTCAATGAAAATGTAGTATGTGTAGTGTTTTATCTTTATTTAACTAGGCAAGTCATTTAAGAACAAATTCTTATTTACAATGACGACCTAGTAACAGTGGGTTAACTGCCTTGTTCAGGGGCAGAACAACAGATTTTTACTGTTACTAGTCCAACAGTCTAACAGTCTAACCACTAGGCTACCTGCCGCCCCAGTGTGTGTGTGTG
The DNA here is from genome assembly GCF_057628025.1 of Oncorhynchus mykiss. Lineage (NCBI taxonomy): Eukaryota > Metazoa > Chordata > Actinopteri > Salmoniformes > Salmonidae > Oncorhynchus > Oncorhynchus mykiss. The sequence continues at coordinate 19,129,561 of NC_143025.1, forward strand.
TGTGTGTATGTGTGTGTGTGTGTGTGTGTGTGTTTGTGTCTTACATCTAAGGCTCTCTCAGTGCATTCCAGATGTGGACAGTCTTTTTGTAGTCTCTCCAGGATCACTATGTCAGCACCTTTACAGTATAACTTCAGCCCTCCCTCTGGCTCCCGCACTGCAAACACAAAATACATCCGAGGATAGAACACATTTATACATGTCAGGAGAATACATCAAGATGAGAGACTGAGGGATAGAGAGATGAAGGGAGAGAAAGGGAAAGGGTCCAGGATAGGGGAGCTGTGGGGCAGATGCATCCAGTCTCACTCAGGTAGGAAAATTCTGTCAGATCTTTTGAGAAAGTACATCATTAGGATATATTTTTTACGGGTAAGCTCAAGGTTAGGGTTGTACATTCATCCTTCCTAACATGGCCAGATAGTAATGTCAGTCTTACCCAGTACAGACATGCGTCGCCTCTGGCTGGTGAAGTCAAGCAGAGTGAGGAGCTGGTAGTGGCGTTTGAGGCCCAGCTCACTGACTGTCAGAGAGTCCCTGGTCCTGGAGAGGAAGACCCAGCCCAGCTCCCTGGCTGCCCCCACCAGGGCCTCTTCGTCTGGGGACGCAGCCTGGTACACCGGGGCCCCTAGGACAAACATCACGCAACAAAACTGTAACAGTATCTGGACGATTCCAAGCCAGCATAGCACAAATATATTTTTGGCATCTCAGATTCTTCTGGAAATTCTCACATAGTAGATTTATTAGGAGGAAGGATGTTCGGCATACTTTTTACATGAAAATCACAAAAGTGGCAATTTTAGGCCCTTTTTAGACCTATATATGCCTCTTGTCAGAGCCTATGATCTGTGAACCGTACATGATACAGACAACATCTTGGTGTCATTATCCTCCTTATAGTGCTCTCTCAAATATGGAGTATGTCTAGATTCTGAAATACTATTTTTCACATTCATTTATTCAACGCAGAATTATGAATATGAATAACTCAAAATAAGCCTTTTAGATATAGCTTATTTTTTCTTCTTTTTTTTAACATATTGCTTGGAACAATATACTCTTCAAACAAGTCACATTTCCAGAGTGGGTGCTCTGCTATTTTTAATGATATGACCCATTTTATACATAGAAATAGATATACAGTGTCTTGCGAAAGTATTCGGCCCCCTTGAACTTTGCGGCCTTTTGCCACATTTCAGGCTTCAAACATAAAGATATAAAACTCTATTTTTTTGTGAAGAATCAACAACAAGTGGGACACAATCATGAAGTGGAACGACATTTATTGGATATTTCAAACTTTTTTAACAAATCAAAAACTGAAAAATTGGGCGTGCAAAATTATTCAGCCCCCTTAAGTTAATACTTTGTAGCGCCACCTCTTGCTGTGATTACAGCTGTAAGTCGCTTGGGGTATGTCTCTATCAGTTTTGCACATCGAGAGACTGAATTTTTTTCCATTCCTCCTTGCAAAACAGCTCGAGCTCAGTGAGGTTGGATGGAGAGCATTTGTGAACAGCAGTTTTCAGTTCTTTCCACAGATTCTCGATTGGATTCAGGTCTGGACTTTGACTTGGCCATTCTAACACCTGGATATGTTTATTTTTCAACCGTTCCATTGTAGATTTTGCTTTAGGTTTTGGATCATTGTCTTGTTGGAAGACAAATCTCCGTCCCAGTCTCAGGTCTTTTGCAGACTCCATCAGGTTTTCTTCCAGAATGGTCCTGTATTTGGCTCCATCCATCTTCCCATCAATTTTAACCATCTTCCCTGTCCCTGCTGAAGAAAAGCAGGCCCAAACCATGATGCTGCCACCACCATGTTTGACAGTGGGGATGGTGTGTTCAGCTGTGTTGCTTTTACGCCAAACATAACGTTTTGCATTATCGCCAAAAAGTTCAATTTTGGTTTCATCTGACCACAGCACCTTCTTCCACATGTTTGGTGTGTCTCCCAGGTGGCTTGTGGCAAACTTTAAATGACACTTTTTATGGATATCTTTAAGAAATGGCTTTCTTCTTGCCACTCTTCCATAAAGGCCAGATTTGTGCAATATACTTATAGATTGTTGTCCTATGGACAGAGTCTCCCACCACAGCTGTAGATCTCTGCAGTTCATCCAGAGTGATCATGGCTGCATCTCTGATCAGTCTTCTCCTTGTATGAGCTGAAAGTTTAGAGGGACGGCCAGGTCTTGGTAGATTTGCAGTGGTCTGATACTCCTTCCATTTCAATATTATCGCTTGCACAGTGCTCCTTGGGATGTTTAAAGCTTGGGAAATCATTTTGTATCCAAATCCGGCTTTAAACTTCTTCACAACAGTATCTCGGACCTGCCTGGTGTGTTCCTTGTTCTTCATGATGCTCTCTGCGCTTTTAACGGACCTCTGAGACTATCACAGTGCAGGTGCATTTATACGGAGACTTGATTACACACAGGTGGATTGTATTTATCATCATTAGTCATTTAGGTCAACATTGGATCATTCAGAGATCCTCACTGAACTTCTGTAGAGAGTTTGCTGCACTGAAAGTAAAGGGGCTGAATAATTTTGCACGCCCAATTTTTCAGTTTTTGATTTGTTAAAAAAGTTTGAAATATCCAATAAATGTCGTTCCACTTCATGATTGTGTCCCACTTGTTGTTGATTCTTCACAAAAAAATAAAGTTTTATATCTTTATGTTTGAAGCCTGAAATGTGGCAAAAGGTCGCAAAGTTCAAGGGGGCCGAATACTTTCGCAAGGCACTGTACATAGAAATTGACATTATAGGTCAATATAATGTTCCCTTTGAATCCATTTTCCCTTCACGGTCTTGATCATAAAATGTATCATACCTTCAGAATTAGCAGAGAGCCCACTCTGGAAATGTGATGTACATGTAGAGTATATTGTTCCAAAAAATATGTCTTAAAATGAACAAATTCCAAAAGGGTTATTTTGAAATATTAATGTTTTTAATGTTGAATAAATTACTTTGAAAATATGCATTTCAGAATCATGACAAACTCCATATTTTGGAGAACACTACAAAGAGTATAATGACACCAAGATGTTGTCTGTATGGTACAGTTCACAGATCATAGGGTCTTACAGGATGCGTGTATAGGTCTAAAAAGGGCCTAAAAATGTCAACTTTCACTTTCAAAATGGTTTGTGATACAAATGTAAAAAGCATGTCAAACACATCCTTCCTCCCAATTAATTTTCTATGTGTGAATTGAAAGAACAATCTGAGATACCAAAAATATATTTAGCCTACGCTGGCATGGAATCGCCCAGCTGTATTGTTGTATCATGCTGAGATGTGTTTTCCTACTTCTTGAGAGGGTTTAGAACAATAGAACAAGAAAACACCAAGTATTTACCTAGCTAAATTTACGAACTTACATGGTAAAATGTTAATTACACATGAATGACTTGTTTGCCCTCACCGTTCTTCCATTCGGTCATGACGGTGTGGCAGAGTGCCAGTGTGGTGAGGAACTGTCTGCTCTGTGTGCACTGCTGCCCCCTCAACTTGTCCACCAGCCGCTGGTCAGACAGATACAGACCCCCACAGGAGTACGGGTTCCAGCTCAGGTCTAATGTCTGGGGGGAGGCAGAGGTGGGGCAGAGAGATGGGAGTTATGTTATTTGGTTTATTTACTACTTCATGACTGATTTGACAATGTGCAAATAAACTGAATTAACCACATAACGTGAATGTTTTCCTCTACAATGATATGGAACATCTAAACCTGGATCATTACCTGGGATTCCTCTGCACTGATTGACGCATCACCTGACAAATTCAAAAAGGAGAAATGAAAACATTTTCAGATAGAGTGGGGACCTTTAGACTGACAGTAAGCATGCTCTAACTACCAGACCGATAGTAGTAGTAGACAGTGGGCAGATGGGGAATGTGATTCCAGACAAATTTCAGATTACACCTTGACTCTAGAGGGCTGGACCGACATTCAATATTGAACACTTTTGGGCGTGTCCATATGAATATTTGAACACTTACAAGGGTGCCCTGATTTGTTATCAGAGTGGCTGCGGATCCGACTTTTCTGGACCCCTCTTTCCTGACAATTAAAGGTCCCGAAGATTCTGTGCATGTGCAGGATTCTCTACGTTACAAACAGTCTCTGCTTTACTCGTGGAGGCCAGGCTACTCTGGTGAATGGTGCTGGTTTAATAAAGTTGGATCAAAGTTGGATCAAAGTCTGCAAGATCAGATAATGATAGTATTCTACATAATATAACCGAATATAATAACATAGTATAATGTTACTGTAAGACAAAAACACCACCTCATTTCATGATTTCACGATTGTGCGAATGGTCACATTTTTCTCTCAAATCAGATTTTTCAAAACTTAACAGCGTGAGCCACTAGGTAAAACATATGCTTTGATTTCAACTAAAACACAGGTAGGCTATGCTACACTTTGTTAACACCATCTGCTCTACAATCAAATCAAAGTTTATTTGTCACGTGCGCCGAATACAAACTTACAGTGAAATTATACATATGATGAACAGAGAGTAGCAGTAGCGTAAAAAGAGGGGTTGGTGGGTGGCGGGACACAATGCAGATAGCCCGGTTAGCCAATGTGTGGGAGCACTGGTTGGTCGGGCCAATTGAGGTAGTATGTACATGAATGTATAGTTAAAGTGACTATGCATATGTGATAAACAGAGAGTAGCAGCAGCGTAAAAAGAGGGGTTGGGGGGGCACACAATGCAAATAGTCCGGGTAGCCATTTGATTACCTGTTCAGGAGTCTTATGGCTTGGGGGTAAAAACTGTTGAGAAGCCTTTTTGTCCTAGACTTGGCACTCCGGTACCGCTTGCCATGCGGTAGTAGAGAGAACAGTCTTTGACTAGGGTGGCTGGAGCCTTTGACAATTTTTAGGGCCTTCCTCTGACCCCGCCCGGTGTAGAGGTCATTGTACATCCTTCACAACAAGATTGTAGGCTACTTCGAAACAACACTGAATAACTCAATATGACCTAAATGCATATCTCTATTAAACTGATTGAGATCAAATGGTTGGTATGCAGATGCTGCATAAACGTCTTACCGGTTAAACTTGAAGAAGAACACAACAATGTGTCCAGGGGGGGGGGGGGGTACTTTTTGTTATAGTGCCCAGACAGCCCTGGAACTCAAGCCCTGAGTCTGACACACACAAATGTAGATCTTGGTCTTTAGTCAGATGCAAACAAAAGTGAGTTCAGTCACTGTCTTTCCGAACCGGGGAGCAGACTGAGAACCCGCTGCACAATAACACAAGGTACTCCAGGCCCTTGTAGGTTTAGTGGTGAAACCAAATCTAACACACAGACAGAGGGTGGTTGTTTCCAGGTCATGGGCCATCCTTACCATAGATGTCCCCTGCAATGCAGCACTGTCTGAAGAGCAGGCGGTTCTGGGTGAGGGTGCCTGTCTTGTCACTCAACAGATGTCCCACCTGACCCAGTTCCTCATTCAGAGAGGTGTTCCGGGCCTGGGCATGGATGGACCTCTCCACCCCTCCTCGCATCTCTACGTCCCAGCCTATAAACAGGCTGTGCAGCACGTGGATCATCTCAAACCTGCACACAGAGACATGAACATACTCAATACTAGATGTGGGGCCGGCAAAATACATTTCAACAGAGATTCATAGACTGCTGAATAAGTATGCTGTGTACAGTACTATAGGATTGGAAGAGCTGATTCCACTTTTCGATTTCTCGTATTGGAATTGAATGAATTAGAACTGACACCAACCCTGGTAGTGTTACTCACGTGATGTAGAGAGACATGGGCATGGCAGGGCCGAGCAGGATCACATAGCTCCAGTAGGTGAGGAAGGCTGTGTAGATGGGCGAGTTGCCCCTCGTTAAGGCAGACAGAACCTCTATTTGGGATGACACACGCCCCTGAAACACTCCCGACCCCACAGCCAGCAGTAGAGCCACCAGCAGTATGAACAGCACTATCTGAGATCACAGACACACACATACATGTATATGAACACACACATGAACACAAAATCACTCTTTAATTAAAAAAGCACACATAAAAAAAGTTGGATCCTTTATCATAATAAAATGAGTCAAGACAAGAGAGTTATATAAATGAACAGATAAAACCATCTATCTCCATAACTCTCACACTGCTTTACTTCATCATCCTCTCCTGGTCTTTATCACTCACCCCAATGACAACTTTGTTCAGGACCTTCTCAATCTGAGTCATCTTGACTCTGAGCCGACCAACGTTGCGAAGGATTTTACTATCTGAGCCTGAGGGACAGGAAGATCTGTGTTATTTACACGTTCAATTTCATAGTCCTTGTCATTGATCTGTTAGGGGGAAAGAAAGGGTGCATAAGGTATTGAAGCAGGGGCTATGTATGTGTGCTGAGTACCGGTGTATATCGCCATGCCAAAGGCTGTGTCTGTATTTCGAAGTACTGTTCCTCTCAGCAGGATGTGTTCACTGTCCAGAGGGTGGCGCTCTCCTCTCCAGCGGAGCTCCCCCCGGAAGGTGTACAGATGGCTGTTGGGCTCCTCACACAACACAATGCCTGAAAGAGGGAGGGAGAGAGGGAGAGATGGAGTGGGGAGCGAATAAGAGAGGAAAGGAGGGAGACATAGAGAAAGGTAGGCAGAGAGAGAATGATGGAGGGATAAAGAGAAAGAAAAGGCTGTTTACCTTTGTAAACCCTCTCCTCCAACCCTACCCACTCACACGGTCATGTGTCATCACAATCTTCGCTCTCTCTTTCCCACTACTCTCTCCTCTTCTATCCTATCGTCTCTCCCTTCTGCTAAATCCTACTCCCTCCTGTCTTCTAATTCTGCCTGTTTGACCCTACACTCCTCCCTTTCCACATCTTATGACTGGCACCGTCCCCTTTCCTCCCGGTCGGCCCTCCCCTACTGCTCTGTGGCTCAGTGACTCAGTGGGAGTCTACAGAAAAGGGTTGCGGGCAGCTGAGCGAAACTGGTGGAAAACAAAACTTCCAGAGGACCTATCATCCTTTCACTCCCTCCTCTCTACCTTCTCTTCCTCTGTATCTGCTGCTAAAGCCCCTTTCTACCGACAACCTGCCAGCTCGACCCCATCCCTTCCTCCCTTCTCCAGACCATCTCTGGAGACCTTCTCCTATTGCTCACTTCAAAATGGCCAGAGTCACTCCCCTCCTCAAGAAACCAACACTCAACCCCTCTGGCGTCAAAAACTACAAACCGGTATCCCTTCTTTCTTTTCTTTCCAAAACACTTGAACGTGCTGTCTCTGACCGACTCTCTTGCTATCTCTCTCAGAACTATCTTCCTGATCCTAACTAGTCAGCCTTCAAGATGGGTCATTCAACTGAGACTGCTCTCCTCTGTGTCACAGGGGCTCTATGTTGCCATAGCAACATCAGGGAAACTTGGCAGAAGGGAGTAGTTAATCATATTACAGAACTTCTGCAACATCTTTAATTGAGACTCTCATTCTCCTTAATTGCCAGCCTGAACACGTTATGGAAAGAGATTAACTGTATAGGAAGCTCTGAGGACAGCCAATAGGTCGTCTGGATTGTGGACAGCCAATAAATTGTCAGATGCAAACAGATTATAATCTTTAGTGGAAAACAGTTCTTGAGGGCTTGACTTTTTTTATAGACTTACTGGTGAACCGGTGTTTGAGTTGTGTGATTGCAATATCATTCATTTCAATTGATGTGCTGCACAATAGACATATAATGCACAATGTCTCAGGAACGACTATACTAAGTATAGAAATCAATTTGGCCCGTAACCTGGACCTACAGGCCTAATGAAAACATTTGGAGGACCTCAGGAGACCAGAAGAGTCTAAGAAGTTGGATTTAATTTAATTTAAATTCCCTTAAATATTGCAGCCCATTTGTGTAGGCCAGATAAAACCCACTGAGTTCAACGATAAATAGTGACTGAATTTATACTCAATAACTTTTTTCCTCATTGTTAGGCTATTTGATTTGTCATTTTTATTTAAAAAAATGAAATAGCAACTAAATACTGTAGGCCTATATACAGTGCCTTGCGAAAGTATTCGGCCCCCTTGAACTTTGCGACCTTTTGCCACATTTCAGGCTTCAAACATAAAGATATAAAACTGTATTTTTTTTGAAGAATCAACAACAAGTGGGACACAATCATGAAGTGGAACGACATTTATTGGATATTTCAAACTTTTTTAACAAATCAAAAACTGAAAAATTGGGCGTGCAAAATTATTCAGCCCCTTTACTTTCAGTGCAGCAAACTCTCTACAGAAGTTCAGTGAGGATCTCTGAATGATCCAATGTTGACCTAAATGACTAATGATGATAAATACAATCCACCTGTGTGTAATCAAGTCTCCGTATAAATGCACCTGCAGTGTGATAGTCTCAGAGGTCCGTTAAAAGCGCAGAGAGCATCATGAAGAACAAGGAACACACCAGGCAGGTCCGAGATACTGTTGTGAAGAAGTTTAAAGCCGGATTTGGATACAAAAAGATTTCCCAAGCTTTAAACATCCCAAGGAGCACTGTGCAAGCGATAATATTGAAATGGAAGGAGTATCAGACCACTGCAAATCTACCAAGACCTGGCCGTCCCTCTAAACTTTCAGCTCATACAAGGAGAAGACTGATCAGAGATGCAGCCAAGAGGCCCATGATCACTCTGGATGAACTGCAGAGATCTACAGCTGAGGTGGGAGACTCTGTCCATAGGACAACAATCAGTCGTATATTGCACAAATCTGGCCTTTATGGAAGAGTGGCAAGAAGAAAGCCATTTCTTAAAGATATCCATAAAAAGTGTTGTTTAAAGTTTGTCACAAGCCACCTGGGAGACACACCAAACATGTGGAAGAAGGTGCTCTGGTCAGATGAAACCAAAATTGAACTTTTTGGCAACAATGCAAAACGTTATGTTTGGCGTAAAAGCAACACAGCTCATCACCGTGAACACACCATCCCCACTGTCAAACATGGTGGTGGCAGCATCATGGTTTGGGCCTGCTTTTCTTCAGCAGGGACAGGGAAGATGGTTAAAATTGATGGGAAGATGGATGGAGCCAAATACAGGACCATTCTGGAAGAAAACCTGATGGAGTCTGCAAAAGACCTGAGACTGGGACGGAGATTTGTCTTCCAACAAGACAATGATCCAAAACATAAAGCAAAATCTACAATGGAATGGTTAAAAAAGAAACATATCCAAGTGTTAGAATGGCCAAGTCAAAGTCCAGACCTGAATCCAATAGAGAATCTGTGGAAAGAACTGAAAACTGCTGTTCACAAATGCTCTCCATCCAACCTCACTGAGCTCGAGCTGTTTTGCAAGGAGGAATGGGAAAAAATGTCAGTCTCTCGATGTGCAAAACTGATAGTGACATACCCCAAGCGACTTACAGCTGTAATCGCAGCAAAAGGTGGCGCTACAAAGTATTAACTTAAGGGGGCTGAATAATTTTGCACGCCCAATTTTTCAGTTTTTGATTTGTTAAAAAAGTTTGAAATATCCAATAAATGTCGTTCCACTTCATGATTGTGTCCCACTTGTTGTTGATTCTTCACAAAAAAATACAGTTTTATATCTTTATGTTTGAAGCCTGAAATGTGGCAAAAGGTCGCAAAGTTCAAGGGGGCTGAATACTTTCGCAAGGCACTGTATCTATAGATAGTACACTGCATAATGAAACAATCCCCAATAAGCTTGTGTTTTTAGGGTGGACTGGGTGGACTATTATGTGCCATTAGTAGATTGTTTTTAAGCACTTTCTAGGAAGAGAGCGCGACGTCGGCTCACGTCATACAGGTTCAGGTAGGCTGTAAAGGACAGTTGAATATTCAAAGAAATTCATTGGTAGCTGATTAGTATGCTGTTGCATTGAAAATATATTTTACAATCTCCAGTGTTTGAATTATAAACTTTAATAAATGAACAAGTAATTACATAATTTCCACCAGCCAGATGTCTAAAACTGGGAAACTGTGTTATGCCAGCGATCCCGGTTGACAACTCCACGGTGTCCCCACCCAGAGTGCAAAGAACCCTGGCATGACCCTGGACAACACCCTGTCATTCTCTGCAAACATCAAAGCAGTGACTCGCTCCTGCAGGTTCAGGCTCTACAACATCTGTAGAGTACGACCCTACCTCACACAGGAAGTGATGCAGGTCCTAATCCAGGCACTTGTCATGTCCCGTCAGAACTACTGCATCTCGCTGTTAGCTGGAATCCCTGCTTGTGCCATCAAACCCTGCAACTTATCCAGAATCCTGCAGCCCGCCTGGTGTTCAACCTTCCCAAGTTCTCCCATGTCACCCCGCTCCTCCACACACTCCACTGGCTTCCAGTCAAAGCTCGCATTCACTACAAGACCATGGAACTTGCCAGCAAGATGAACTGCCTTCAGGCTGTGCTCGAAACCTACACCCGAACCGAGTAGCCCTCCCACACCTACAAGAGGCCAGCTCCCGCTCGGTCCAGTCGAGGCTCTTCTCTGTCCTGGTACCCCAATGGTGGAACCTGAAGCTAAAACAGCATAGAGCTTCCCCATCTTCCGAAAACATCTTTCCGAAAACCCCCCTCGAACCCACATTTTTCAAAATAAATAAACAGCCTTTCGTAAATTAACACTCACCCCCCCCCCCCCCCCCCACACACACACACACACACTAGCTCTGAATTTGCTGATAGCTACTTTATACAGGAAACATGTACTTACTATGACTGTGATATGTTGTCATTTCACCTAGCTATTATAAGATGAACGCACTAACTGTAAGTCGCTCTGGATAAGAGCGTCTGCTAAATGACTAAAATGTCAAATGCAACCTGAGACTGACGTATTGTTATTATGAGCTCACCCCAATTTTTATAGACTTTTTCTAGATTTTTTCCTAATTCCCTTTACTTCTTAATGCTCTGAGTCAGGGCGGTGACTACTATTGAAGGCAGATAGGGTCTGCTTCAGTTATGAGCTCACCCTATTTTGCATACGCTTTGCATTTTTTCCTAACTCTCCTAATGCTTTGGCTCAGGTGGTGCCTACCATCGAAGGCAGCCAGGGTCTGTTCTGTGGGGTCAGAGGTCATCTCTGTGTGGGTGGCGTCCAAGGCCTGCCGGTACTTTAGATTGGTCTCTCTGCAAAGACAGGAACCACGGTCAGGCGTCATAACCCTCAGCTTAAAATAAACAGGTTCAGTGTGCAGAGTACATGGACAAGAGTACATTGCCAGTATATGGATGTTTCTGTCCCCTACCCATCAATGTCAGCAGTCTCTACGTAGCACAGGCTGTGTGGCTCAGAGCTGCAGAGGAGCAGTAGATCTGCCTACAAGGGATACAGAAGGAAAATATGTCTATAGAGAGAAGCAGAAAGGGAGAGGGGCGACCAGACAGTCAGGGCTAGGGAACCACTTTGGACTCTCTCCCTTTTTTAGTACCCTTTCTTTACCTATTGACTTTTTCTATTGTTGTTGACTGTCGAGGGGTAAACCTGCAAGTAAGCATTTAATTGCACCGTGTTCTCCATGTATGGCATGCGTATATGACGAATAAACACATTTGAATTTGACTCTATGCAAACCTGCAGGTGGTGCTGAATCAGCTGAAGCTAAAGCCTAGGCATGGAAACTCACCGGGATGATCTGGTCTTTGTGAATCCGCAACACATCTCCCACACACACATCCTTCCACTGCGATGGGCTGAAACTGAGACGTGGAGTGGAGAGAGACAGAAGGGAGAGAGACAGAAGGGAGAGAGTCAGAAGGGAGAGAGACATAAGGTAGAGAGACAGAAGGGAGAGAGTCAGAAGGGAGAGAGACAGAAAGGAGAGAGTCAGAAAGGAGAGACTCAGAAAGGAGAGACTCAGAAAGGAGAGAGACAGAAAGGAGAGATACAGAAAGGTGAGAGACAGAAGGGAGAGAGACAGAAGGGAGAGAGACAGAAAGGAGAGAGACAGAAGGGAGAGTGACAGAAAGGAGAGAGTCAGAAGGTAGAGAGAGAGAAAGGAGAGAGACAGAAGGGAGAGAGACAGAAAGGAGAGAGACAGAAAGGAGAGAGTCAGAAGGGAGAGAGACAGAAGGGAGAGAGACAGGAGGGAGAGAGACAGAAAGGAGAGAGTCAGAAGGTAGAGAGACAGCAAGGAGAGAGACAGAAGGGAGAGAGACAGAAGGGAAAGAGACAGAAGAGAGAGAGACAGAAGGGAGAGAGTCAGAAAGGAGAGAGTCAGAAAGGAGAGACTCAAAAAGGAGAGACTCAGAAAGGAGAGAGACAGAAAGGAGAGACTCAGAAAGGAGAGAGACAGAAAGGAGAGATTCAGAAAGGAGAGAGTCAGAAGGGAGAGAGTCAGAAGGTAGAGAGACAGAAGGGAGAGAGACAGAAGGTAGAGAGACAGAAAGGAGAGAGTCAGAAAGGAGAGACTCAGAAAGGAGAGAGACAGAAAGGAGAGAGACAGAAGGGAGAGAGACAGAAAGGAGAGAGTCAGAAGGGAGAGAGACAGAAGGGAGAGAGACAGAAAGGAGAGAGACAGAAAGGAGAGAGACAGAAGGGAGAGAGACAGAAAGGAGAGAGTCAGAAGGTAGAGAGTCAGAAGGTAGAGAGACAGAAGGGAGAGAGTCAGAAGGTAGAGAGACAGAAAGGAGAGAGTCAGAAAGGAGAGACTCAGAAAGGAGAGAGACAGAAAGGAGAGACTCAGAAAGGAGAGAGACAGAAAGGAGAGATTCAGAAAGGAGAGAGACAGAAAGGAGAGAGAGAAGGGAGAGAGTCAGAAAGGATAGACTCAGAAAGGAGAGAGACAGACGGGAGGAGGTCAGAAGGGAGAGAGACAGAAGGGAGAGAGACAGAAGGGAGAGAGTTAGAAGGGAGAGAGACAGAAAGGAGAGAGACAGAAGGGAGAGAGTCAGAAGGGAGAAAGACAGAAGGGAGAGAGACAGAAGGGAGAGAGTCAGAAGGGAGAGAGACAGAAGGGAGAGAGACAGAAGGGAGAGTGTCAGAAGGGAGAGAGACAGACGGGAGAGAGACAGAAAGGAGAGAGACAGAAGGGAGAGAGACAGAAGGGAGAGAGACAGAAGGGAGAGAGACAGAAAGGAGAGAGACAAGGGAGAGAGACAGAAATGAGAGAGACAGAAGGGAGAGAGACAGAAGTTAGCGAGTCAGAAGGGAGAGAGACAGAAGGGAGAGAGACAGACGGGAGAGAGACAGAATGGAGGAGGTCAGAAGGGAGAGAGACAGAAGGGAGAGAGACAGAAGGGAGAGAGTCAGAAGGGAGAGAGTCAGAAGGGAGAGAGACAGAAGGGAGAGAGTCAGAAGGGAGAGAGACAGAAGGGAGAGAGACAGAAGGGAGAGAGTCAGAAGGGAGAGAGACAGAAGGGAGAGTGTCAGAAGGGAGAGAGACAGACGGGAGAGAGACAGAAAGGAGAGAGACAGAAGGGAGAGAGTCAGAAGGGAGAGATACAGAAGGGAGAGAGACAGAAAGGAGAGAGACAAGGGAGAGAGACAGAAAGGAGAGCGACAGAAGGGAGAGAGTCAGAAGGGAGAGAGACAGAAGGGAGAGAGACAGAAGGGAGAGAGACAGAAAGAAGAGAGACAGAAGGGAGAAAGACAGAAAGGAGAGAGAAAGAAAGGAGAGAGACAGAAGGGAGAGAGTCAGAAGGGAGAGAGACAGAAGGGAGAGAGACAGAAGGGAGAGAGACAGAAAGGAGAGAGACAGAAGGGAGAGAGACAGACGGTAGAGAGACAGAAAGGAGAGAGACAGAAGGGAGAGAGACAGAAGGGAGAGAGAAAGAAAGGAGAGAGACAAAATGGACAAAGAAAGGAGTTGAGGTAAAGACCTACATTATTTCCCTTGTACTAGAAGCACAAAGGAACTGACACAGTAGATTGACACAAACGTTTAAATGTTTTACAGTTCACAAGGGTGTCTGAAGTTAGGTTTGTGCCCTAAGAGGCAGAGCTGGCATATTTGTGCTCACCTCTGGGAGATGAGGACATCACTGGGTCGCCTATTAATCTGAGAGTCACTGCGTCTCCTGGCCTGAGGGAGAGAGAGAGAGATAGTAGAGACAGACAGACAGATAATAAATGGTTAATAGGAAAGAGCGAGAGAGAAAGAGAGAGAGAAAACACATTTAGGGGACCATATAGTGACACAAGCTGAGAGATTTACATCCTTCACTAATTGACAAGTCAATAAAGAGGGTCACAAAGCCTTTCAAAAGGGGTGTAAACATAACGCAGTGATGCACTTAACCATGAATGCTCCATGCAAAACATAATCGCTGCTGGAGGAGAGAAGCTAGTTAAAAATCTACGCAACTTGGAAGACCAGTTTGTCAATGAGTACAAGGAGTCAATGAGGACAATGAATGAGCGAGGTGCGTGATTGGAGGGTGAGTGAGTAATCTCACCAGGTCATTGGTCAGGTCTTTAAGCCCCCGTACTGACAGAACTATTACCAGGGGAATGGTGGTGGTGTACCAGGGGATGGACGAGATGGCAGGGACACACTGGAAACACACACATGCACATATGCATGCACTCTAGTGCTGAGCGATTAACCAAGATTTTTAATGTTGTTGTTTTTAAGCAACTAATTGGCCGACGTTCAATTACTTGAATTCCATTTCGTGTTTTTTTTGTGAGCATAACGAGCCGTTTCTCTAGAGAGAAATCAAATTATTCACGAGAGAAATCAAGTCAAGAACTATGTGGGATCCTGCACTGAAGGAAATATTCAACCTCGTTCAGTGCAGAAATGTGGTCATTTCCTTCAATGACCATAATCCATTGTGCCTGTTCTTTCCTGCTCGGACAGAGACGGATACACTTTTACAGCTGCTACATTAGGTTAGGCAGACACACCGCTGTGAACGCATGAGAGAGGAACGTACACAACACAACAACGCGAGGGATAGAGAAGAATGTGATAGTATGCCTTATCTACTTTGAAGAATTAGTCAAATGATTTTGTCAGACATACTTAGGATTTTAAATTTGAATGGTCACTATTTTCGGATTTGGAATTTCCATTAAAAAGCTCCAATGTCATTTTAATGTCATTATTTCACAATGCATTTAATGTTTAAAAAAAATATCGAAACCAACATCAAAAAAACCTATTTATGTTTTAATAATTGGACCGAAACCTAAAAAAGCTATGTTTGCTCAGCACTAATGCACACACACACACACACACACACACACATATTGATTACCACATTCACTGAATGTATAAAGTATAAATTGCACACAAGCTGCTTATACTAGAACACTAGTCTAAAACAATCGAAAATATTACCATTCTTTTGTCAACATATATACAGATAAATAAAATCACTAATGTCAAATATTGGCCAAAAAATACATATGATTTACCCATCCTCTGAAACCATAGAAATGAACTGAGTAGATAAATGAAACCCAGAGTCTGACCTGCATCACCACCATGAGGAGGAAGTAAAGGTTAGCTACTCGCTGGAACTGTTCGTACAGCGTGAGGGGTAGGAAGGTCAGAGGGGAGTACTTAAAACTGCGCACCACATTGTCCTGGCAACCCAACCCAGAGGACAGACACAGAAAGAAACACAGAGAGAGAGACACAAGGGAGACGTGAGTGTTTGTCAATTAGTGGGTTAGTGTGTTTGTGCCTACAGTGTTGGGTTACAATAACACAGTGTACTGTGACTCACGGCATATCGGCCCCAGCGGAAACACAGAAAGGATCTCCGCTGTCGATGTTTGTGGAAGTGACGGCTGTTTGCTCTCACCTCCCACGTAATATCTGTTAAAGACAGGGTTAAAGAAAAGCCTATTACAACCACAAATTGGCTTTCTCTATCACCAATGAGATTTGAGGAGGGCATAGCACAGGGACTAGGTCACGTCACTGTCCATCACATATGGGGTAAGATGAGATCATGTGTGTGTGTGTGTGTGTGTGTGTGTGTGTGTGTGTGTGTGTGTGTGTGTGTGTGTGTGTGTGTGTGTGTGTGTGTGTGTGTGCGTGCGTGCGTGTGTGTGTGTGACAGACTATAGTGTGTTATTTTACATCTCTCAGGGGGAATCTTGCAGCCCCTTATTCCCCTATCCTGCGCCTGGAGAAGGCAGAAATTACTCTAAAAGCTTCTTCTGAGGAAACCGGATCCCTTAAAACACTCCATCATTATCAAACTAGGTCAAAGGTCATATATAGGATGCTTTATTTGACATCTAGACACACTTTCACTTGTTTCATGCAAATATGGATGGACACAAAGACTGGACTGACCTGTTTCAGGGTTGGTGGTAGTATCCCCTTTGGTCATGGTGCTATAATGACTAAATATACTGTTCTGGAAGAGTGAAACAGAGAGCAACAGTCAAGTTATTCATAACATTGACTCTCATGCCAGCCTTGTTACTCATTCCACTGTTGCCATGCTTGCTTACCTCATAGGACACACAGAGAGAAAGAGGGAATCTTGACTCCTCAAATCATTGACTGTGACCTATTTTCATCAGAAAGACACACAAAATCCTATGTCATTTGAGGTGGCTGAGTGTGAACTCAAATGGTCCCAAGGTTTAACATTTAAGACGTTCGATCAGTAGATGACAAAATACCTACTGAACATGAGTTAACCCAGCTTTGGTTAAAAGTCTTTGTTTGGTAAGCAGTTGGTGAAACTTGTCGATCCAACTATTTGAGTATCATACTTTTAAGCCAGGACTCTCAAAAGGTAACACAACAAGAGGCGGTGAATCGTGGTTCGGTGGTAGATATTCTGTTTTCATCTGTCACCATGACCTAAAGAGAAGTAATGATCGTATTCAGTGGAATGAAGGTCAACCCAGTTCACCTCAGACGGACCAGAGAGAGGGGCTCCA
Organism: Oncorhynchus mykiss; assembly: GCF_057628025.1. NCBI lineage: Eukaryota > Metazoa > Chordata > Actinopteri > Salmoniformes > Salmonidae > Oncorhynchus > Oncorhynchus mykiss. The sequence continues at coordinate 19,146,449 of NC_143025.1, forward strand.
CCTCCTTAGCTATAACTCTCTAATTCCCTCTTCTCCTTACAAAGAAAATAGATAACAGGTAAATGTTACCTGATGACAACAAACACCAACCCTAAACACAAGCCTCCCGCACACAATTTAGTTTAAACAGCACAAACTCGAATAAGCTCCCACAATTAATGAACTAAGAAACGTACCTCCTAACAAACCCATAGCTCGATGTTAAAAAATGTGTAGGTATGTAGGTGATCGTTAATAACACCCACCTGTAAACAGCAACCTTTGAGTATCCCTCCATGGCTTGTGTGTCTCTGTGTGTCACATAACATCTGTTACCAGGTGACGATCGCACGTGCCAACAACCTCAGCAGTCAGACCACAGCTGAATATTAACATGGTGGTGACTTTCCACACATTCTCCACAGCATTTCATAATAATTCCCCTGCTGGCGTTCCTCCCTCTCTTCCTGCCTCTCTCAGTCCCTGCCCCTCTCTCTTTCCCAGGTAGCTTCAGTATCAACATATTCTACCTGCACCTGCCAGAGAGAGGGAGGGAGGGAGGGAGGGAGGGAGGGAGGGAGGGAGGGAGGGAGAGAGAGAGAGAGAGAGAGAGAGAGTGGGAGGGAGGGAGGGAGGGAGGGAGGGAGGGAGAGAGAGAGAGAGAGAGAGAGAGAGAGAGAGAGAGAGAGAGGGAGGGAGGGAGGGAGGGAGGGAGGGAGGGAGGGAGGGAGGGAGGGAGGGACAATGTGTGAGGAGAGACGGGAGAAAAAAAATAAAATGAAAGGTGGAAAGGTTATAAGAGTTTGTGGGAGAACACAAATACCAGTGGTCCCTCGTTCCCCAGCCCCTTTTCCCTGGCCATTCAACATTGAGATGTACTCGTCTGTACAGAGGGACTCATTGACGTCTTTGGCTGAATTTCAATAGTTTAAGGAGGATGGGAAAGCAGTCTACAGAAAACAAGGAAATTATTTTGAGATTTAGTCTTTGTCACAATGCTAATAAGGCTAACTAACACAGGCCTGAATGTCAGGTGAAAGTATGTATAAGTAGGTAATAGGTCACCATCTTTGTCCTGGAAATACCAAACCAAATTCCCAGTTCTGATTTCCTTTCACCATGGGTTTCATGTTCTTTCCCCTCACAACACAGAGGTCTCCTTTTCTTCCCCACATCACCCCCTCTCTCCCTCTTCCCTCCTTTCCCTTTCCTTCTCCTCCTATCTCTTCCTCTGTATTTTCTCTCCCTCTCTCCCTCTCTCCCTCCTTCTTTCTCCATTCCTCTCTCTCCTTCTCACTCTATTTTTCCTTACCTCTCTCTCCCTCTCTCTCTTTCTCCCTTCCTCTCTCCCCCTCTCTCCTTCTCTCCTTCTCTGTCTATTAGAGCACTCCAAGCTGCAGGAGGACTGAGATGAGGATGGATTGGCAGAGTGAGCTCCCTCCCATGGGTGGTTACTATGTCTTTATCCTCAAAGGGAAGCTCCTGTCCACACAAAGCCCCATGTATTGACCTTACAACATGATGAAAAACCTCCATACACCTCAACTAGGAAAGTGCTTTCGGTATACCACGTTATGCCATAAGCAATTTGATTGTTTATGGCATAACATTGTCTGCTATTTAGTGACATGTTCTGCTAACTCACTGTTAACTCACTACTCCAAGGTCTGGAGCCTCCAGCGACGGTTCCCAGTCCGGAGTCCCCGGCGACGATCTACGGTCCAGAGTCCCTGGCGATGATCCACGGTTCGATTCCTCCGGCGATGACTCCCCGCACCAGAGGCGCCCCCGAAGTTGGCGGAGCCACGAGCGGAGCGGGGTCTACGTCCCGAACCGGAGCCGCCACCAAGGCTAGATGCCCACCCGGACCCTCCCCCATGGAGACAGGTTTTGCGGTGGGGGGGGGGGGGGGGGGGGGGGGTACTAGGGTGGGAAATCTATGGTTTCTATTTCTTTGTTGGCCGGGTATGGTTCCCAATCAGAGGCAGCTGTCTATCGTTGTCTCTGATTGGGGATCATACTCAGAACACTCCATGAACCCCCATGCAACCTAAAAAATTTTCTGTTCTCAGAACATTTAAAAAAAACATTTCATTTTACAGGTCAGGAAACGTATGGCTTCTTTCCCACAACCAATGTGAAACCAAAAATATACATTCCCACAACTTCCAACTATCCAAATGTGCTAGATGGGAAAGGTGGCCACAACAGTGGAAACTACTGAATGGTCTGGAATCACGATGGAACCACAGCAACTGTCAGGATTGTATATCAAAACGGTGGGTCAATTTCCTTAGGTCAAAAGGCAACTTATCACCATTACTGTTTGGAAGATCAGAAGTGGACATGCAATGACTATCATTGGTATCAGTATGAAATAAATAAGTATATAAAACCCCTAAGATACATGGCTAATTATCTCAAAGCATGTTCTAGGTTCAAAAGGCATGTGTTATCAGAGCCATTTAGATGTCATATAATTCCACTGTTCAGTCAGCCCACCATCTTGTGCTTTTCTCTGTTGCGTTGCCATCTGGTGGTTGTAAATAACCACTGCAGCTTGACAATCCACTACAAACTATTACCAGTTTATAAACATTAACAAGACTTCATGTTCTGTCAACACATATAAATATCTTACAGCTAGATCAAATGGTTCAATTGTATGTACTCTATTTAACATAGTGTTATATGTGGTTATGTTTTTTACTCATACCCAGATTTGATTATCCTCAAAAGGGCCCCATGCTAAACCTTGAACGCAAATGTCTTTGTGTGTGCACACGTGTGTATTTTATCAGGAACAATCAGTCCCATCTATTTTTAAATGTGGGCTTGCAGCAGAGTGGTTTTCTGAGATGCGTTGAGGCATGGAGTCTCAAACCTCCACACACAATAAGGCCAGTCGGACAGGCTTTTTCCACTACAGTTTAACTGCTGCCTGTTATACCTGCTAAACCTCATATCCCTCAGCAAACACACACACACACACACACACACACACACACACACACACACACACACACACACACACACACACACACACACACACACACACACACACACACACATACACTTCGATGTGAATCTACCACACCACTGAATATAGCACAACAGGAGGAGGCCTACTTATGATAGTGCATGTAACCGTAAGGACAGTTGGTGATTGATGTCCACACAAAGAGAGCTGGATGGGCAGACATACTGCAGTATATTTAGTTGGGAGTACATCAGTACCACTGTGTTGGTGTCAAACTGCAGCCCAGTAGTGCAGAGAGGACTGGAGGCCCCTTTGAGCTAGCTCCATCTCACCTGGTTAGATCAAACCAGTACTCAGTCCAATCAAATCAAATCCAATTGTATTTGTCACATGCGCCGAATAAAACAGGTGTAGACCTTACCGTTAAATGTTTACTTACAAGCCCTTAACCAACAATGCAGTTCAAGAAATAGATTTAAGAACATTTTTGCTAAATAAACTAAAGTAAAAAATGAAATCAAAAGTAACACAATAAGATTACATAACAATAACGAGGCTATATACAGGGGGTACCTGTACCGAGTCAATATGCAGGGAAACAGGTTAGTCGAGGTCATTTGTACATGTAGGTAGGGGTAAAGTGACTATGCATGGATAATAAACAGCCCGGGTGGCCATTTGATTAGTTGTTCAGCAGTCTTATGGCTTGGGGGTAGAAGCTGTTAAGGAGCCTTTTGGACTTTAACTTGGAGGTGCGGTAGCGCTTGCCGTGCGGTAGCAGAGAGAACAGTCTACGACTGGAGCCTTTTGACTATTTCTCGGGCCTTCCTTTGACACCGCCTAGTATATAGGTCCTGGATAGCAGGAAGCTTGGCCCCAGTGATGTATTGGGCCGTATGCACTACCCTCTGTAGCGGCTTACTGTCAGATGCCGAGCAGGTGCCATACCAGGCAGTGATGCAACCGGTCAGGATGCTCTCAATGGTGCAGCTGTAGATCTTTTTGAGGATCTGGGAACCCATGCCAAATCTTTTCATCAGTCTCCTGAGGGGGAAAAGGTGTTGTCGTGCCCTCGTCACGACTGTCATGGTGTGTTCGGACCCTGATAGTTTGTTGGTGATGGGGACACCAAGGAACTTGAAACTCTCAACCCGCTCCACTACAGCCCTGTCGATGTTATCGGGGGCCTGTTCGGCCCTTCTTTTCCTGTAGTCCACGATCAGCTCCTTTGTCTTACTCACAATGAGGGAGAGGTTGTTGTCCTGGCACCAAATTGCCAGGTCTTTGACCTCCTCCCTATAAACTGTCTCATCGGTGTCGGTGATCTGGCATACTACTGTTGTGTCATCAGCAAAATTAATGATGGTGTTGGAGCCGTGCTTGGTCACGCAGTCGTGGGTGAACAGGAAGTACAGGAGGGGACTAAGCACACACCCCTGAGGAGACCCTGTGTTGAGCATCAGCGTGGTGGATGTGTTGTTACCTACCCTTATCACCTGGGGGCGGCCCATCAGGAAGTCAAGGATCCAGTTGCAGAGAAAGGTGTTTAGTCCCAGGGTCCTTAGCTTATTGATGAGCTTTGAGGGCACTATGGTGTTGAATGCTGAGCTGTAGTCAATTAACAGCATTCTCATATAAATGTTCCTTTTATCCAGGTGGGAAAGGGCAGTGTGGAGTGCGATTGAGATTACATCATCTTTGGATCTGTTGAGGTGGTTGGCGAATTGGAGTGGGTCTAGTGATTCTGGGATGATGGTGTTGATGTGAGTCATGACCAGCCTTTCAAAGCACTTCATGGCTACCGACATTTAAAAAATTTACCATTATTTAAAAAACTAGGTAAGCTAGTTGAGAACAAGTTCTCATTTACAACTGCGACCTGGCCAAGATAAAGCAAAGCAGTGCAACAGAAACACAACACAGAGTTACACATGGAATAAACAAGCATACAGTCAACAACACAATAGAAAAAAAGAAAGTCTATATACAGTGTGTGCAAATGACGTGAGGAGGTAAGGCAATAAATAGGCCATAGTAGTGGAGTAATTTCAATTTAGCAAATTAACAATGGAGTGATAGATGAGCAGATGATGGTGTGTAAGTAGAGATACTGGTGTGCAAAAGAGCAGAAAAGTAAATAAAAACAATATGGGGATGAGGTAGGTTAGATTGGGTGGGCTATTTACAGATTAACTATGTACAGCTGCAGCGATCGGTTAGCTGCTCAGATAGCTGATGTTTAAAGTTAGTGAGGGAAATGTAAGTCTCCAGCTTCAGCGATTTTTGCAATTCGTTCCACTCACTGGCAGCAGAGAACTGGAAGGAAAGACGGCCAAAGGTGATGTTGGCTTTGGGGATGACCAGTGTGATATACCTGCTGGAGCGTGTACTATGGGTGTTGGGTGTTGTTATCATGACCAGTGAGCTGAGATAAGGCGGAGCTTTACCTAGCAGAGACTTATAGATGACCTGGAGCCAGTGGGTCTGGCGACGAATATGTAGCGAGGGCCATCCGGCTAGAGCATACAGGTCGCAGTGGTGGGAGGCGCTTTGGTAACAAAACGGATGGCACTGTGATAGACTTCATCCAATTTGCTGAGTAGAGTATTGGAAGCTATTTTGTAGATGTTATCGCTGAAGTCGAGGATCGGTAGGATAGTCAGTTTTACTAGGGTAAGTTTGGTGGCGTGAGTGAAGGAGGCTTTGTTGCGAAATAGAAAGCCGATTCTAGATTTGATTTTGGATTGGAGATGCTTGATATGAGTCTGGAAGGAGAGTTAATCTCCTAGTTATTTAGGCAGATTACCTTCACATTCTTGCACACAGGGACTATGACTATGGTGATCTGCTTGAAACATGTAGGTATTACTGACTGGGTCAGGGAGAGGTTGAAAATGTCAGTGAAGACACTTGCCAGTTGGTCTGAGCATGCTCTGAGTACACACCCTGATAAACCGTCTGGCCTGCGGCCTTGTGAATGTTAACCTGTTTAAAGGTCTTGTATATCCTTTGCGTGGGACTCATCAAAGAAAACATCTTCGTCCAGTTCGAGGTGAGCAATCGCTGTTCTGATGTCCAGATGTCTTTTCGGTCATAAGAGATGGTAGCAGCAACATTAAATACAAAATAAAACTAACAAAATAGCACAGTTGGTTAGGAGGCCGTAAAACGGCAGCCATCTCCTCCGGTGCCATTAGAAAAACTTCCACATGAGCTCAAAAGCAGTGCAATACCCTGACCCCAATTACAGACTTGTAATCCTTCACACACTGTGAGATCAAACTATAATCTCTGTGGCCCTTTACATACTACTGGATGTGATATGTACCGATGGGTGAGTGGATTAGTGTGGGAGAACTCCACCAGCCAGGGAACACCATCCAGGCTCTGACCAACCTCTGCTCTCAGTCAACCTGTCACCCTGTCACCCAGTCACACTGCATCTGAGGCAGGAGGTGACACTTGTGAGCTAAATGAGGCAGTGAAACTTCCTGTGTAGAGTGGTTAGCACCTTAGTCGACAGGAGAGGAGCAGGAATCATGCAAAGACAACAATATTTCAAAAGGGCCTTTCGACCAAGATGGCGAACATGAAGACATGATTTGGTTTGAAATAGAACAACGTCTTGTCATTCACATTACATTATGTTAAATTGTCAAAATGCACAAGCACACACTTCTGACAGCTCGAAACAGAAAGCAAAAGAAACAAGGCCCAAAGGTCTTTTTTTTTTTAAGTAATTTTTTGATCAACTCTTTAATTAGCCAGGTAAGATGAGGAGTCATAACCTGTCAAACAATACTTGATGTGTACTAGTTTACAGGACACCACAATGAACCACTTTCTGGAAGTACTGTATGTGAGACTGTGCATGGATGCAACACCCTGTATATGTTAGCTTTGATAAGATGGGGGTTGGGAGGATGAAGCGGTGAGATGGACAGTGTTCTGCTACTTGCCTATAGATATGCTAGCTAGCGTGTCGCTTTGTTGACATACTGTAGGCCTATGTATGCAGAGGAGGAAAATCCCATGCAAGCATAAAGGCAGGAAGTGGTTTTGCCACACAATGAACTGAAACCTGTACTGTATCTCAATAGTTTAAAGTGGCTTCCTCTCCTCATACCTCCATCTGCACTAATGTGAAAGAACTGGACAGTTGTGAGAAAATACCCGATAGGCCGTCCACCACATTGTTTTCAGCCACCATATATTCTCAGTTCAGTGCAGATAAATGAGTTTAAACTACTTTAGACTATTATAGATACGCCCTCCTGGCAGTGTTGGGAAGTAGTGAACTACATGTAGTTCAACTAGTAATTTAAAAACATTTTGCAGTAGCTTGGTGGTAGTTGAACTAAACTCAAATCTAGGTAATATTTCCTGTAGTTAATTACTTCTTTGCCATGTAGCAGTGTAGCTACAGTCCATTCAGAAAGTATTCAGACCACTTCCCCTTTTCCATGTTTTGTTATGTTACAGGCTTATTCTAACATGGATTTTTTTTTTTTATCCTCTTCATTCAACACACAATACCCCATAATGACAAAGCGAAAACAAGCTTTTAGAAATGTTTCAGATGTATTAAAAATAAAAAAACTTTATTTACATTTATTTACATACAGTATCAGTCAAAGTCTACTCAGTCAAGGGTATTCCTTTATTTTAACAATTTTCTACATAGTATAATAATAGTGAAGACAACTGATATTTACATTTTTTTACTTTTTTATTTATGACGGCCTACACTGGCCAAACGCTGGGCCAATTGTACACCGCCCTATGAGACTCCCAATCACGGCTGGTTCTGCAGCCTGGAATTAAACCAGGGTGTCTGTAGTGATGCCTCAAGCACTGAGATGAGGTGCTTTAGACCGCTGCGCCACAAACAACACATACGGAATCATGTAGTAAAAAAAAAAGAGTTAAACAAATCAAAATATATATTATATTTGATATTCTTCAAAGTAGCCACCCTTGGTCTTGATGACAGCTTTGCACAATCTTGACTTCTGTCAACCAGCTTCACCTGGAATGCTTTTCCAACAGTCCTGAAGGAGTTCCCACATATGCTAAGCACTTGTTGGTAGTTTTTCCTTCACTCTGCGGTCCAACTCATCCCAAACCATCTCAATTGGGTTGAGATCAGGTGACTGTGGAGGCCAGGTCATCTGATGCAGCACTCCATCACTGTCCTTCCTAATCAAATAGCCCTTACACAGCCAGGAGGTGTGTTGGGTCATTGTCCTGTTAAAAAACAAATTATAATCCAACGAAGCGCTGGTGTATCACTGCAGAATGCTGCGGTAGCCATGCTGGTTAAGTGTGCCTTGAATTCTAAACAAATCACTGACAGTGTCACCGGCAAAGCACCCCCACACCATCGCACCTCCTCCTCCACGATTCACTGTGGGAACCACACATGCAGAGACACAAGGGTTGCACCCAAAAATCTCAAATTTGACCAAAAGACAGATTTTCACCGGTCTAATGTCCATTGCTCGTGTTTCTTGGCCCAAGCAAGTCTCTTCTTCTTATTGGTGTCCTTTAGTAGTGGTTTCTTTGCAGCAATTCGAAACCATGAAGACCTGATTCACACAGTCTCCTCTGAACATTTGCTGTTGAGATGTGTCTGTTACTTGACCTCTGTGAAGCATTTATTTGGGCTGCAATTTCTGAGGCTGGTAACTCTAATGAACTTATCCTCTGTAGCAGAGGTAACTCTGGGTCTTCCATTCCTTGCGGTCCAGGTAAGAGCCAGTTTCATCATAGTGCTTGATGGTTTTGCGGCTGCACTTGAAGAAACTTTGAAAGTTCTTTGAATGTTCCGTATTGACTGACCTTTATGTCTTAAAGTAATGATGGGGGTTGGGTGCAGAGATGTAGCGGAGTCAGGCGCAGGACACAGGTTTGAGCAACACAACGTAGTTTACTCAAAAAGTCAAGCAAAAATTCCAAATAGGAACGTACATACACACTAGCACATACAACAACCACTTAAGACACCAACAATCACGGACAGAACAGAAATGTATGCCAAAGGGTTAAATAAGGAACATGATATGGGAATTGAAACCAGGTGTGTGTGATACAGATAAAACAAAACTAAACTGAAACATGGATCGGTGGTGACTAGAAAGCCGATGACGTCGACCGCCGAATACCACCCGAACAAGGAGAAGGGCCGACTTCGGCGGCAGTCGTGACAGGTGGACTGCCGTTTCTCTTTGCTTATTTGAGCTGTCCTTGCGTATGGACTTGGTCTTTTACCAAATATAGCTATCTTCTGTATACCACCCCTACCTTGTCACAACACAACTGATTGGCTCAAACGCATTAATGAAGGAAATAAATCCCACAAATTAACTTTTTACAAGGCACTCCTGTGAATTGAAATGCATTCCAGGTGACTACCTTCTGAAGCTGGTTGAGAGAATATCAAAACTGTGCAACGCAAGGCAAAGGGTGGCTACTTTTAAGAATCTCAAATATGAAATATATTTTGATTTGTTTAACACATTTCTTGTTACTAGGTGATTATTTCATAGTTTTGATGACTTCACTACTATTCCACAATGTAGAAAATAGTTTAAAAAAAATAAGAAAAACCCTTGAATGAGAAGGTGTGTCCAAACTTTGGACGGGTACTGTAAGTATTCAGACCCTTTGCTCTGAAGCTGAGCTCAGGTGCATCCTGTTTCCATTGTTCATCCTTGAGATCTTTCTACAACTTTATTGTAGTCCACCTGTGGTATATTCAATTGATTGGACATGATTTGGAAAGCCACACACCTGTTTATATAAGGTCCCACAGTTGCCAGTGCATGTCAGAGCAAAAACCAAGCCATGAGGTTGAAGGATCTGTCCGTAGAGCTCTGAGACAGGATTGTGTTGAGGCATAGATCTGAGGAAGGGTACCAAAACATTTCTGCAGCATTGAAAGTCCCCAAGAACACAGTGGCCTCCATCATTCTTAAATGGAAGAAGAATGGAATCACCAATACTCTTGCTAGAGCTGGCCGCCCTGCCAAACAGAGCAGTCAGAGAGGTGACCAAGAACCTGATGGTCACTCTGACAGAGCTTCAGAGTTCCTCTGTGGAAATGGGAGAACCTTCCAGAAGGACAACCATCTCTGCAGATCTCCACCAATCAGGCCTTTATGGTAGTGTGGCCAGATGGAAGCCACTCCTCAGTAAAAGGCACATGACTCTCAGAACATGAAAAAAAGATTGTCTGGTCTGATGAAACCAAGATTTAACTCTTTGGCCTGAATGCCAAGCGTCACTTCTGTAGGAAACTTGGCACTGTCACTACAGTGAAGCATGGTGGTGGCAGAATCATGCTGTTGGGATGTTTTTTAGTGGCAGGGACTGGGAGAATAGTCACGATCGGGGGAAAGATGAATCAAGCAAAGTACAGAGATATCCTTGATGAAAACCTGCTCCAGAGCGTTCAGGACCTCAGACTTAGGTGAAGGTTCACCTTCCAACAGGACATCCACCCCAACAGGACATCCACCCTAAGCACACAGCCAAGACAACGCAGGATTGGCTTCGGGACAACTCTCTTAATGCCCTTGATTGGCCCAGCCAGAGCCCGGACTTGAACCTGATCAAACATCTTTGGAGAGACCTGAAAATAGCTGTGCAGTGATGCTCCACCATCCAACATGACAGTGCTTGAGAGGATTTGCAGAGAAGAATGTGAGGAACTCCCCAAATACAGGTGTGCCAAGCATCATACCCAAGAAGACGCAAGGCTGTTATCACTGCCAAAGGTGCTTCAACAAAGTACTGAGTAAATTGTCTGAATAATTTTGTAAATGTGATGTGATATTTTTATTTTATACATTTGCAAAAAGACATTTAAAACCTGTTTTTGCTTTGTCATTATGGGGTATTGTGTGTGGATTGATAAGGGGGGTTGGACAATGTACTACATTTTAGAATAAGGCTGTAACGTAACAAAATGTGGAAAATGTCAAGGGGTCTGAATACTTTCCGATGCACTGGAACTACTGGAACTATACACTACATTTTATGCAAAAATAAAATAAAATAATTTCCTTATTTTTCCGCATCAGACCTGCCTAATTCTCACTTGAAACATTGTTTTTGTGTTTAATATTGTAACGGTCTGAGTGAAGTGGGTGAGGAGTCAGGCGCAGGAAGCAGAGAGTTCAGGGGAGTGCTATTTTAATGCACTGAATAAACGCTGAACATAAGCCAACCCTCACAAAAACACAGGGCGTACCGAACAAACAAATGCCCCAAACAGGGGGACTTAAACTGTCCAGGGAAAACCCACAAAATGGGAAACCACAAAACCCAATAGACGTGCACACAAGTACACCAAACAGACGATCACAATAATTAATCCCGCACAAGGAACCCTGCGGGCCGGCTGACTAATAAAGCCTACTACCTAACTCAAAACAGGTGCACACAATCAACACATAAGGAGGGGGAGGAAATAATCAGTAGCAGCTAGTAGGCCGGCGACGACGACCGCCGAGCGCCACCCGAACGGGAAGGGGAGTGTCCTTCGGTCGGAGTCGTGACAGTACCCCCCCCTTGACGCGTGGCTCCCGCAGCGCGCCGACACCGGCCTCGAGGTCGACCCGGAGGACGAGGCGCAGGGCGATCCGGATGGAGGCGATGGAAATCCCTCAACATTGACGGATCCAAAATGTCCCTGGTGGGTACCCAGCACCTCTCCTCCGGACCGTACCCCTCCCAGTCCACGAGGTACTGCAGGCCCCTCACCCGGCGTCTCGAGTCCAGAATGGCCCGTATCGTATACGCCGGGGACCCCTCGATGTCCAGAGGGGGAGGAGGGACCTCCAGCACCTCACCGTCCTGTAGGGGACCAGCTACCACCGGCCTGAGGAGAGACACATGAAACGAGGGGTTAATACGATAATAGGAAGGGAGTTGTAATCGATAACACACCTCGTTTATTCTCCTCAGGACTTTGAACGGCCCTACACACTGCGGCCCAAGCTTCCGGCAGGGCACGCGGAGGGGTAGGTTTCGGGTCGAGAGCCAGACCCTGTCCCCTGGTACAAACACGGGGGCCTCACTGCGGTGGCGGTCAGCACTCCTTTTCTGCCGTCCACTAGCCTGTTGAAGGGATTCCTGGACGGCCCTCCAGGTTTCTTTGGAGCGCTGCACCCATTCCTCCACCGCAGGAGCCTCGGTCTGGCTCGGATGCCACGGTGCCAGGACCGGCTGGTACCCCAACACACACTGAAAGGGGGACACATTAGTAGAGGAGTGGCGTAATGAGTTCTGGGCCATTTCCGCCCAGGGGATGTATCTCGCCCACTCCCCTGGCCGGTCCTGGCAGTACGACCGCAGAAACCTACCCACCTCCTGGTTTACTCTCTCCACCTGCCCATTACTTTCAGGGTGATAACCGGAGGTCAGGCTGACCGAGATCCCCAGACGCTCCATGAACGCCCTCCATACTCGGGACGTGAACTGGGGACCCCGATCAGAAACGATGTCCTCCGGCACCCCGTAGTGCCGGAAGACATGGGTGAATAATGCCTCCGCAGTCTGTAGGGCTGTTGGGATACCGGGCAACGGGAGGAGACGGCAGGACTTAGAGAACCGATCCACAATCACCAGAACCGTGGTGTTGCCCTGAGACAGGGGAAGGTCGGTCAGGAAATCTACGGATAGATGTGACCATGGCCGTTGTGGAACGGGGAGGGGTTGTAACTTCCCTCTAGGAAGGTGCCTAGGAGCCTTACTCTGGGCGCATACCGAACAGGAGGAGACATAAACCTTAACGTCCCTAGCCAAGGTAGGCCACCAATACCTCCCCCGAAGGCTCCCTACTGTCCTCCTCACCCCAGGGTGACCCGAGGAGGGTAGGACGTGAGCCCACCGAATCAGTTGGTCCCGAACACCAAGCGGCACGTACCTCCGCCCCGCCGGACACTGAGGAGGCGCTGGTTCAGCCCGTAACGCCCGCTCGATGTCCGAGTCCACCTCCCACACCACCGGTGCCATCAGCTTTGAGGCCGGAAGGATGGGAGTAGGTTCGGTGGACCTATCCTCCGTGTCGTAAAAGCGGGACAGTGCGTCCGCCTTCACGTTCTGGGAGCCTGGTCTATATGATAAAGTGAACCGGAATCGGGTGAAGAACATGGCCCACCTTGCCTGCCGCGGGTTCAGTCTCCTAGCTGCCCGAATATACTCCAGATTTTGGTGGTCGGTCCAGATGAGAAAGGGGTGCTTAGCCCCCTCAAGCCAGTGTCTCCACACCTTCAGTGCCCTGACCACCGCTAACAACTCCCGGTCCCCCACATCATAGTTACGCTCCGCTGGGCTGAGCTTACTCGAGAAGAAAGCGCAGGGGCGGAGTTTTGGTGGCGTACCCGAGCGCTGTGATAGCACGGCACCCACCCCAGCCTCGGACGCGTCCACCTCCACTATGAATGCTAGAGAGGGGTCCGGATGCGCCAACACAGGTGCATCCGTGAACAGCACCTTCAACCTGTTGAAAGCTCTGTCCGCCTCTGCTGACCACTGCAACCGCACCGGGCCCCCCTTTAGCAGTGAGGTAATTGGAGCCGCTACCTGGCCAAAACCCCGGATAAACCTCCGGTAGTAGTTGGAAAAACCCAAAAACCGCTGCACCTCTTTTACCGTGGTTGGAGTCGGCCAATTACGCACGGCCTTACTGCGGTCACCCTCCATCTCCACCCCCGAGGTGGAAATGCGATAACCCAGAAAGGAGACGGCTCGTTTGGAGAACACACACTTCTCAGCCTTGACGTAGAGGTCATGCTCCAGCAGTCTACCAAGCACCTTGCGTACCAGAGACACATGCGCGGCGTGAGTGGCTGAGTAGATCAGAATGTCATCGATATAAACAACCACTCCCTGCCCGTGCAGGTCCCTGAGAATATCGTCTACAAAGGATTGAAAAATGGCTGGAGCATTTTTTAACCCATACGGCATGACGCAGTACTCATAGTGGCCCGATGTGGTACTAAATGCGGTTTTCCACTCGTCTCCCTTCCGAATACGCACCAGGCTATACGCGCTCCTGAGATCCAATTTTGTGAAGAACTGCGCTCCCTGAAAGGATTCCACTGCCGTAGCAATAGAGGTAGTGGGTAGCTGAACCCCACTGTGATGGCATTTAGACCTCTATAATCAATACAAGGACGCAAACCTCCCTCCTTTTTCTTCACAAAAAAGAAACTCGAGGAGACGGGTGAAATGGAGGACCGAATGTACCCCTGTCCCAGAGACTCCGTGATATATGTCTCCATAGCCAACGTCTCCTCTTGGGACAATGGGTACACGTGACTCTTGGGAAGCGCAGCGTTTACCTGGAGATCTATCGCACAATCTCTTCCCGGTCGATGTGGTGGTAATTTAGTCGCCTTCTTTTTACTAAAAGCGATTGCCAAATCGGCATACTCGGGGGGAATGCACACTGTGGGACCCTGATCTGGACTTTCCACCGAGGTGGCACCGACGGAAACTCCCAGACACCTTCCAGAACACTCCTCTGACCACCCCTTGAGAACCCCCTGTCTCCACAAAATTTTAGGATTGTGCCGGGCCAGCCAGGGAATCCCCAACACCACTGGAAACGCAGGCGAATCAATAATATAGAGACTGATACGCTCCCTATGGTTCCCCTGCGTTACCATGTCCAGTGGGATTGTGGTCTCCCTGACCACCCCTGACCCTAATGGCCGGCTATCTAGGGAGTGCACGGGAAAGGGAGAATCTATCGGCACAAGCGGAACACCTAATTTAATAGCTAGTCCGCGATCCATAAAGTTCCCAGCTGCGCCTGAATCGACTAGCGCCCTATGCTGGGAAGAGGGGAAAAATTTAAGGAAAAAAATCAAGACAAACATGTGACCAACAGGGGGTTCTGGGTGAGTTTGGTGCTGACTCACCTGGGGTGATCGAGAAATGTTCCGCCTACCATCTCGACTCCCAGACGGACCCCCCCAGCACCGATCGGCCGTGTGTCCTCTCCGACCACAGTTGGTGCAGAGGGAGCCTCCTCCTCCGGTACCCCTCGGCAAAGCCCCTCCCAACTCCATCGTAACAGGAGTGGAGGTGCTGGGTGGTGGAACACACAGGACCCTCTCCGAACGCCCGCGGGCAGCCAGCAGATTGTCCAGTCGGATGGACATGTCAATTAGCTCATCCAAGGAAAGAGCGGTGTCCCGACACGCTAGCTCCCTGCGGACGTCCTCCCGGAGACTACACCTGTAGTGGTCGATAAGGGCCCTGTCGTTCCACCCGGATCCTGCTGCCAAGGTACGGAACTCCAACGCGTAATCCTGGGCGCTCCTTTTCTCCTGCCGGAGATGGAATAGTCGTTCTCCCGCCGCTCGGCCATCTGGAGGATGGTCAAACACGGCGCGGAAACGGCGAGAAAACTCGGGGTAGTGCTCCTTCGCTGAGTCTGGGCCGTTCCAAACTGCATTTGCCCACTCCAGAGCACGACCCGTGAGGCAGGAGATGAGGACATTCACCCTCTCCGCTCCCGAGGGAGTAGGTCTGACGGTGGCCAGGTACAGTTCTAGCTGGAGTAAGAACCCCTGGCACCCTGCTGCCGCTCCATCATAGACCCTTGGAAGCGTAAGACGGAGGGTGCTGGAGTCGGGAGATGGGGAGTCCTGAGGAGGGGGGGCCGAAGGTGGAGAGAGGGGGGCCGAAGGTGGAGAGAGGAGACCGCTTCTCTCCCATCGGTCCATTCTCTCCATCACCAGATCCATCGCCGTTCCGATCCGATGGAGAACGGTGGTGTGATGTAGAACCCTCTCTTCCATCGATGGGAGGGGAGTGGCTGTTGCTCCTGCTGACTCCATTCCAGGCGGTGCGGGATTCTGTAACGGTCTGAGTGAAGTGGGTGAGGAGTCAGGCGCAGGAAGCAGAGAGTTCAGGGGAGTGCTATTTTAATGCACTGAATAAACGCTGAACATAAGCCAACCCTCACAAAAACACAGGGCGTACCGAACAAACAAATGCCCCAAACAGGGGGACTTAAACTGTCCAGGGAAAACCCACAAAATGGGAAACCACAAAACCCAATAGACGTGCACACAAGTACACCAAACAGACGATCACAATAATTAATCCCGCACAAGGAACCCTGCGGGCCGGCTGACTAATAAAGCCTACTACCTAACTCAAAACAGGTGCACACAATCAACACATAAGGAGGGGGAGGAAATAATCAGTAGCAGCTAGTAGGCCGGCGACGACGACCGCCGAGCGCCACCCGAACGGGAAGGGGAGTGTCCTTCGGTCGGAGTCGTGACAAATATGCTAAATTACACATTCTGTTAACATATGACCCCAAAGTGATCTGTCTTGCAATTTGTAGTTATGACATTACAGATTTACATATGATAATTTTTCCCAAAGTAGTTTGGATGTAGTTACTTTAGTTAACCAAACTATATTTTTCTTAAGCTTAGCTTTAGTGTAGCTTAACTTCTTCCGGTGTGAAGTAATTGGAAGCTTGGTAAACTATATTTATAGAGGAGCTTCCCAATCATCGCCCCCTGGTACCTGTAAAGTATAGAATGAATCTTGAAATCACTACCAATAATAAGTCTGAGCACCACAACAAGCCCTGTCTACTAAATCTCAAAATGTATCCGTACTCCCACAAAGACAGTTTTTTCAAAGTGCTTTTTGACTTCTACAGTATAA
This sequence comes from Oncorhynchus mykiss, assembly GCF_057628025.1. Classification (NCBI taxonomy): domain Eukaryota; kingdom Metazoa; phylum Chordata; class Actinopteri; order Salmoniformes; family Salmonidae; genus Oncorhynchus; species Oncorhynchus mykiss. Next base: position 19,163,115 of record NC_143025.1, read on the forward strand.
TGGCATAAAAGGTATGCTTGCGGTAAGTCGGACTAGATACAAATTCAGGTGAATGTCTGTGGTTAAACCCTTTCAGTTGTTCGGAAATATAGACTTTATGAGTCATCATGACCACAGAATCTGACAAGTTGTCAGGCTTTGGCAGTTCAGAACTATAGAAGACCTGTGGATGACTCACAGGAGAGCGCAAGCAACATGTTTAACACAAAGCTTCCTTTCCCCACAAGACTGTCCCCCACTTACTGCTTGGACAACCCCCCCACTCACCACATGCCTATGTCTCAACCATAGATACACAAACACTGACCCATTTCTATGGAGAGGATGTTTGTAAGGTAGGCTACAGTAGCGATACATACTGTAGGATGGGTAATTCAGTCATTTCTCGGTTCAGTCATTTCTTGATGAACTTTTTTTTTACAACCTTGCTCAGGATTTCCACTTTCAGAACTCCTGAAGAAGCAAGGTAAGACTACTGAAAGTAAGCATGGTTTCCAACCACATAGATGCGCGTGCACAGAAATAAACACACCATGGGTGCACACGCACACACAAGAAGCTTAAAAGTTTTCAGAGCGCAAGATGCTCATTGTCTCATTATCACTTCACATCATGACAGCGAAACAAAGGTAGGCCTAAAACATCCAAATACGGTCACTATAGCTTAACAAAACGTTATTTGAAAATGATGGGAAATACCTACACCACTGTGCAGTTTATAGTTTTCTCAATATTTTGTAATAGTCTAAAGAATATCACCTTTTCCAGTATATTTTGTTGAAATTCCAACCTTGGCTTTTTTTTGTATCAAGTCAACTATTATCAAGTCAATTACTGTGTAAGATAAATATTTCAAAGTCCATTATATTTCCTTTAAAACAATTTTACTATAGAGCCTATCCTGTAAAGTGCTCATCTGTAAAAGAGACTTGGTCTCAGTATGACTCCCGGATAAATAAATAAATTCTGTGTTCTCTCAAAGCCTACTGAGTGACATGCATACCCCACGGAGTAGGGACGGGCCCCAGGAGGGTATATGCCAGCCCTCCTCCTCGTTGGAGAGCAGTGGTGGGGAGGAGGTGTCGATGGACCCTGGCCTCCTCTTCCCTGTGGCCCGGCCGTCCTTTCTGGGCCAGAGACTACTGAGGTTTGAGACTGCACGCCGTAAGCGAGAGATGACCCCTAATGACAAGAAGGACGCCTGCTACTGGGACAAGCGCCGAAAGAACAACGAGGCCGCCAAACGCTCGAGGGAGAAGAGGAGGGTGAATGACCTTATACTGGAGGGCCATCTGCTGGCCCTAAGTGAGGAAAACGCCCGGTTGAGGGCCAAGGTGTTCAACCTGCAGTACCACATGGACCTGGGGAAAGAGGCAGGCCCAGCCACCCTGCCTTCCTATAGCTCAGCTCCACTGCTCTGGGGCCCTCCCACCTCCCTCCTAGGTGACCAGCAGGATCTGGAAGGGCTGTTCCTTAGAACCATGGTAAACCCTACATTGATAACCAGCAGTGGTGGTGTGGCTCTCAATCAACGTAGTCCTCAGATTGGTTTTGATTCAGGTCTTCCTAGTTTCTTCCCTCAATCCCTCCTCTCACATAAAAGAGCCTGTGCTCCAGAGAGTGTTGGATTGGCTGAACAAGAGAAAGCAGCTCACCACCAGATCTCCTCCAGCAATGATCTTCCTGGCAACGAGGAACCCCCTTCTGCCTCTAATAGAGCCTTCCTTCCCCCCTCTCACCCTTTCCCCACTTCCTCCATCATCACCCCCTCTTCATGCCCACCCCAGAATTTGCTGATGCCCGATCTTAGTCATTCCTCAATGCATACCAACCTGTTGATGCCCTGGGGTTTCCCCAGCCTCCCCCAGTCAGCCCTGTACCCCAGCCTGCCTCTCCACCTGCCACTGGAGGAGCGTGATGGGCAGCACCAGGACCTGGACATACACAGGGGCTTCAGGGGAAGATTCAACACTCTGGCTCAGTTCAGAAGGTACCGCAGTCCAAACAGCTTCTAGCTAACAGAGTCGCTAAGAAAAAATCGGACCCAGATATTAATACATATTGTAACGGTATTCTTAGAAATAAAGGTGCTAACTAGAACCTAAAAGGGTTCTTCGGCTGTCCCCATAGGAGAACCTTTTGAAGAACTCTTGTTGGTTCCAGGTAGAACCCTTTTGGTTCCAAGTAGAACCGTTAATGGTTTCACGTAGAACCCTTTCTACCTGAAACCCAAAATCGTTCTACCTGGAACCAAAAAAGGTTTTCCTATGGGGACAGCCAAATAACTCTTTTGGAACCCTTTTTTCTACGAGTCTTTTAAATGTCAGATAATGTCAGATAATAAACGGACACTGTATTTAATTAAAGGTTACTAATCAACAATTGCAATTATCATTTCAAATACTTCTATAAATGCATTATGTATAGAAAATACATTTTGAGAGTGAACTGAGAATTCATTGAATGAATGTCACACTATTACATGCAGGAATATCATTTTGGTATTTTTTTGGCAAAACATCAATTTGGTATTTCCCAAGAAACGGATTAACCCTTGAGAATGTAATGTACTTATTTTGATTAAGAAAATTATCATTTTCACACAATTCTTCTTCTAAACAAATGCCTTTCAAACACAATATATTTTAATCGAACACAAGTTTACAATTAACTCTGTTTGAATTTTCTAATTTCATCTGTTTTTATCAAAAACAAGTTAATTCTGCTGAATAGCGTATAGGCCTACAAGTGTAATTTGTCTAACCGCAGCAATACAACTGGTTTAACAACTTTTACAATTACAGTGAAGATTCAATTATTAGGGATAAAATAGACAGATTGCATTTTCTTTCAATTAATTATTGAATACTTACACCAATGAAACATTCACGTTTTCAAAGATAATCAAATATTTGTCTAGTTCTGAAATAAGCAATATAGGGTAGGGCAGGCTTGAAGGTGACCAAAGTGACATTTTCAATCACTTTGTCCTATTAGGTGTGGGGAAAAAACTTTTGCTTTATTAGCCTAATGTCAAGAATAAGTGACACTAACACGTCAAGCAGACCTAACGCACGCCTCATATATGGATTTAAAATGCCTTGACATCTGCAAACGGAGATGAGCGACGTTGGTTTGAACATTTAGCTTAGCCTTATAGGAATTTTACCGTTCAAATAGCGTTTTTTCTGTGGTGTGAAGCATTGAAACTGGGTGCTCTTTTTGGTTGGTGGGTGGTACCCTCTACCCCACACGGAGAATTCCGTTATTGACAACTATTGCACATTGCAGAAAGTTAGACATTACTTCAATGCATTGTCGTGGGAAAGGAGACATTTTCTAATCAAAACAAATCGAAATGTATTTGTCACTTGTACAGGATACAGCAGGTGTAAACAATACAATTCACATACAATAGAAGTCGGACGTTTACATATTAGCCAAATACATTTACACTCAGTTTTTCACAATTCCAGACATTCAATCCTAGTAAAAAGTTAGGATCACCACTTTTTTTTAAGAATGGGAATGTCAGAATCATAGTAGAGAGAATGAATTATTTCAGCTTTTATTTCTTTCATCACATTCCCAGTGGGTCAGAAGTTTACATACACTCAATTAGTGTTTGGTAGCAATGCCTTTGGATAGTTTAACTTGGGTCAAACGTTTTGTGTAGCCTTCCACAAGCTTCCCACAATAAATTGGGTGAATGTTGGTCCATTCCTTTTGACAGAGCTGGTGTAACTGAGTCAGGTTTTAACTTCCTGACTGATGTCTTGAGATGTTGCTTTAATATATCCATTTAATTTTCCTTCCTCATAATGCCATTTATTTTGTGAAGTGCACCAGTCCTTCCTGCAGCAAAGCACCCCCACAACATGATGCTGGCACCCCCGTGCTTCACGGTTGGGATGGTGTTCTTCGGCTTGCAAGCCTCCCCCTTTTTCCTCCAAACATAAGTCATAATCACCAAACAGTTCTATTTCTGTTTCATCAGACCAGAGGACATTTCTTCAAAAAGTATGATCCTTGTCCCCATGTACAGTTGCAAACCGTAGTCTGGCTTTTTTTATGGCGGTTTTGGAGCAATGGATTCTTCTTTGTTGAGTAGCCTTTCAGGTTATGTCGTTATAGGACTCGTTTTACTGTGGATATAGATACTTTGTACCTGTTTCCTCCAGCATCTTCACAAGGTCCTTTGCTGTTGTTCTGGGATTGATTTGCACTTTTCGCACCAAAGTACGCTCATCTCTAGGAGACAGAACGCGTTTCCTTCTGAGCGGTATGACGGCTGCGTGGTCCCATGATGTTTATACTTGCGTACTATTGTTTATACAGATGAACGTGGTACCTTCAGGCGTTTGGAAATTACTCCCAAGGATGAACCAGACTTGTGGAGGTTTCCAATATATTTTCTGAAGTCTTGGCTGATTTCTTTTGATGTTCTCATGATGTCAAGCAAAGAGGCACTGAGTTTGAAGGTAGGCCTTGAAATGCATCCACAGGTACACCTCTAATTGCCTCAAATGATGTCAATTAGCCTATCAGAAGCTTCTAAAGCCGTTACATTTTCTGGAATTTTCCAAGCTGTTTAAAGGCACAGTCAACTTAGTGTATGTAATCTTCTGACCCACTAGAATTGTGATACAGTGAATTAAAAGGTAAATAATCTGTCTGTAAACAATTGTTGGAAAAATTACTTGTGTCATACACACAGATGTCCTAACCTACTTGACAAAACTATAGTTTGACATTTGTGGAGGGGTTGAAAAATGAGTTTTAATGACTCCAACGTAAGTGTATGTAAACTTCCGACTTCAACTGAATGCCTCAGAACAACGGTTCTCAATGTGCGGTCGGTGGACAAGGTAGCCTACTTATGTTCTAAACCCTGGGCAACATGGGCCTGGGAGGCTCCCAGGGATATTGGTATCCGGAGTACTCCACCAAAAATTGTCAATTTGTACATAAATGCACTGTAATTTAAGCTTTAAAAATGTGTAGAGTTGCAGGAAATAAGCTTGAAAACTGCAAAAATCTCTCTACGATGCCAAGAGGCGGGCCTTTTAAATGTTCTTTCCCCAGGCTCGAGACTTGGTTTGTCCAGCCATGCACTGCAGATGTCATAGTAAAACTCTTAGTAGACTTGTTTTATCGCACTCAAGTTGTGTTCTGATTACGAGGGGGTCCCTGAAGAATTTGCTTTCACAAAAGGGTCCCCGGCCCCAACAAGTGTCAGAACCTCTGCCTTAGAATTGTTAGGATGAGGATGGTAGGATGAGGATAGGGTAGGATGAGATCATGTGTGTGTGTGTGTGTGTGTATGTGTGCGTGTGTGCGTGTGTGCGTGTGTGCGTGTGTGCGTGTGTGCGTGCGTGCGTGCGTGCGTGCGTGTGTGTGTGTGTGTGTGTGTGTGTGTGAGTGAGTGAGTGAGTGAGTGAGTGAAGGCTACTTCTATAAATGTATAACATCATATGATTATAATTTTATAGGTGGAATCCAAAGGAAGAATTTAAAATAAAGTTTGCAGCATTTAATCTTGAATGCATCCGCAAATTTGATATCATTGTCAACTGTGCTGTAAAGGATGTTAGCAATGGTTAATAAACACCTTGCATTCAGTAAGGTGACTCACAGTGTACAGACCTACTTGAAAGTACTACTTAAGTAGAATTATCTGTACTTTTACTTCATTACATTTCTAAAGAAAATTATATACTTTGTACTCCATACATTTTCCCTGACACTCAAAAGTACTCGTTACATTTTGAATGCTTAGCAGGACAGGAAAAGTGTCTAATTCACACACTTATCAAGAGAACATCCCTGGTCATCTCTGCTTCCGCTGATCTGGCAGACTCACTATACACATCATTTGTAAATTATGCCTGAGTGTTGGAGCCTGCCACTTCCTATCCTTAAATTAACAAAACAAGAAAATTGTGCTTTCTGGTTTGCTAAATATAAGGAATTTGAAATGATTTACACTTTTAATTTTACTTTTGATACTTAAGCATATTTTAGCAATTCCATTTACTTTTGATACTTAAGTATATTTAAAAACAAATACTTTTAGACTTTTACTCAAGTAGGATTTTACTGGATGACTTTCACTTTTACTTGAGAGATTTTCTGTTATGGTATCTTTACTTTTACTCAAGTATGACAATTGGGTACATCAGTAGTAAGAAAAGCATTTGATAAATTCAAACCACTTAGCTTTTACACTTTTGCAAACTGTGCACCTACGAGTCTTTTGAAACACACATCTAGCCAAGACAATATCAAGTGATTCTAACATCAAATTCCTTCAGTAGCCTACATCTTCTCAAATAACAAAATACAATACTTTTATTTGAGTTGTTAATACCATCCATATTATGTGAATGTATCTGAGCTGGTGAGAGGACAGTGTAAAAGTCATGCTGTTTTGGGTTGTGAAACCATTGCTGCTCAAAGGTGACAGCATGGGCATGCCTCTTGAAACATATTTCTAAAATATTTTGATTTCGTCTCATTTTTTTCTGAGGCCCTTCACACCCATGCTACAGTGTGAGAACATCACTCATTCAATATGATATATGGGTTGTAGAATAATAGTGAAGACATTAAAACTATGAAATTGCACATATGGAATCATGTAGTAACCAAACAATTGTTAAACAAATCCAAATATACAGTGCCTTGCGAAAGTATTCGGCCCCCTTGAACTTTGCGACCTTTTGCCACATTTCAGGCTTCAAACATAAAGATATAAAACTGTATTTTTTTGTGAAGAGTCAACAACAAGTGGGACACAATCATGAAGTGGAACGACATTTATTGGATATTTCAAACTTTTTTAACAAATCAAAAACTGAAAAATTGGGCGTGCAAAATTATTCAGCCCCCTTAAGTTAATACTTTGTAGCGCCACCTTTTGCTGCAATTACAGCTGTAAGTCGCTTGGGGTATGTCTCTATCCGTTTTGCACATCGAGAGACTGACATTTTTTCCCATTCCTCCTTGCAAAACAGCTCGAGCTCAGTGAGGTTGGATGGAGAGCATTTGTGAACAGCAGTTTTCAGTTCTTTCCACAGATTCTCGATTGGATTCAGGTCTGGACTTTGACTTGGCCATTCTAACACCTGGATATGTTTATTTTTGAACCATTCCATTGTAGATTTTGCTTTATGTTTTGGATCATTGTCTTGTTGGAAGACAAATCTCCGTCCCAGTCTCAGGACTTTTGCAGACTCCATCAGGTTTTCTTCCAGAATGGTCCTGTATTGGCTCCATCCATCTTCCCATCAATTTTAACCATCTTCCCTGTCCCTGCTGAAGAAAAGCAGGCCCAAACCATGATGCTGCCACCATCATGTTTGACAGTGGGGATGGTGTGTTCAGCTGTGTTGCTTTTACGCCAAACATAACGTTTTGCATTGTTGCCAAAAAGTTCAATTTTGGTTTCATCTGACCAGAGCACCTTCTTCCACATGTTTGGTGTGTCTCCCAGGTGGCTTGTGGCAAACTTTAAATGACACTTTTTATGGATATCTTTAAGAAATGGCTTTCTTCTTGCCACTCTTCCATAAAGGCCAGATTTGTGCAATATACGACTGATTGTTGTCCTATGGACAGAGTCTCCCACCTCAGCTGTAGATCTCTGCAGTTCATCCAGAGTGATCATGGGCCTCTTGGCTGCATCTCTGATCAGTCTTCACCTTGTATGAGCTGAAAGTTTAGAGGGACGGCCAGGTCTTGGTAGATTTGCAGTGGTCTGATACTCCTTCCATTTCAATATTATCGCTTGCACAGTGCTCCTTGGGATGTTTAAAGCTTGGGAAATCTTTTTGTATCCAAATCCGGCTTTAAACTTCTTCACAACAGTATCTCGGACCTGCCTGGTGTGTTCCTTGTTCTTCATGATGCTCTCTGCGCTTTTAACGGACCTCTGAGACTATCACAGTGCAGGTGCATTTATACGGAGACTTGATTTACACACAGGTGGATTGTATTTATCACCATTAGTCATTTAGGTCAACATTGGATCATTCAGAGATCCTCACTGAACTTCTGGAGAGAGTTTGCTGCACTGAAAGTAAAGGGGCTGAATAATTTTGCACGCCCAATTTTTTAGTTTTTGATTTGTTAAAAAAGTTTGAAATATCCAATAAATGTCGTTCCACTTCATGATTATGTCCCACTTGTTGTTGATTCTTCACAAAAAAATACAGTTTTATATCTTTATGTTTGAAGCCTGAAATGTGGCAAAAGGTCGCAAAGTTCAAGGGGGCCGAATACTTTCGCAAGGCACTGTATGTTCTATTTCAGATTCATTAAAGTCGCCTTGATGACAGCTTTGCACACGTTTGGCATTCTCTCAATCAGCTTCACTTGGAATGCTTTTCCAACAGTCTTGAAGGAATTAACACATAAGCTGAGCACTTGTTGGCTTGTTCAATCTGCGGCCCAATTCGTCCCAAACCATCTGAATTGGGTTGAGGTTGGGTGATTGTGGAGGGGAGGTCATCTGATGCCGCACTCCGTCACTCTTCTTCTTGGTCAAATAGGCCTTACATGGCCTGGAGGTGTGTTGGGTCATTGTCCTGTTAAAAAATTAATTATAGTTAGAATAAGCGCAAACCAGGTGGGATGGCATATCACTGCAGAATGCTGTGGTAGCCATGCTGGTTAAGTGTGCCTTGAATTCTAAATAAATCACTGACATTCACCAGCAAAAAAAAACCACACCATCACACCTCCTCCTCCATGCTTCAAGGTGGGAACTACTCGTGCAGAGATCATCCATTCACCTATTTTGCATCTCAAAAAAGATGCAGTAATTGGAATCAAAAATCTCAAATTTGGACTTTCCACCGGTCTAATGTCCATTGCTCGTGTTTCTTGGCTCAAACAAGTCTCTTCCTATTATTGGTGTCCTTTAGTGGTGATTTCTTTGCAGCAATTCGACCATGAAGGCCTGATTCACATAGTCTCCTCTGAACAGTTGATGTTGAGATGTGTCTGTTACTTGAACTCTGTGAAGCATTTATTTGGGCTGCAATTTCTGAGGCTGGTAACATGGTGCTCGAAGTTTTTTGCAACTGCACTTGAAGAAACTTTCAAAGTTCTTGACATTTTCTGCATTGACTGACCTTCATGTCTTAATGTAATGATGGACTGTCGTTTCTCTTTGCTTATTTGAGCTGGTTTTGCCATAATATGGACTTGGTCTTTCACAAAACAGGGCTATTTTCTGTATATTACCCCTACCATGCCACAACACACCTGATTGGCTCAAACGCATTAAGAAGGAAAAAAATTCCACAAATTAACTACTAACAACGCACACCTGTTAATTGAAATGCATTCCAGGTGACTACTTCATGAAGCTGGTTGAGAGAATGCCAAGAGTGTGCAAAGCTGTCATCAAGGCAAAGGGTGGCTACTTTGAAGAATCTCAACTTTTTTCCTTACTACATGATTCCATATGGGTTATTTCATAGTTTTGATGTCTATAAAGAAAAACCCCTTGAATAAGTAGGTGTGTCCGGACTTTTGACTGGTATTGTATAACTACTACAACTAGACAATAACTACAAAACCAGTATAGTAACAGTTATAGTAACAAAACAAGATCACATTAGAGAATCAATTGGGCAACTCATGAACCCTTGAAGCAATGGTCCTCAGACCAGCACTATTCTACAGGTTAACAGTTATTAGACCTCCAGCAGAGGATACTGCAGTACAGCACTCTGTACACTGCACAACATGGCAGTAAAATGCAGCACCTGTTTCCATGATAAGCCACTAGATGGAGTACTTTACTACCAGACACAGAATCTCAGTCATGACATGCTGGGTCAATATAGTATTGTTTGTCAAAATCTCCTGCATCATACGGGTTAATCCCCAAAATATTTTATGTCAAAATGTATGAAGTAATTATTAAATAGTTATTAACAAACTAGAAAGCTCGTGACAGTTGTGAACAAATGTAGCCTAACTGTTGATGCTGGAGAATTAAAAAGTGTGGTGACACACTAGGTCTATGACGTTTTGCCATTGCACTGGAATTTCCCTATTGGATCTTGATCTCAAATTTGCAACACAATATTTTATAATAAAGCAATAGAACGTTTTCAGAGATTCCACTTTCCAGTGTTTAACCTAGTGGACAAAGAAGTATGTCATTCCTAGCATTTTTATTGAACATTTGTGGGAAACTTGAGGTCATATGAGGGACTTTATGCATCATAAAGTAAGCTGCCTTATCACCACATAGAATACATAGTGATGGTTAAGGGCTAGAAAGAGAGAAACAAATATTTGACGTTTCTGGGAAGGACCCGGTAAGCCAGGTATCATCAGATCTAAAGGCTGACCCTTCCAGGCTCTCTCTGATCAAACCCATCTCCCTGACGATAACATGCGTAAGCCTCAAACTTTACACTGAGGGGGACTGAGGGGGATACAGACACACAGAACACAAGTGATGGGCTAGGCTCGATGGTGCAGGGGTGGAAAGACAAACAAGCAGACAGACTTAATGCGCTAAGAGTGAAAAAAACAAAAGGTTGTGAGATGTCACACATAGTATTGGTGGTCATAGCCACATTACTGTAGGTGAACTTCAGTTGAGTTACAGTGGAAGGATGATTATACAGTTCTGTAAGTTGCCGTCTGTTTCTCACAGAAACGCAATGGGTGGGCGGTGGCACTTTGAGTGAGGTCATTGTCATGTTGCATCAGTGTTGGACTCACTGGAATATAGTAGTCTGGCAGCAGAAGGTAAGATCCTGTGTTCATTTTCACCTAATTTTCACCCAACTAAATTCAAGTTCCCTTCACATATGACGTATACAGCTACAGAGAGAGTGAGGTAAATATCAAGGAGTTGATTGGGTACAATAAGTCATTTTTTAGAGTCGTGCTCTGTCGTCTGATCTAACTCTCAAGTCTCAGGTTGCAGCAGTCATCAGAGAATATTACTGCACTCTTGAATTCCTAACAAATATTTTCAGACTTCAAAAGTTAGTCTTGATTTACACAATTCTAGTTTTGAGATTTTTGGAGTGTGTTATCATAGCAAGTCTATTTTACATGTGGTATCTCAGATCTGGGTATATTTTAAAAGAGGTGACTTCCCCATTTAAAAAACATCACACATTTTATAAAATGTTGACACTGGATAGGAGCTCGTTTAAAAAAAAAATTAACATCTTTCTTTAACTTATTTAGAATACTTTTGCACAACATACAAAAACCAATACAATAATGCTATTTATTGCATATGTGTTGCATACGTGTAAACTAGGAGAAATGTAAGATGTAGTCAGGCAGTGTAGGACCTGTAAGACCTTTCTACATTTACATAAAAGTGATTACAGCAATGACAAATATTTTTAATTGACCGATTATTGTTCTATATAAGAGGGTGAAAATGTAGAATTGTAAAAGAAGAGACATCAGACAGATATTATTGTCTATTTTTTTCCCTGTTGAAAATGTTGCAAACTTTGTAGAGTTAAAGGCTTAGTTACTTCTCCCTACATACTGTATAAAGCTTGTAGAAGGTAGAACAACCAGAAAATTCATAATGGATCTCGTTGTTGTTCTTCTTCTTCTTCTGGTGACGAGCTAATAAATAAGAGTCAATTAAAGTGTTATTAATAAAAAAGTACTTTTCTTATAAACACATACAATGCAAGAAAGATCCTAAGAAAGATCGTTAACTGAAAAAGCATGCTTGTAATGAAGGCAAAATTCCCTGGAGAATTTAAGAGGTACTGGACATTTTCTATCATTGCCACCGTGACAGTTCGCCGAAAACATAAACAGCAAAAGTCAGGAGGTTAACCAATGGTTTCATATTAGGAACCAGGGAGAGAGACTCAAGTACTTCACAAAGCAAGGAAGGAAACAACAACAGACCAACTGGTGCTGTGACTGCTGCAGTAAAAACAGATAGGTGTCAAAAGAAGAAGTTTGAGAGTTTCTTACTAAAAAGCAGGGTCTATAATAAGCATGTCACTAAGAAGCAGGTGCAGAACTCTAGCAGTGAGGTTCTCGTCTCTGGAGAGGACTGTTCAGGAAGCTGAGCAACTCTCTCTGCTGCAGTCCTGTGCTTTCAAGCTTCCCTAATCGCTAACGCTGTACACAGCATCACTGCTCTCCACTTGCTAGTTCTCAGCCCTTGACCCCTGACAAATGTCCTCCAACTCACTGTTCCCTTACAAAAAAAGATTGAGGTTTTGAAACTGCAGTAAAAGTGCAGTAACTGCAGTCGACTGAGGTATTTTGGACACAATAAATGCAAAATAACTGCAGTGTACCGCAGTTGAACAGCAGTTATACTGCACTTTAACTGCAGTTACACTGCAAACTTACTGCAGTAAAAAAAAACGGTTATTTTGGAAACAGTATTTTCAGTATACTGCTGTTATATTGCAATCTGACTGCAATCTTTTTACGGAAGAGTTGGGGCAAGTTTTTCCAGTTTGTACCCATTTAGGCCACTCTGCCATCTCGACACAGAGCTGCTCTACTTCCAGCACCTCTAGCACCAGGCTGTAAATATGTAGCACCGCATGAAATACTGTGCAACAGTACAGCAGCAATGTCAATGAGGTTTAAAATGGTCTGGATGTGGCTGTACACGCCATAAACAGATTGGTTGCTTCTAGTTATCAATTGATGAAGATATGCATTAAGAAATGATCATGACCTGCAATTTTTCTAGCTCATCATACAACAATATAAAGAGAAGGTACAACTGCAAGGGAAACGTTGAGAAATCCAGCTATATCTGGTGTAGGGGAGTGGGTAGACTATATATAGGTATTTTGACCTCTAAACGCGTGTGCTCTCCACCACAAGGCAGAGCACTAATCTCTGTCTCTCATCTCAGTCTTTGGGTAAATGTTTATGTCCTTTGCTTTGACTGCCACTTCAAAGAGTAAGTATCAGCAACGCGCAACAACGCTGGTCTACTGTGATCTACATGAATGGTAAAATTCTCAAAGTTGTATTTTCTGGGGTTCTCGTACATGCAACATTTCCATTTTTAAACTCTTTTTCAATATTGTTAGCTTTCGTAATATTTAATTGATGTAGCAAAATTGCTTCAGACAAAGATCTACATAATTATAATATATCTAATAGGACAGACAGCGAGACTACAAAGTATTCATGAAAACGAGAACTTGCAGGATATTTCACTAAAAGTTGAGGTAAAAAGCTATAATAGTTATGTTTTTGCACTTTATACAGCACTGGTTCGTGTGTGAAATCCTGTGCGAAAACATATTTTTCAGTGCATCTATGAAGTGTTAAGTACAGCGGTCAACAAGAGGTGTAATATCTGATTGTACATTTTGCCCGTTAAGAAGCTTTAATTTTGCCTAATGGTGCCACGACTTCCGCCGAAGTCGGCTCCTCTCCTTGATCGGGCGGCGTTCGGCGGTCGATGTCACCGGCTTTCTAACCATCGCTGCTCCATTTTTCATGTATCCATTTGTTTTGTCTTGTTCCCTGCACACCTAGTTTTCATTCCCCAATCAATCTACATGTATTTATTCCTCTGTTCTCCATCATGTCTTTGTATAAGATTGTTTGTGTTACGTGTGTATTGTTGACGCGCCAGACTGGCTTGTTTTTTCCATGCTATTTTTTCACGAAGATGTTTATTGTTAAACACAATTCTTGTGACTGTTTTGCGCGTTCTGCACTTTTGCCTAAATAAAGTGTGTGCCTGTTCACAAATCTCTGCTCTCCTGCACCTGACTTCGCTACAAGTATGCACACATCTGACAAATCGAGACAATAAAGAGAGCGTGTCCCATGTGTGCATGTGCAGTTAAAAAGACTCATTATACTCATCATATTAAATAGCCAAAGGCTGAAACCTTGGTCAAAGGCCATAGGGCTCTCACTATACCAGTATCACTACTATTATACTGCACTTTCCATGACAAAAAAGTAAAACACAAAGAAGACTAAACTCTTTAAAAACCTGCTTTTTGTTAAAGAGTGTGTGCTATAGTTAGGAAAATTAGCGATTGTGACTCTGAATGACAACATAAGGCTGTTTGTATGTTTTCAATATTACAATGATTTTCCCCAAGAAATGTAGTTCGCTTCATAATAATAATAATTATCACGTTTTGTTTGCGTGCCATGATACTTCTGAGTATCACGATACTGGTATCTTGACAACCCTAAAAGGGAGTGAGGTGGGAACATCCCTCTGACCCATGGTTATTAATAAATTATTTTAATCTCTCAGAGCAAAATGTTGACCTTCATGGACATGACAACCTTTGGGGAATTTTGTACAACACAGACGTGTGTCTGTCAGTGTGATTATAGCAATTTAGAATGGACACACTGTATTACCTACAGTTGTGATTGTGATCAGACACTTGATCAAAGGTATGATGAGTAAGTGGTCTCACCCAAGGGCACAGTCATTGCTGGTATGTTTACAACATTGAAACTCTGAGAGAGTAAATCCCCAGATTGGTAGCTCACTTCATTTTACACTGACATTTTACTGAGCTTCGTCTCAGAGCAGAGCAGCATAAGCCATATGAAGTTAAACACATGCCTTTCCCTCAAGGCCTCATATCTCCAGCTCGCATAACTTACACTAAGCTCAAATGACATAATTGTTGGTCTCATGTTACATAACTGGCAAATAAATGTAGTGTAAATCGCTAGTGTATTATTGTCTATTTCACATTTACAAGCCATCTTGTTTGCAACACACCACTGTAGGACCTTACCTTGTCCCTGCTAACCTTGTCTATAACCTTGTCTATAACCTTGTCTATAACCTTGTCTATAACCGTGTCCATAACCTTGTCTATAACCTTGTCTATAACCTTCTCTATAACCTTGTATATAACCGTGTCTATAACTGTGTCTATAACCTTGTCTATAACCTTGTCTATAACCTTGTCTATAACCGTGTCTATAACCTTGTCTATAACCGTGTCTATAATCGTGTCTATAACCTTGTCTATAACCTTGTCTATAACCGTGTCTATAACCGTGTCTATGACCTTGTCCCTGCTAACCTTGTCTATAACCTTGTCTATAACCTTGTCTATAACCTTGTCTATAACCGTGTCTATAACCCTGTCTATAACCTTGTCTATAACCGTGTCTATAACCTTGTCTATAACCCTGTCTATAACCGTGTCTATAACCTTGTCTATAACCCTGTCTATAACCTTGTCTATAACCGTGTCTATAACCGTGTCTATAATCTTGTCTATAACCTTGTCTATAACCTTGTCTATAACCGTGTCTATAACCTTGTCCATAACCCTGTCTATAACCGTGTCTATAACCTTGTCTATAACCCTGTCTATAACCTTGTCTATAACTGTGTCGATAACCGTGTCTATAACCTTGTCTATAACCTTCTCTATAACCGTGTCTATAACCGTGTCTATAACCTTGTCCCTGCTAACCTTGTCTATAACCTTGTCTATAACCCTGTCTATAACCTTGTCTATAACATGGTCTATAACCCTGTCTATAACCCTGTCTATTACCTTGTCTATAACCCTGTCTATAACCTTGTCTATAACCTTGCCTATAACATTGTCTATAACCTTGTCTAAAATGTGGTCTATAACCTAGCCTATAACCGTGTCTATAACCCTGTCTATAACCTTGTCTATAACCTTGTCTATAACCTTGTCTACAACCTTGTCTATAACCTTGTCTATAACCCTGTCTATAACCCTGTCTATAACCTTGTCTATAACATTGTCTATAACCTTGTCTATAACCGTGTCTATAACCGTGTCTATAACCTTGTCCATAACCCTGTCTATAACCGTGTCTATAACCTTGTCTATAACCCTGTCTATAACCTTGTCTATAACCGTGTCTATAACCGTGTCTATAACCTTGTCTATAACCTTGTCTATAACCGTGTCTATAACCGTGTCTATAAACTTGTCCCTGCTAACCTTGTCTATAACCTTGTCTATAACCTTGTCTATAACCGTTTCTATAACCGTGTCTATAACCGTGTCTATAACCTTGTCTATAACCGTGTCTATAACCGTGTCTAAAACCTTGTCTATAACCGTGTCTATAACCCTGTCTATAACCTTGTCTATAACCTTGTCTATAACCCTGTCTATAACCTTGTCTATAACCGCGTCTATAACCGCGTCTATAACCGCGTCTATAACCTTGTCTATAACCTTGTCTATAACCTTGTCTATAACCTTGTCTATAACCGTGTCTATAACCTTGTCTATAACCGTGTCTATAACCTTGTCTATAACCGTGTCTATAACCGTGTCTATAACGTTGTCTATAACCCTGTCTATAACCTTGTCTATAACCCTGTCTATAACCTTGTCTATAACCGTGTCTATAACCTTGTCTATAACCTTGTCTATAGCCGTGTCTATAACCTTGTCTATAACCTTGTCTATAACCTTGTCTATAACCGTGTCTATAACCCTGTCTATAACCTTGTCTATAACCTTGTCTATAACCCTGTCTATAACCTTGTCTATAACGTGGTCTATAACCCTGTCTATAACCCTGTCTAATACCTTGTCTATAACCCTGTCTATAACCTTGTCTATAACCTTGCCTATAACATTGTCTATAACCTTGTCTATAATGTGGTCTATAACCTAGCCTATAACCGTGTCTAAAACCCTGTCTATAACCTTGTCTATAACCTTGTCTATAACCTTGTCTACAACCTTGTCTATAACCGTGTCTATAACCCTGTCTATAACCTTGTCTATAACCTTGTCTATAACCCTGTCTATAACCCTGTCTATAACCTTGTCTATAACCCTGTCTATAACCTTGTCTATAACCTTGCCTATAACCTTGTCTATAACCTTGTCTATAACGTGGTCTATAACCTTGTCTATAACCGTGTCTATAACCTTGTCTATAACCTTGTCTATAACCGTGTCTATAGCCCTGTCTATAACCTTGTCTATAACCTTGTCTATAACCGTGTCTATAACCTTGTCTATAACCTTGTCTATAACCTTGTCTATAACCTTGTCTATAACCTTGTCTATAACCTTGTCTATAACCCTGTCTATAACCCTGTCTATAACCCTGTCTATAACCTTGTCTATAACCTTGTCTATAACCTTGTCTATAACCATGTTTATAACCCTGTCTATTTATATGTATTTATTAGTTAACCTTTATTTAACTAGGCAAGTCAGTTAAGAACAAATTATTATTTACAATGACGTCCTACCCCGGCCAAACCCTTACCCGGATGACGCAGGGCAAAATGTGCGCCGCCCTATGGGACTCCCAATCACGGCCGGTTGTGATACAGCCTGGAATTGAACCAGGGTCTGTAGTGACGCCTCTAACACTGAGATGCAGTACCTTTGACCGCTGCACCACTTGGGAGCCCCAAGGTCAATAACCTTGTCCACAACGTTGTCTATAACTCTGTCTATAACCCCGTCTATAACCTTGTCTATAACCTTGTCTATAACCCTGTCTATAACCCTGTTCATAACCTTGTCTATAACCTTGTCTATAACCCTGTCTATAACCCTGTTCATAACCTTGTCTATAACCTTGTCTATGGCCTTGTCTATGGTCTTGTCTATAACCCTGTCTATAACCCTGTCTATAACCTTGTCTATAACCTTGTCTACAACCCTGTCTAAAACCTTGGCTATAAATATGTCTATAACCTTGTCTATAAATATGTCTATAACCTTGTCTATAACCTTGTCTATGGTCTTGTCTATAATCATGTCTATAACGTTGTCTATAACCTTGTCAATGGTCTTGTCTATAACTTTGTCTATAATGTGGTCTATAACCTTGTCCATGGTCTTGTCTATAACCTTATCTATGGTCTTGTCTATAACCCTGTCTATAACCTTGTCTATAACCTTGTCTATAACCTTGTCTATAACCCTGTCTATAACCCTGTCTATAACCTTGTCTATAACCTTGTCTATAACCCTGTCTATAACCTTGTCTATAAATATGCCTATAACCTTGTCTACAAATATGTCTATAACCTTGTCTATAACCTTGTCTATGGTCTTGTCTATAACCTTGTCTATAAAGTTGTCTATAACCTTGTCTATGGTCTTGTCTATGGTCTTGTCTATAACGTTGTCTATAACCTTGTCTATGGTCTTGTCTATAACCTTGTCTATAACGTGGTCTATAACCTTGTCCATGGTCTTGTCTATAACCTTGTCTATGGTCTTGTCTATAACTTTGTCTATGGTCTTGTCTATAACCTTGTCTATAACGTGGTCTATAACCTTGTCCATGGTCTTGTCTATAACCTTGTCCATGGTCTTGTCTATAACCTTGTCTATGGTCTTGTCTATAACCTTGTCTATGGTCTTGTCTATAACCTTGTCTATAACGTGGTCTATAACCTTGTCCATGGTCTTGTCTATAACCTTGTCCATGGTCTTGTCTATAACCTTGTCTATGGTCTTGTCTATAACCTTGTCCATGGTCTTGTCTATAACCTTGTCTATGGTCTTGTCTATAACCTTGTCTATGGTCTTGTCTATAACCTTGTCTATAATGTTGTCTATAACCTTGTCTATGGTCTTGTCTATGGTCTTGTCTATAACGTTGTCTATAACCTTGTCTATGGTCTTGTCTATAACCTTGTCTATAACGTGGTCTATAACCTTGTCTATGGTCTTGTCTATAACCTTGTCTATAATCTTGTCTATAATAACTTCTGGACTAGAGCTACAGCTGAAGCCGGAAGTTTACATACTCCTTAGCAACATACATTTAAACTCAGTTTTTCACAATTCCTGACACTTAATCCTAGTACAAATTCCCTGTCTTAGGTCAGTTAGGATCACCACTTTATTTTATGAATGTGAAATGTAAGAATAATAGTAGAGATAATGATTTATTTAAGATTTTATTTATTTAATCACATTCCCAGTGGGTCAGAAGTTTGCATACACTCAATTAGTATTTGGTAGCATTGCCTTTAAATTGTTTAACTTGGGTCAAACATTTCGGGTAGCCTTCCACAAGCTTCCCACAATACGTTGGGTGAATTTTGGCCCATTCCTCCTGACAGAGCTGGTGTAACTGAGTCAGGTTTGTAGGCCTCCTTGCCCGCACACGCTTTTTCAGTTCTGCTTACACATTTTCTATAGGATTGAGGTCAGAGTTTTGTGATGGCCACTCCAATACCTTGACCTTGTTGCCCTTAAGCCATTTTACCACAACTTTGGAAGTATGCTTGGGGTCATTGTCCATTTGGAAGACACATTTGTGACCAAGCTTTAACTTCCTGACTGATGTCTTGAGATGTTGCTTCAATATATCCACATCACATTTTTTTTTTTTATTTATTTCACCTTTATTTAACCAGGTAGGCTAGTTGAGAACAAGTTCTCATTTGCAACTGCGACCTGGCCAAGATAAAGCATAGCAGTATGAGCAGACAACACAGAGTTACACATGGAGTAAACAATTAACAAGTCAATAACACAGTAGAAAACAAAGGGGGAGTCTATATACAATGTGTGCAAAAGGCATGAGGTAGGCGAATAATTACAATTTTGCAGATTAACACTGGAGTGATAAATGATCAGATGGTCATGTACAGGTAGAGATATTGGTGTGCAAAAGAGCAGAAAAATAAATAAATAAAAACAGTATGGGATGAGGTAGGTGAAAATGGGTGGGCTATTTACCAATAGACTATGTACAGCTGCAGCGATCGGTTAGCTGCTCAGATAGCTGATGTTTGAAGTTGGTGAGGGAGATAAAAGTCTCCAACTTCAGCGATTTTTGCAATTCGTTCCAGTCACAGGCAGCAGAGTACTGGAACGAGAGGCGGCCAAATGAGGTGTTGGCTTTAGGGATGATCAGTGAGATACACCTGCTGGAGCGCGTGCTACGGGTGGGTGTTGCCATCGTGACCAGTGAGCTGAGATAAGGCGGAGCTTTACCTAGCATGGACTTGTAGATGACCTGGAGCCAGTGGGTCTGGCGACGAATATGTAGCGAGGGCCAGCCGACTAGAGCATACAAGTCGCAGTGGTGGGTGGTATAAGGTGCTTTAGTGACAAAACGGATGGCACTGTGATAGACTGCATCCAGTTTGCTGAGTAGAGTGTTGGAAGCCATTTTGTAGATGACATCGCCGAAGTCGAGGATCGGTAGGATAGTCAGTTTTACTAGGGTAAGCTTGGCGGCGTGAGTGAAGGAGGCTTTGTTGCGGAATAGAAAGCCGACTCTTGATTTGATTTTCGATTGGAGATGTTTGATATGAGTCTGGAAGGAGAGTTTGCAGTCTAGCCAGACACCTAGGTACTTATAGATGTCCACATATTCTAGGTCGGAACCATCCAGGGTGGTGATGCTAGGCGGGGATGCGGGTGCAGGCAGCGATCGGTTGAAAAGCATGCATTTGGTTTTACTAGCGTTTAAGAGCAGTCGGAGGCCACGGAAGGAGTGTTGTATGGCATTGAAGCTTGTTTGGAGGTTAGATAGCACAGTGTCCAATGACGGGCCGAAAGTATATAAAATGGTGTCGTCTGCGTAGAGGTGGATCAGGGAATCGCCCGCAGCAAGAGCAACATCATTGATGTATACAGAGAAAAGAGTCGGCCCGAGAATTGAACCCTGTGGCACCCCCATAGAGACTGCCAGAGGACCGGACAGCATGCCCTCCGATTTGACACACTGAACTCTGTCTGCAAAGTAATTGGTGAACCAGGCAAGGCAGTCATCCGAAAAACCGAGGCTACTGAGTCTGCCGATAAGAATATGGTGATTGACAGAGTCGAAAGCCTTGGCAAGGTCGATGAAGACGGCTGCACAGTACTGTCTTTTATCAATGGCGGTTATGATATCGTTTAGTACCTTGAGTGTGGCTGAGGTGCACCCGTGACCGGCTCGGAAACCAGATTGCACAGCGGAGAAGGTACAGTGGGATTCAAGATGGTCAGTGACCTGTTTGTTGACTTGGCTTTCGAAGACCTTAGATAGGCAGGGCAGGATGGATATAGGTCTGTAACAGTTTGGGTCCAGGGTGTCTCCCCCTTTGAAGAGGGGGATAACTGCGGCAGCTTTCCAATCCTTGGGGATCTCAGACGATATGAAAGAGAGGTTGAACAGGCTGGTAATAGGGGTTGCGACAATGGTGGCGGATAGTTTCAGAAATAGAGGGTCCAGATTGTCAAGCCCAGCTGATTTGTACGGGTCCAGGTTTTGCAGCTCTTTCAGAACATCTGCTATCTGGATTTGGGTAAAGGAGAACCTGGAGAGGCTTGGGCGAGGAGCAGCGGGGGGGGCGGGGCTGTAGGCCGAGGTTGAAGTAGCCAGGCGGAAGGCATGGCCAGCCGTTGAGAAATGCTCATTGAAGTTTTCGATAATCATGGATTTATCGGTGGTGACCGTGTTACCTAGCCTCAGTGCAGTGGGCAGCTGGGAGGAGGTGCTCTTGTTCTCCATTGACTTCACAGTGTCCCAGAACTTTTTGGAGTTGGAGCTACAGGATGCAAACTTCTGCCTGAAGAAGCTGGCCTTAGCTTTCCTGACTGACTGCGTGTATTGGTTCCGGACTTCCCTGAAC
Source organism: Oncorhynchus mykiss (assembly GCF_057628025.1). Lineage (NCBI taxonomy): Eukaryota > Metazoa > Chordata > Actinopteri > Salmoniformes > Salmonidae > Oncorhynchus > Oncorhynchus mykiss. The sequence goes on from NC_143025.1 coordinate 19,184,707, forward strand.
AGTTGCATATCACGGGGACTATTCGATGCTATTGCAGTCCGCCACAGGATGTTTTTGTGCTGGTCGAGAGCAGTCAGGTCTGGGGTGAACCAAGGGCTGTATCTGTTCTTAGTTCTGCATTTTTTGAACGGAGCATGCTTATCTAAAATGGTGAGGAAGTTACTTTTAAAGAATGACCAGGCATCCTCAACTGACGGGATGAGGTCAATGTCCTTCCAGGATACCTGGGCCAGGTCGATTAGGAAGGCCTGCTCACAGAAGTGTTTTAGGGAGCGTTTGACAGTGATGAGGGGTGGTCGTTTGACTGCGGCTCCGTAGCGGATACAGGCAATGAGGCAGTGATCGCTGAGATCCTGGTTGAAGACAGCGGAGGTGTATTTGGAGGGCCAGTTGGTCAGGATGACGTCTATGAGGGTGCCCTTGTTTACAGAGTTAGGGTTGTACCTGGTGGGTTCCTTGATGATTTGTGTGAGATTGAGGGCATCTAGCTTAGATTGTAGGACTGCCGGGGTGTTAAGCATATCCCAGTTTAGGTCACCTAACAGAACAAACTCTGAAGCTAGATGGGGGGCGATCAATTCACAAATGGTGTCCAGGGCACAGCTGGGAGCTGAGGGAGGTCGGTAGCAGGCGGCAACAGTGAGAGACTTATTTCTGGAGAGAGTAATTTTCAAAATTAGTAGTTCGAACTGTTTGGGTATGGACCTGGAAAGTATGACATTACTTTGCAGGCTATCTCTGCAGTAGACTGCAACTCCCCCCCCTTTGGCAGTTCTATCTTGACGGAAGATGTTATAGTTGGGTATGGAAATCTCTGAATTTTTGGTGGCCTTCCTGAGCCAGGATTCAGACACAGCAAGGACATCAGAGTTAGCAGAGTGTGCTAGAGCAGTGAGTAAAACAAACTTAGGGAGGAGGCTTCTGATGTTGACATGCATGAAACCAAGGCTTTTTCGATCACAGAAGTCAACAAATGAGGGTGCCTGGGGACATGCAGGGCCTGGGTTTACCTCCACATCACCCGCGGAACAGAGAAGGAGTAGTATGAGAGTGCGGCTAAAGGCTATCAAAACTGGTCGCCTAGAGCGTTGGGGACAGAGAATAAGAGGAGCAGGTTTCTGGGCATGGTAGAATATATTCAGGGCATAATGCGCAGACAGGGGTATGGTGGGGTGCGGGTACAGCGGAGGTAAGCCCAGGCACTGGGTGATGATGAGAGAGGTTGTATCTCTGGACATGCTGGTTGTAATGGGTGAGGTCACCGCATGTGTGGGAGGTGGGACAAAGGAGTTATCAGGGGTATGAAGAGTGGAACTAGGGGCTCCATTGTGAACTAAAACAATGATAACTAACCTGAACAACAGTATACAAGGCATATTGACACTTGAGAGAGACATACAGCGAGGCATACAGTAATCACAGGTGTTGAGTTGGGAAAGCTAGCTAGACAGTAGGTGAGACAACAGCTAATCAGCTAGCACAACAACAGCAGGTAAAATGGCGTTGACTAGGCAACGGGGCCAACAGATAAAACAAACAAGCAGAATGGAGTACCGTGATTAATGGACAGTCCAGCGTGCATCAGCTATGTAGCCAAGAGATCAGTGTCCAGGGGGCAGCGGTGGATGGGGCAGGGAAGCTGGACTGGCGAGTGTTATCCAGGTTAAAAAAACTAACAATGACTAGATAGCTTGTAGCTAGTTAGCTGGTTAGCTTCTGGGGGTTCTTGAGTGTGTACTAAAAATTAAAAATAATAGCGATTCCGTATCACATTGGTTGAGGCAGGTGTCCGGAAGGTATAAACAAGTTAAAAATCAAAAAGAGATAGAAAGTAAATATGGATCCAGTGAGTGTTTGGGACGCGGCGATTCAGACGGTTAGCAGGCCTGTGCTAACAAGCTAACAGTTTGTAGGCCCGGGGTAAACAAGGTAGCAGTTAGCGGACCGGAGCTGGACAAGCTAGCAGTTAGCAGGCCTAATTAGCAAGCAGGGAGATAGAGAGGGCTAGAGAGTTAGCCTTTGGGGGACTTCGCGATGGGGTGAGTCTGTTTATTCCTCTTCATGCGGTGACATCGATAGACCGGTCGTGGGCCCGGGTATTGTAGCCCAGGAGTATGCTACGGTGGTAGCACAGGTGCGCTGGCCGGGCTAGCTTCAAGCTAAGTGGGTGGAAACGCTAGCCAGGAGCAATCATCCGGGGTTGCGGTTTAGCTAGATAGCTAGTTGTGAAGATCCAGCTGAGAAATGTTCCGTTTGCGGTGGGAATCCGGGGATGAATCCGGGGATGAAAAAAATAAATAGGTCCGTTGTGCTCTGGTTAGTCGCGTTGTTCGAACTGGCGAGAGCTTACCGAGCTAAAGGTTAGCTGATGACCGGTTAGCTGAAGACCGCTAGCACAGCTGGTGGTTAGCTGGCTAGCTTCAGTTGAGGGGTTCCGGTTCCGAAGTAAATATAAATACTTTAAGAAAAATAGCTACGTTGGGTGAGGCGGGTTGCAGGAGAGTATTGGAAGCTTAGGTTTAGCAAAATGTTTTTAAAGAGATATGCTTAGAAAAATATGTAAAAAAAAACGAAAAAGAAACGATATATACAAGGGACACGACAGGACGACTTACTGCTACGCCATCTTGGATCGTGACTTTGTCATGATGCCATCTATTTTGTGAAGTGCACCAGTCCCTCCTGCAGCAAAGCACCCCCACAACATGATGCTGCCACCCACGTGCTTCACAGTTGGGATGGTGTTCTTCGGCTTGCAAGCCTCCCCTTTTCCCTCCAAACATAACGATGGTCATTATGGCCAAATAGTTCTATTTTTGTTTCATCAGACCAGAGGACATTTCTCCAAAAAGTCAGATCTTTGTCCCCATGTGCAGTTGCAACCGTCGTTTGGCTTTTTTATGGCGGTTTTGGAGCAGTGGCTTCTTCCTTGCTGAGCAGTCTTTCAGGTTATGTCGAAATAGGACTCGTTTTACTGTGGATATAGATACTTTGTACCTGTTTCCTCCAGCATCTTCACAAGGTCCTTTGCTGTTGAGCTGCGATTGATTTGCACTTTTCGCACCAAAGGATGTTTATCTCTAGGAGACAGAACGTGTCTCCTTCTTGAACGGTATGATGGCTGCATGGTCCCATGGTGTTTATACTTGCGTACTATTGTTTGTACAGATGAATGTGGTACCTTCAGGCATTTGGAAATTGCTCCCAAGGATGAACCAGACTTTTGGAGGTCTACAAATATTTTTCTGAGGTCTTGGCTGATTTCTTTTGAGGTCTTGGCTGATTTTCCTATGACTCAAATTGTGTAAATTAGAAGCTTCTAAAGCCATGACATAATTTTCTGGAATTTTCCAAGCTGTTTAAAGGCACAGTCAACTTAGTGTATGTAATCTTCTGACCCAGTGGAATTGTGATACAGTGAATTATAAGTAAAATAATCTGTCTGTAAACAATTGTTGGAAAAATTACTTGTGTCATGCACAAGTAGATGTCCTAACCGACTTGCCAAAACTATAGTTTCTTAACAAGAAATTTGTGGAGTGGTTGAAAAACAAATTTTAATGACTCCAACCTAAGTGTATGTAACCTTCTGACTTCAACTGTACATTCACCTGGTCTCCTTCAGATTATTCTAGTAGTTCTTCTCTTCTTCTGTTGCTCTATGTTTCTGCCGTCATGGTGCTGACAGTTGGTGCATTATGGTCTCATCTCTCTCTGCTGTCGGAAACATGGTGGAGAAACAACGTCAAACAGCCATCAGCATTGTAACCCAAACCAGCCCGCGACCAATCAATCTCAACTATTGAGCTGCATACCACTGACATCCAGACAGATCAGAGTTCACATTGGGACATGGTGCCCTTACTAATAAGCATGTAATGGTTCAGGAGAGACTTTTATTAGGGTTGTATTAGGGTTTCTATTTTCCAGTGGCTAGGGCCCATGCACCTAACCTCTTATCTCATACAGAGGGGATAGAAGGTGAAAGGGAGGTAGAGGATATGGAACCAGAGATGAGCACACTGCAGGCAAGCAGTAGCTTCTTGAGACAGAGAGACAGAGAGAGAGAGAGAGAGTGTGTGTGAGAGAGAGAGAGAGAGAGAGAGTGTGTGTGAGAGAGAGAGAGAGAGAGAGTGTGTGAGAGAGAGAGAGAGAGAGAGAGAAAGAGAGAGAGAGGGAGTGTGTGTGAGAGAGAGAGAGTGTGTGAGAGACGGAGAGCGAAAGAGAGAGAAAAAGAGAGTGTGAGAGAGGGAGAGAGAGAGAAAAAAAGAGTGTGAGAGAGGGAGAGAGCAGAATTGTGAAACCAAAACCTTCCTTGTTTCTAAAACGGGCCTGATCTGCATCAAGCAGATTGAGTGTGATCGTAACTCTCAACCACTTGACTTGCCCGTTCTGTCAGACAAAATAGTGGTAGTAAAAAAGTAATAGTAATCTAGGAAAACAATATGAGTTTATTAGTCAAGTTGAAGGAAGAGACAGGTTCAGATAGGTTCCTGTGTCAAATCTAGAAGCTGGTTGTGTGAATGACATAAAAGCTGGCACAGCAAATACTAGACTATATATACTTAAATATGCTTATACTATATCATACCAACTCTCCAACATGAGCATTTTAATGTGTAGGCTATGCATACTGTCTGGGTTCTGTCTACGAGATGAATCACACGTTAAATGTACACGTCTTTCGGACATTAAGAGCAAAATGTGTTACATTATTTTAGTCACATTAGAGGGGATGGCTACACCTCAGACAACTCCTCCTCTCAGCCCTTCCACCATATACACCACTGCTTTATTCAGCCTGTATATCCGGTTAGACAGTGGGATATGAGTGTGTTAGTGGCTCTACAACACCATGTCATTCAAAGATTTCAATGCTCAAACACAGAAATGAATAAATGTTCTGATCTGTGACCCAGACTGTATAGCAGAAATGTGAAAATGTATAGCCTAATCATAGGATTTTGCAAATAATTAATAATAAACATTCCCTTCACAGGTGAAATCCTAGACAGAAACCTGAACGAAGTGCACGAGAACTTACTTATCCTTCTTTTATCTGCCCAACCAAGAAATAGTCATCCTACTTTCTATACTGAGAGCAGATGGAGCCCATGTCAGTATCTCTAAATGGGAGCACGGAGACAGTGGAGGATGGCCATACAGCCTCCCTAGAGGGGGCGCTGATACACAAGGGCCTGAGGCGCAAGAGAGAGTTCATTCCAGAGGAGAAGAAGGACGTCACATACTGGGAGAAGCGTCGCAAGAACAACGAGGCGGCCAAGCGCTCGAGGGAGAAGAGGAGGGTAAACGATTATGTGCTGGAGAGCCGCCTGGCGGCCATGAACAAAGAGAACGCCCGGTTGAACACAGAACTGCTGGCCCTCAAACTCCACTTTGGCCTGGTGAGCCCTGCGGGCTATGCTGCCCACCAGAGCAGCCTGCTACGGCTCCACCATGCCCATACCCACAGCCCTCATTCTCCGCCACCCAGCAGCCCAACCCAGCCCCTGGACAAGGACGTCTACTGGGGTAGGAGGCCCAGCTACAGAGACCCCTCTACTTTGCCAAATTACCACCACCTACCCCCTGTCCAGACTGGACAACTGGCTCCTGCCATGATCAATCCACATGCTCTACCAACTAGAAGGGCCTATCCATACTTCTTAGAAATTCCTGGTGTTGTCCACCCTGAAAACTCATCCTCCCTTCTCCTGCCCCCGCTTCTCCCCTCTCCCCTATTGTCCTGGACGGGGGTTCCCCTGCTGAGGCCCACCCCTAGGAGAGGGGGTTCAGATGAGGAGGGAGAACAGCAGGTCCCAGCAGCCTCCTCCAGTGCTGCATTACCGCACAAGTTGAGGCTGAAGACCATCAGTGCTCCTACTGTCCACAGGGATGTCAGAGACAGGGCCTCCCCCCCGCTCCCGCTCTATGTATCTGACTGACTGACCACATAGCACATGGCACAGCAGCACAGAGCAGACCAACCACAGCACTGAGAACATGAAGGATCCATGCTCTTAGCGCTGTAACATTGACACCAAATTTACAGAAATGCATTATGTCAACTTAAAACAGACATTTGTCTTTTGATTTATTTTCTGAAAGTTGTTGCTTCTCAGGTTTCACCATGCTTCCTTACTGCCCAAGTTAACTGGATTAAATACAATGTAAAATACTTTACTGGCAATCATGCTGAACTAGCTGGACTTTGGGATGAAGCTATGTTTCATAGTACTGAGGGACTCTGGGGTGGTGGATGGAATTGATCTTTTTTTTTTTATTGAATCAAGTGTTTACGTTACTGTGTGGGTAATGTTAAGGTTTTGTTGGCTGGCTGGCTGGCTGGCTGGCTGGTATAGCAAGATAGCACTGTGGTTCAGTGCCTCTCTGGAGTGAGGAGCAGGGCCGTAGCTACACATGAGGACGCCGAGCTCCAGACCTCTGTCATTTAAAAAAATATATATGAATAATAATACTACATTTATAAAATCTGTCAGGGTCTCAACTTACTGTTGAGAGTTAGAATAGTAGAATACACAAGGTGCAATTTCAAAACTTTGTTGCAACAGTTTTCCTCTTGGAATATGTCACTCACTGACAGTCACTCAATTAACCCATGTCAGTTAAATATTTTTAGATTGGTCAATTAGTCTAGTTAGTCTAGCCAGCTATCTAAACTTGTAGTAATCATGGCCGAATTACCAATCGAAAATGCAGGGCACGTGCCCAGCTGCCCTGACCTCCACAGAGCCCCCATTGATTTTGTTAGTCACTCTCACTCAGATAACATATTAACCTGGCAAAAGTCATGGCAAAATGTGCAGAATTGCACAAAATGTCTCCCCACCCAAGGGCAAAATGTGTAGAATTGCACAAAATGTCTCCCTACCCAAGGGCAAAATGTGCAGAATTGCAGGAAATTGGCTGTAAAACTGAAGAGAAAATGTGTTCTGTAAAGCAAACTTAATTGTTTACCTTTGTTAATAAAATACTTTTCTGCTAACAGATCCCTTATGTATTAAATTGTAGTTTTTAATCTCGGTACTGAGTTAGTGTGTAGCGGCTAATTGTATACCTAATAGCTATGTGTTTTCAGAGAGACTGAGGTGGGTGAAGCTACAGCAACCAATGTGATAAATGCTGGGGTTATTTATGCTTGTTTTTGTTGTTCTCAAGACTGCACTAAAACTCAGACCCTGACAACAACCCTGGTGAGGAGTATGTTTTTGGGTTGTGGTTACAGACATACTATTTTTGTCTCCTCTGCCTGCCAGCATTTCAAAGGTACTTCATAGACTTTGAGGTGGAGAGATGGGCCATCTGTAACATGTTTTCTAAGGGATAGGTCGAAATTTACCGGTTGGTCCAAAATAGGGGAGGGTTGACAAACTTTTTTTTTGCTTTGGGGAGGGTTGTGTGTTTTTTTGGGGAGCACAGGGGAGGGGAGTGCGTTTTTTCCTTGGTTTTCATTAGCTCTTCTGCTCGTATTTTCCCAATAAACAATGGCCTGACTTACTTTTGATATTATCCTATTAAAGTTTAGACAGGCTTGTGAAGGTTTGGTATGGTGTGGCTATTATTATGAAGCTATAGCTACTGCAGGCCTATGATATGAAGGCAGTGTGCCACGGCACTCCAACTGACTCCGACAATTGAACTTGAGGTGAGGAAGACTGTATCAGGCCTTCCAGAGTTACTCCTATAATTTAACAATATAATGCTTACATTTATACAAAATATTTGTATTGAAAATTAACGAATAATCCTCCTTCATTATGGCTACATGTATTTATGTATAGCAGACACAGTAGTCCTCTGACATAAAGAAATGCATGTCTGTGTCGTAGCATACCACGGGCCTATCTCTATCTCTCTGGGGTTAGGACTAAGCTTCTCTTCTCAACAGCAAATGTTCAGAGGAGACTGCGTGAATCAGGCCTTCATGGTTGAATTGCTGCAAATAAACCACTACTAAGGGACACCAATAATAAGAAGAGACTTGTTTGGGCCAAGAAACACGAACAATGGATATTAGACTGGTGGAAACCTGTCCTTTGGTCTGATGAGTCCACATTTTGCGATTTTTGGTTCCAACCGCCGTGTGAGATGCAGAGAAGGTGAACGGATGATCACTGCATGTGTGTGTTATGGTGTGGGGGTGCTTTACTGGTGACGCTGTCAGTGATTTATTTAGAATTCAAGGCACACAACCAGCATGGCTGCCACAGCATTCTGCAGCGATACGCCATCCCACCTGGTTTGCGCTTAGTGGGAGAATCATTTGTTTTTCAACAGGACAATGACCCAACACACCTAAAGGCTGTGTAAGGGCTATTTGACCAAACAGGAGAGCAGCCAACAAGTGCTCAGCATATGCGGAAACTCCTTCAAGACAGTTGGAAAAGCATTTGTGGGGAAGCTGGTTGATAGAATGCCAAGAGTATGAAAACCTGTCATCAACGCAAAGGATGGCTACTTATAATCTAAAATAGAAAATATATTTTGATTTGTTTAACACTTGTTTGGTTACTACATGATTCCATATGTGATATTTCATAGTTTTCATGTCTTCACAATTATTCTACAATGTAGAAAATAGTAAAAATAAAGAAAATCCCCTGAATGAGTAGGTGTGTCCAAACATTTGACTGGTACTGTAAATATATACATATACACACACTATATATATGCATATATACAAAAGTATGTGGACACCCCTATAAATGAGTGGATTAGTGTCACGTATATGGAGGGAGTCAGGAAGCAGGTGCAGAAGGAGAGTTTAATAACAAAGATGCAAGGCAAATTAACAAAACAGGGGATGCGTACTGCACATGAAAACATACCAATACTGACAGATGACTGAGGCTAATGAGGGCTAAATAAAGGGAAGGTAATGAAGGTGATGATGAAGTCCAGGTGGGCGTAATGATGGGGAACAAGTCTGCGTAATAATGGTTGCCAGGGCCGGTGGTTAGTAGACCGACGTCGAGAGCTGGAGAGAGGGTGTGACAATTCAGCTATTTCAGCCACACCCTATGCTGACAGGTGTATAAAATTGAGCACACAGCCATGCAATCTCCATAGACAAACATTGGTTAAAAAAAATGGCTTTACTAAAGAGCTCAGTGACTTTCAACGTGGCACCGTCATAGGATGCCACCTTTCCAACAAGTCAGTTTGTCACATTTCTGCCCTGCTAGAGCTGCCTTGGTCAATTATGTGGTAGGCCACACATTCTCACAGAACTGGACCGTTGAGTGCTGAAGCGCATAAAGAGTAAAAATCCTCTGTCCTAGGTTGCAACACTCACAACCAAGATCCAAACTGGCTCTGGAAGCAACGTCAGCACAAGAAGCTTCATGAAATGGTTTTCCATGGCCGAACAGCCACACACAGGCCTAAGATCACCATGTGCAATTCCAAGCGTCGGCTGGGGTGGTGTAAAGCTCGCTGCCATTGGACTCTGGAGCAGTATAAACGTGTTCTCTGGAGTGATGAATCATAATTCACCTTCTGGCAGTATGACAGACAAATCTGGGTTTGGCAGGAGAACGCTACGTGCCCGAATGCATGGTGCCAACTGTAAAGTTAGGTGGAGGAGAATTTGTTATTTTTTATTTCACCTTTATTTAACCAGGTAGGCTAGTTGAGAACAAGTTCTCATTTGCAACTGCGACCTGGCCAAGATAAAGCGTAGCAATTCGACACATACAACAACACAGAGTTACACATGGAATAAACAAAACATACAGTGAATAATACAGTAGAACAAAAGAAAACAAAAAGTCTATATACAGTGAGTGCAAATGAGGTAAGTTAAGCAAATAAATAGGCCATGGTGGCAAAGTAATTACAATATAGCAATTAAACACTGGAATGGTAGATCGGCAGAAGATGAATGTGCAGGTAGAGATGCTGGGGTGCAAAGGAGCAAAATAAATAAAACCTGACTCAGTTACACCAGCTCTGTCAGGAGGAATGGGCCAAAACTCACCCAACTTACTGTGAGAAGCTTGCTGAAGGCTACCCGAAATGTTTGCCCCAAGTTAAACAATTTAAAGGCAATGCTACCAAATACTAATTGAGTGTATGTACACCTCTGACTCACTGGGAATGTGATGAAAGAAATACAATCTGAAATAAATAATTCTCTCTTCTATTATTCTGACATTTCACATTCATAAAATAAAGTGGTGATCCTAACTGACAGGGAATTTCTACTTGGATTAAAAGAAAGGAATTGTGGAAAACAGAGTTTAAATGTATTTGGCTAAGGTGTATGTAAACTTCCAAATTCACCTGTATAAATGCCCCCCTCATACTCATCTCGAGGTTGAGAATGTTTTCGTCTCTATCTCCGTAATGTGTCTGTATCTATGTAATTGTATATGTATTTATGTAAAATATAGGGATCACAATAGAAATAAGTCCCCGGCATTAGTGCGCAATCCCAGTCACTTAAAAAAAATCTTTGTGTATATATGTATTTTTTTAAACTGACAAATAAATTCAATCAATCAATCCAAACTGTGCAGCGGCCATTAGATGAAAGAAACATCTGTTACAAAACACAGAAAAGTTGAATGACATTCAGAGATTGTTAAACCAAGCCTGAAGTCGGTATGCTTTGTTTACTGGTTCTGTGGTGTATTGGCACAGGTGGAAAATTCGTTGCATATATTTTATATAATCATAAATATGGCATCAAAATGTTGAAAATCTGATTTCCCCCCTAGCTGATCATTGTCTACAGCCAGCTCCGATCGTAGTGTAATGAAACAGGCAGGGAGAGTGAGCTCGTCTGCGGTAGTCGGCGAACTCTCAATCTTCTGGCCCGCAGCCCTGAGTGGTCTGGCAGCCCAACTAATAGGCAAACGTTTTGCAAATTAAGAAATCATGTGACTAAAGTAAATCAAAATAAACTATACTATGAAACAAAGATAAATGTTATAAAGAATGATAGTAAAAAGCTTTGGGGCACCTTAAATTAAATTTGCGGAAAAAGGCCAACTCCATCATTCATTGAATCAGATGGCTCATTTATCACAAAGCCCACTGATATTGCCAACTACTTTAAAAACCTCTTAAGGATCGGCCCCTTTTTTCAATTTTCACCTAAAATTACATACCCAAATCTAACTGCCTGTAGCTCAGGCCCTGAAGCAAGGATATGCATATTATTGGTACCATTTGAAAGGAAACATGTAGGAGAATATAACACATTAGATCTGGTAAAAGATAATACAAAGGAAAAAAAAACAATTTGTTTGTATTTTTTTGTACCATCATCTTTGAAATGCAAGAGAAAGGCCATAATGTATTATTCCAGCCCAGTTGCAATTTAGATTTTGGCCACTAGACGGCAGCAGTGAATGTGCAATGTTTTAGACAGATTTTTAAATTTTTTAAAATTATTTAACCGGATAGGCTAGTTGAGAACAAGTTCTCATTTGCAACTGCGACCTGGCCAAGATAAAGCAAAGCAGTTCGACACATACAATAACACAGTTGTACATGGAATAAACAAACATAATAAATCAATAATACAGTAGAAAAAGTATATATACAGCATGTGCAAATGAGGTAGGATAAGGGAGGCAAAGTCATTTCAATATAGCAATTAAACACTGGAATGGTAGAATGTGCAGAAGATGAATGTGCAAGTAGAGATACTGGGGTGCAAAGGAGCAAGATAAATAAATACATACAGTATGGGGATGAGGTAGTTGGATGGGCTATTTACAGATGGGCTATGTACAGGTGCAGTGATCTGTGAGCTGCTCTGACAGCTGGTGCTTAAAGCTAGTGAGGGAGATAAGAGTCTCCGGCTTCAGTGACTTTTGCAGTTCGTTCCAGTCATTGGCAGCAGAGAACTGGAAGGAGAGGCGGCCAAAGGGAGAATTGGCTTTGGGGGTGACCAGTGAGATGTACAGTGGGGCAAAAAAAGTATTTAGTCAGCCACCAATTGTGCAAGTTCTCCCACTTAAAAAGATGAGAGAGGCCTGTAATGTTCATCATAGGTACACTTCAACTATGACAGACAAAATGAGAAAAAAAATCCAGAAAATGACATTTGTAGGATTTTTTATGAATTTATTTGCAAATTATGGTGGAAAATAAGTACTTGGTCAATAACAAAAGTTTATCTCAATACTTTGTTATATACCCTTTGTTGGCAATGACAGAGGTCAAACGTTTTCTGTCTTCACAAGGTTTTCATACACTGTTGCTGGTATTTTGGCCCATTCCTCCATGCAGATCTCCTCTAGAGCAGTGATGTTTTGGGGCTGTTGCTGGGCAACACGGACTTTCAACTCCTTCCAAAGATTTTCTATGGGGTTGAGATCTGGAGACTCGCTAGGCCACTCCAGGACCTTGAAATGCTTCTTCAAAGCCACTCCTTCATTGCCCAGGTGGTGTGTTTGGGATCATTGTCATGCTGAAAGACCCAGCCACGTTTCATCTTCAATGCCCTTGCTGATGCAAGGAGGTTTTCACTCAAAATCTCATGATACATGGCCCCATTCAGTCTTTCCTTTACATGTATCAGTCGTCCTGGTCCCTTTGCAGAAAAACAGCCCCAAAGCATGATGTTTCCACCCCCATGCTTCACAGTAGGTATGGATGGTGTTCTTAGGATGCAACTCAGCATAATTTGTCCTCCAAACACGACGAGTTGAGTTTTACCAAAAAGTTATATTTTGGTTTCATCTGACCATATGACATTCTCCCAATCTTCTTCTGGATCATCCAAATGCTCTCTAGCAAACTTCAGACGGGCCTGGACATGTACTGGCTTAAGCAGGGGGACACGTCTGGCACTGCAGAATTTGAGTGCCTGGCGGCGTAGTGTGTTACTGATGGTAGGCTTGTTACTTTGGTCCCAGCTCTCTGCAGGTCATTCACTAGGTTCCCCCGTGTGGTTCTGGGATTTTTGCTCACCGTTCTTGTGATAATTTTGACCCCACGGGTTGAGATCTTGTGTGGAGCCCCAGATCGAGGGAGATTATCAGTGGTCTTGTATGTCTTCCATTTCCTAATAATTGCTCCCACAGTTGATTTCTTCAAACCAAGCTGCTTACGTATTGCAGATTCAGTCTTCACAGCCTGGTGCAGGTCTACAATTTTGTTTCTGGTGTCCTTTGACAGCTCTTTGGTCTTGGCCATAGTGGAGTTTGGAGTGTGACTGTTTGAGGTTGTGGACAGGTGTCTTTTATACTGATAACAAGTTCAAACAGGTGTCATTAATACAGGTAACGAGTGGAGGACAGAGGAGGACTGTACCTGCTGGAGCACGTGCTACGGGTGGGTGCTGCTATTGTAAACAGTGAGCTGAGATAAGGTGGGGCTTTACCTAGCAAAGACTTGGAGCCAGAGGGTTTGGTGACGAGTATGAAGCGAGGGCCAGCCAACAAGAGCGTACAGGTCGCAGTGGTGGGTAGTATATGGGGCTTTGGTGACAAAACGGATGGCACTGTGATAGACTGCATCCAATTTGTTGAGTAGAGTGTTGGAGGCTAATTTGTAAATGATCCTATCTATGAGGGTGTCTGTGTTTACGGATTTGGGGCTGTACCTGGTGGGTTCATTGATAATTTGTGTGAGATTGAGGGCATCAAGCTTAGATTGTAGGATGGCAGGGGTGTTAAGCATGTCACAGTTCCAATGATCCAATGAACCGTTGTATTTCTGTTCAACATTTTGTATCAAGACTGCCCAAATCTGCCTAACTTGTTTATTAATAACTTTTCATGTTCAAAACTGTGCACTCTCCTCAAACAATAGCATGGTATTATTTCACTGTAATAGCTACTGTAAATTGGACAGTGCAGTTAGATTAACAAGAATTTAAGCTTACTGACAATATCAGATATGTCTATGTCCTGGGAAATGGTCTTGTTACTTAGAACCTCATGCTAATCGCATTAGCCTACGTTAGCTCAACAGTCCTGCAGGGGACCCAACTATCCTGAAGAAGTTTTAATGACTTTTTAATTGGCAAGATAAGCCAATTTAGGGATGACATGCCAGCAACAAAGGCTGACACTACACATCCAAGTATATCGGACCAAATTATGAAAGGCAAGAATTTGACTTTTGAATTCCGTAAAGTCAGAGTGGAATGGGTTAAAAAATGATTGTTGTCTGTCAACAATGACAAGCCACCGGGGACAATCCGGAGGGAAAATTACTGAGGATAATAGCAGATGATATTGCCACTCCTATTTGCCACATCTTCAATTTAAGCCTACTAGAAAGTGTGTGCCCTCAGGCCTGGAGGGAAGCTAAAGTCATTCCGCTACCCAAGAATAGTAAAGCCCCCTTTACTGGCTCAAATAGCTGACCAATCAGCCTGTTACCAACCCTTAGTAAACTTCTGGAAAAAAATGTGTTCGACCAGATACAATGCTATTTCACAGTAATCAGATTGACAACAGACTTTCAGCATGCTTACAGGGAAGGACACTCAACAAGTACAGATGATTGGCTGAGAGGAATTGATGATAAAATGATTGTGTCTTGTTAGATTTCAGTGCAGCTTTTGACATTATCGATCATAGTCTGCTGCTGGGAAAAAGTATGTGTTATGGCTTTACACCCACTGCTATAATGTGGATAAAGAGTTACTTGTCTAACAGAACACAGAGGGTGTTCTTTAATGGAAGCCTCTCAAACATAATCCAGGTAGAATCAGGAATTCCCCAGGCAGCTGTTTAGGCCCCTTGCTCCTTTCAATCTTTACTAACGACATGCCATTGACTTTGAGTAAAGCCAGAGTGTCTATGTATGCGGATGACTCAACACTGAAATGACTGCAACACGTTACAAACAGTTGCAGTTAGTTTCAGAGTGGTTGGCAAGGAATAAATTAGCCCTAAATATTTGTAAAACTGAAAGCATTATATTTGGGACAAATCATTCACTAAACCCAAAATCTCAAATAAATCTTGTAATAATTAATGTGGAAATTGAGCAAGTTGAGGTGACTAAACTGCTGGGAGTTACGCTGGATTGTAAACTGTCATGGTCAAAACATATTGATACAACAGTAGCTAAGATGGGGAAAAGTATGTCCATGATAAGGTGCTGCTCTATGTGGTCAGGTGCCACAAAAAATTACTTAGGAGAATTGCAATTGGTTCCGAACAGGGCAGCACGGATGGCCCTTGGATGTACACAGAGAGCTAATATTAATAATATGCATGTCAATCTCTCCTGGCTCAAAGTGGAGGAGAGACTGACTTCTTCACTACTTGTATTTCTGAGAGGTATTGACATGTTGATTGCACTGAGCTGTCTGTTTGAACAACTGGCACACAGCTCGGACACCCATGCATACCCCACAAGACATGCCACAAGAGGTCTCTTCACAGTCCCCAAGTCTAGAACAGACTATGGGAGGCGCACAGTACTACATAGAGCCATGACTACATGGAACTATATTCCACATCAAGTAACTGATGCAAGCAGTACAATTAGATTTTAAAAAAGGACTAAAAAAGAACCTTATGGAACAGCGGGGACTGTGAAAACATAGGCACAGACACATGCATACACACACATATACACACACACGATAACATACGCACTATACACACACACACATGGATTTAGTACTGTAGATATGTGGTAGTGGTGGAGTAGGGGCCTGAGGGCACACAGTGTGTTGTGAAATCTGTGAATGTATAGTAATGTTTTTAAAATTGTATAAACTGCCATAATTTTGCTGGACCCCAGGAAGAGTAGCAGCTGCCTTGGCAGCAGCTAATGGAGATCCATAATAAATACAAATACATTTCTCATTAATGAGAGGTCAGAAAAGTCCAAGTATGACTAGGTGAGATGAGGGGGAGAATACCAACTTCACATAGGAGATACATTTCAACAGAACTAGTGATACATTCTGTGTATAATACAGATGTGACAACTTCGTGGTTAGTTACATGTAACTGCTGTAACCACCAGAAAGATGATTGGCCACATAACGGAATGGGGTTGGGGTCTCTATGAGTCACAGGCCAAGTTATGTTTTTTTGTCCCACTACATTGTCAGCCAACATCTTTTGGTGTTACCAACAGATGAGAACCAAGGTGGAATCGACATTATTTCAATACAACCACTGTGCATCACAGTAGCTACATCTTCATCGCTCACCTTTTGTACTGACATGAATTCTGAGTGTCACTGACTGACTTGTTGAATCTTCACCTTTGTGAAATGAGAAAGTAGCTTCCTCTCTAAAAAGCTTTTACAGGCCTGTTCTTCGAGAAAAGAGCTAACAGAGTGACTAACATTATAAGGGGGAAGACATGTAGCCTGTGTCTCAATTTCTGTCACAGAATAAAACAGTGACATCCCACTGGGCACAGAAGTCTATTTTTGATTTACATGTATTTCAGTTGCCAAATTAAATCAAAGTTTATTTGTCACATGCGCCGAATACAACAGTGAAATGCTTACTTACAGGCTCTAACCAATAGTGCGAAAAAAAGGTTTGTGTGTGTGTGTAGTTAAGTAAAGAAATAAAACAACAGTAAAAAGACATTTGAAAATAACAGTAGCAAGGTTATACCTGTTAGTCAGGCTTATTGAGGTAGTATGTACATGTAGGTATGGTTAAAGTGACTATGCATATATGATGAACAGAGAGTAGCAGCAGCATAAAAAGAGGGGTTGGCGGGTGGTGGGTGGTGGGACACAATGCAGATAGCCCAGTTAGCCAATGTGCGGGAGCACTGGTTGGTCGGCCCAATTGAGGTAGTATGTACATGAATGTATAGTTAAAGTGACTATGCATATAGATAAACAGAGAGTAGCAGCAGCGTAAAAGAGGGGTTGGGGGGGCACACAATGCAAATAGTCTGGGTAACCATTTGATTACCTGTTCAGGAGTCTTATGGCTTGAGGGTAAAAACTGTTGAGAAGCCTTTTTGTCCTAGACTTGGCACTCCGGTACCGCTTGCCATGCGGTAGTAGAGAGAACAGTCTATGACTGGGGTGGCTGGGGTCTGTGACAATTTTTAGGGCCTTCCTCTGACACCGCCTGGTGTAGAGGTCCTGGTTGGCAGGCAGCATTGGCCCAGTGATGTACTGGGCCGTAAGCACTACCCTCTGAAGTGCCTTGCGGTCGGAGGCCGAGCAATTGCCGTTCCAGGCAGTGATGCAACCGGTCAGGATGCTCTCGATGTTGCAGCTGTATAATATCCTTTTGAGGATCTCAGGACCCATGCCAAATCTTTTTAGTTTCCTGAGGGGGATTAGGCTTTGTCGTGCCCTCTTCACAACTGTCTTGGTGTGTTTGGACCATTCTAGTTTGTTATTGATGTGGACACCAAGGAACTTGAAGCTCTCAACCTGCTCCACTACAGCCCCGTCGATGAGAATGGGGGCGTGCTTGTCGCTCCTTTTCCTGTAGTCCACAATCATCTCCTTAGCCTTGGTTACGTTGAGGGATAGGTTGTTATTCTAGCACCACCCGGCCAGGTCTCTGATCTCCTCCCCATAGGCTGTCTCGTCGTTGTCGGTGATCAGGCCTACCACTGTTGTGTCGCCTGCAAACTTAATGATGGTGTTGGAGTCGTGCCTGGCCATGTAGTCGTGGGTGAACAGATAGTACAGGAGGGGACAAAGCACGCACCCCTGGAGAGCTCCAGGATTGAGGATTAGCGTGTAAAATGTGTTGCTACCTACCCTCACCACCTGGTGGCGGCCCGTCAGGAAGTCCAGGATCCAGTTGCAGAGGGAGGTTTTTAGTCCCAGGTTCCTTAGCTTAGTGATGAGCTTCGAGGGTACTATGGTGTTGTACGCTGAGCTGTAGTCAATGAATAGCATTCTCACATAGGTGTTCCTTTTGTCCAGGTGGGAAAGGGCAGTGTGGAGTGCAATAGAGATGGAATCATCTGTGGATCTGTTTGGACGGTATGCAAATTGGAGTGGGTCTAGGGTTTCTGGGATAATGGTGTTGATGTGAGCCATTACCAGCTTTTCAAAGCACTTCATGGCTACGGACGTGAGAGCTACGTGTCTGTGGTCATTTAGGCAGGTTGCCTTTGTGTTCTTGTGCACAGGGACTATGGTGGTCTACATGTTGGTATTACAGACTCAATCAGGGACATGTTGAAAATGTCAGTGAAGACACCTGCCAGTTGGTCAGCACATGCCAGGAGCACACGTCCTGGTAATCCGTCTGGCCCCGCAGCCTTGTGTACGTCGACCTGTTTAAAGGTCTTACTCACGTCGGCTACGTAGAGCGTGATCACACAGTCGCCTGGGAACAACTGATGCTCTCATGCATGCCTCAGTGTTGCTTGCCTCGAAGCGAGCATAGAAGTGATTTAGCTCGTCTGGTAGGCTCGTGTCACTGGGCAGCTCGCGGCTGTGCTTCCCTTTGTAGTCTGTAATAGTTTGCAAGCCCTGCCACATCCGACGAGCGTCGGAGCCAGTGTAGTATGATTCAATCTTAGCCCTGTATTGACGCTTTGCCTGTTTGATGGTTCGTCACAGGGCGTAGCGGGATTTCTCGTAAACTTCCGGGATAGAGTCCCGCACCTTGAAAGTGGCAGGTCTACCCTTTAGCTCAGTGTGAATGTTGCCTGTAATCCATGGCTTCTGGTTGGGGTATGTACGTAAAGTCACTGTGGGGACGACGTCCTCGATGCACTTATTGATAAAGCCAGTGACTGATGTGGTGTATTCCTCAATGTCATCGGAAGAATCCCGGAACATGTTCCAGTCTGTGATAGCAAAACAGTCCTGTAGTTTAGCATCTGCTTCATCTGACTACTTTTTTATAGACCGAGTCACTGGTGCTTCCTGCTTTAATTTTTGCTTGTAAACAGGAATTAGGAGGATAGAGTTGTGGTCGGATTTGTAGGGCGAGGGAGAGCTTTGTACGTGTCTCTGTGTGTGGAGTACAGGTGATCTAGAAATGTTTTCCCCCTCTGGTTGCACATTTAACATGTTGATAGAGATTTGGTAGAACTGATTTAAGTTTCCCTGCATTAAAGTCTCCCGCCACTTGGAGCGCCGCCTCTGGGTGAGTGGTTTCCTGTTTGCTTGTTTCCTTATACAGCTGACTGAGTGCGGTCTTTGTGCCAGCATCTGTTTGTGGTGGTAAATAAACAACCATGAAAAGTATAGTTGAGAACTCTCTAGGCAAGTAGTGTGGCCTGCAATTTCTCACAATATACTCTACTTCAGGCGAGCAAAATCTAGAGACTTCCTTAGATTTTGTGCACCAGCTGTTGTTTACAAATATGCACAGACCGCCCCCCCTCCTCTTAGGGTGTGTGCTGTTCTATCCTGCCGGTGCAGCGTGTATCCCGCTAGCTGAATATCCATGTCATCATTCAGCCACGATTCCGTGAAACATAGGATTGTCATTCAATTAAGGTGAATTCAATATTAAATCAACATTGGATTTAGGTAAAAAGTTGGATGAAGAAAATACTGAATTACCTTATGTTGATGACTTTTTGAAAATCCAATTAGTTTTCCATGTTGATTCAAAGGCATCACATAGAATTGTTTTGTTGAAATGACATGGAAACAACATTGATTCAACCAGTTTTTTCCCAGTGGGATGGGATAACAAGGTTTGACTGAAGCCATTATTCTGATAGAGGGACAATGAACTTTTTCTTTAAATTGCAGTACAGTAACATTTAATACAGAACACCATACTTTGCTCGGATTCGAAAATAAAGCAATTCGAAAAGTTTTTCACATGCATTGTTTACTTTAAGGTTAAATAGTCCATGTTCAAAATAACCCTCAAAATTAACATTATCATGAATTTGACTTTTTCTCTTTGATAGCTACTGGCAAGACGAGTCAATTGAGATGTGTCATTTTGATGATCGAGACATGGTGGAAAAAAATGTATTGTTAGCAAGTAAAGTTAGCAAAGCCAGGCATCTTATTCTGGTTTCACATTGTTTCCACGTAATTTAAACAAAATTATTCTATGTGATGATGTTGATTGGATTTGCAAAAAATCATCAACGTAAGGGAATTTCATCTTTTTTTCACCCAACTTTGAACCTAAATCCAATGTCATGGTGAATTTTTTTGTTGATTTCATGTTGAATTCATGTTAGTTGAATGACAACTCAACCAAATGTAAATCTAAAATAGACTTCTGTGCCTAGTGGGATGTCACTGTTCTATTCTGTGACAGAAATTGAGACATAGGCTACAGTAAGAAGCATTAGAAGTTGATCAGGGGGTCTTAAAAGACAAACAACTTGGCCTGTGACTCATAGAGACCCCAACCCCATTCCGTTATGTGGCTAAGCGTCTTTCTGGTGGTTACAGCAGTAACATTTAACTAACCACGAAGTTGTCACATCTGTATTATACACAGAATGTATCACTAGTTCTGTTGAAGTTAATCTCCTTCCATGTCGCGTTGGTATTCTCCCCCTCATCTCACTTAGTCATACTTGGACTTCTATGACCTCTCATTAATGAGAAACGTGCTACCATCATGTACTAGAACCTTGTTTGTACCTTTGTCACCTTAGTAGTAGGTCTTAGCAAGATAGCATCCAGATTTTGTCATTCAATCTTTTAGACAATTGAGTAAGGTGTACTTGGTTGGTGGCAATTCGGTTTCTAAGGATCCTGATGGTTTTAAAATCGGTCAAACTGATGACATTGGACATTTTCCAATTTTACCACTGTTTTGGAGTTATTGAGTTTTCTCTCGGGTTCGTAAAAATTTTTAAAAAAAAACTTGTTAACTAGATTAATGCATTCATTCTATTGATGTAAGTAAGACAATTTTCTGGTGAGCACTACTTTATTCAGTTTTCTGGGGCAACAAGTCCTGACAGAAGAGAAGCTGCATATATCTAACTATAGTTGACAAACAAAAGGCCTACCAAATGTCAGAAATTATAATATGGCCTAACAAATGTTAGCAGAAACTTGTGAAAGTAGTCATTGTGCTATACGGTGAAGTACGGAGTATAAGAAAAATAAATTATTATGGAATTATTATGGTGGAAAGAACTGCGCATTTAGCCTACTTTTTGAAGTGATTTGTTTGACAATCAGATGAAAACTTCGTAACACAATCCCATAGACTGCAAAACACCCATGATATGTGCCTCTGAGCCTGTGCAGACTGTTAACAAAAACAGTAAACGAGATAAGATGGTTGCATGCCACAGTATCCCGTCTAAGATCATCATATCCCAGGCATCTTATCCTGGTTTCACATAACCGGGACACAAGCTTTTCAAGTTATTGTAAACGGGATATGATGTTTATATGCGTCAACACATAAACAGAATGCTTGAGTATTCTGAATAATAACAGGATATTGGTGCGCATGTAAACGTGGTCACATCGTTGAAGCTGACTTCTCAGATTAATGTTTGTATATTTAACTAGGCAAGCCAGTTAAGAACAAAATCTTATTTTACAATGACGGCCTACCACGGCCTACAATGACGCTGTGCCAATTGTGGGCCAGACTATGAGACTCCCAATCACTCCCAATCACAATGTGATACAGCCTGGATTCTAACCAGGGACTGTAGTGGCACCTCCTGCACTGAGATGCAGTGCCTAAAAATGCAGCACCACTCGGGAGCAATGTTGCTTGTTGTTTTATTTAGCTACTTAGTTGTCATTATTTCGAACAAAATTGCCACTATTATCTGAATTACAGTTAATCAAGGATTATTTTACGAGTGGTCCCAACGATCGTCTCTCACCTCAGATGGAGAGATGAGAGCATCTTCACTGAGGAGCAAGCAAGGTATGTTAAGCTAGCTAGCTAGTTAGGTACACGATGCATTAGCTAGACTTTATAAACTATCAGCCCTTCACTACCCGCATCTTCTTTGTATTGTTCAAGGTAGGCTATAGCCTGTGATGTTGGAGTGACAGTACTATTGAAGACAAGATGCTATAGCTAACGTTAGCCTAAATGTTTCACTGACTATTTCAGCAGACGTGGTATTTTTCATCCCTGTATCCCACAAAACAAGTTAGGTAGCTATCAAGTTAATGTTAATTAATTGAGCAAGAGGGAGAGAGAGGTATTGATAAGAGACGCACAGTGGTTTGAAGAAGAGAGACCCTTCTTTGAGAGTGTGCGTGTATCTGTTTTAATAAATAAGACTGATAAAGCACTGAAAAAAATGTTTTTTCCTCTGGGTAAAATGGTGAAGGAAATGGGCAGGATCATGGATCTGGTGGCCAGCGCTGGATCCAAAATGGTCGTCACCATGAGGCACTCAGCTTAGGTAACAATGATGACCTAGTAGTTTGTTTGTGTGTGTTAAAAATCTCTTTGTATTTCTTTGTCAGAGAGAGAGAGTCAATAATCATGACTCGCAATATAAATATAAAATTAATTTCAATATGAATGAAATTCTTCTTGCCCACTGCAATCCTGGCCTTCAACTATACCAGGTCGCAGTCAACACACAACACTACCCAGTAACTTTATTGGCTTTTGCACACTAGTACTGTACTATTTTACATGCTTTTCTTCAGATATATATTAATGTTAATCAGAATGATCTTTTAGTGTTGTGAGTATTGTTTTGTTTGATTAATCATGTAACAATCAACTCATTAGGATTTGGGGCTGTAACATCTGCTTCCAACTCACATCCCAGCTCACTTTCCAGCCTAGATCCCCTGAATGCAGCTCACTCTCCAGATTCCAATCACCTGTCCACACATCTGTATGTCACTATCCCACACTATTTAGTTCAGTTCTTTGCACCCCATCACTGTGAGGTATTGTTTGCTTTGTGACATGTCTTTCAGAGTGCTGGGTTTCCCGTGAGTTACTCCTCCCGTGTATGATAGTTTTTTCCTGCCTCACTAACAACGCATTTTGCCTATTCCCTGCCTGTACTTTAGCCTATTGGATTTCCTGTTCTCTACCTATTGCCTGACCTCCTGGCCCTTTTGGACCTCCTGTGTATGAACGTCTGCCTGCCCCTGGACCCAGCTACCAGCCTCCTCCTGTGGTCCTTTGCAATAAACACCTGCTGTGCTTGAAACCAGCCTTCTGTCTCCCCTTGTGTTCATTACAGGGGCACCATGGAATAAGTTGTTTAACGAGTTACCATCTCCCGAATTAAACTCTAGATGATATATAAGTTATATATATTGACAACAGTAATTTACTAATCATTACCTCATATCAGTCTCATAATCCTGAACGTCACGTACTTCTTGCATCTGCACAAACCCCAGCTTTACTGATCATTCTGTACCACACAAACTGATTTATTATTATTATTATTTATTTCCTAACTAACTAAATGATAACACAGGATACACACACACATGATATAGGTTATTGATTAGAAACTTCATACGATGGAAACAGGTTCCTAGTGGACTAACAACAACATGACAGATTGTTTATCAAAAGAGAGGTGAAAATGGAGAAAGAGAGAAAACACTAATACAATTGGAACTATGCTCACAGTAATCATAATACTTTGCCCCCAAACCGCCGCCAATTTGGAATAAGAAGTCATGAACATATTTACGTGTTTGAATGTCTTCCTTTGTCATTTATCTCTGTTGGGCCCAGGCCTTTGTGGAAAAGGTTCCTTTGGGCCTTCTCCTGAGCTCTTAAGTGTAAGGCTCTGACTGTCCACAAGAGGCCATAATGTCCTTCTTCTTAGTTGGCTGTGGCTTCAATGCCTTGTCCTGTAGTCTGAAGCAGAACTAACAGGTAGGTGTTTAATTTCCCTCGTTCTGGAAGAGTGGTCCACTGAAGACAGCTCATCAGCCAGGTCGATGATCCCCAGCGGGGTGATGAGAGCAGTGTAGTAGACGATGGTTTGAAGAGAGTAACAGGATGGTCCTACTTAAATTCACTTTCTTAGATACAGTACTTAGAACAGCTACTCAGCCGTAACATTGATTGTTAGAGAGGCTACTTTGTCGTCTTCACCTCGTGTTGATTTTCAGGGTTGTAACCAATAGAGACCTAAGCTGTAGCTTGAGTCCTTCTGGTCTGATATGTTAATTCTCAACTCATCCTTTATACACTCTGGTAAAAAAGGGATGTTCCGTCATGCTGACACGCTCTCTGAGCTCCCTCGGATGTGGCTACTTACTGGAGCAAAGTATCATCAAAACTATGATCTCGTTTGAAAACTAACATTTCATTCCTATCTTAACAAAAACACTCGCATCATCTTTGTACAGCGTGTATACTGTTCATGTTACAATATTTTTGTTAGAACATTTTTATTCCATTTTTAATGACATCACAAAATAGACATTCGTTTTCCATAGACCACCTCTCATCATTCCCCACATTTGGATGATAGGAATATTGTTCCAGTGTTCTCTTTTGGACGTTAGAGTTTTTTGGCGGCAAAAAGTTGGTTGTCCGTGATGCCTTTCCACTTTATACACCTACCCGCCCAACCAGCATACATCTGTTTTTGCCTTAAGTAACCTTCTGTCTTATATAACCATGGTGAACGTGACATATACTAATTTGAGTACCCCGGATTTACTTTTACTATGTTACGTCTAGTATATGAGACCAGGCTGAGACAGCAAACTTTAAGGATGAGACTGCATAACTTATCAGGGGAATTAAAATAATAAAAACGGGAGAGGGAATAGTGAGACCTCCCCACACTACATCATATGGCAGCTCTGATCTAGCCAGAAGGCACTGCGCGAATACAGGTAGGCCTATGCAGAAAATTGGCAAACAATTCAAACCCCTTGACTTTTTCCACATTTTGTTACGTTACGGCCTTATTCTAAAATGGATTACATAAAATATTTAAATCATCAAACTACACACAATACCCCATAATTGCAAAGCAAAAACATATATATATACAAAAAAAATGTATGTATTAAAAATAAGAAACTGAAATATCACATTTACGTACAGTACCAGTCAAATGTTTGGACACACTTACTCATTCAAGGGTTTTTCTTTATGTTTACTATTTTCTACATTGTAGAATAACAATGGAACAACTATGGAATAACAAAAATGGAATCATGTAGTAACCAAAAAAGTGTTAAACTTAGATTCTTCAAAGTAGCCACCCTTTGCCTTGATGACAGTTTTGCACACTCTTGGTATTCTCTCAACCAGCTTCACCTGTAATTTTTTTTGAAGGAGTCTTGAAGGAGTTCTAAAATATGCTGAGCAGTTGTTGGCTGCTTTTCCTTTACACTGCGGTCCAACTCATCCCAAGACATCGCAATTGAGTTGAGGTCGGATGCCAGGTCATCTGATGCAGCACTCCATCACTCTATTTCTTGGTCAAATCACTCTACTTCTTGTCCAGCATGGAGGTGTCTTGGGTCATCGTCCTGTTGAAAAACGAATGAGCGCAAACCCAAACCCGAATGAGCGCAAACGGATGGCGTATCACTGCAGAGTGTCACCGGCAAAGCACCCCCACACCATCACACCTCCTCCTCCATGCTTCACGGTGGGAACCACACATGCGAAGATCATCCGTACACCTACTCTGGGTCTCACGAAGACATGGCTGTTGGAA
Source organism: Oncorhynchus mykiss (assembly GCF_057628025.1). Classification (NCBI taxonomy): domain Eukaryota; kingdom Metazoa; phylum Chordata; class Actinopteri; order Salmoniformes; family Salmonidae; genus Oncorhynchus; species Oncorhynchus mykiss. The sequence goes on from NC_143025.1 coordinate 19,210,240, forward strand.
CTTAAAATCTAAAATTTGCACTCATTAGACCAAAGGACAGATTTCCACCAGTCTAATGACCATTGGTCGTGTTTCTTGGCCCAAGCAAGTATCTTCTTATTTTTTTATGTCCTTTAGTAGTGGTTTATTTGCAGCAATTCAACCATGAAGGCCTGATTCACGCAGTCTCCTCTGAACAGTTAATGTTGAGATATGTCTGTTACTTGAACTCTGTGAAGCATTTATTTGGACTGCAATTTCTGAGGCTGGTAACTAATGAACTTATCCTTTGCGGCAGAGGTAACTCTAGGTCTTCCTTTCCTGTAGCGGTCCTCATGAGAGCCAATTTCATCATAGCGCTTGAAGGTTTTTGCGACTGCACTTGAAGAAACTTTTCATATTGACTGACCTTCATGTCTTAAAGTAATGATGGACTGTCATTTCTCTTTGCTTATTTGAGCTGTTATTTTACCAAATAGGGCTATCTTCTGTATACCACCCCTACCTTGTCACAACGTAACTGATTGGCTCAAATGCATTAAGAAGGAAATAAAATCCACAAATTAACTTTTAACAAGGCACTCCTGTTAATTGAAATGCATTCCGGGTGACTACCTCATGATGTTGTTTGAGAGAATGCCAAGAGTGTGCAAAGCTGTCATCAAAGCAAAGGGTGGCTACTTTGAAGAATCTCAAATATATGTTGATATGTTTAACACTTTTTTGGTTACTACATGATTCCATATGTGTTATTTCATAGTTTGATGTCTTCACTATTATTCTACAATGTTGATAATAGTGAAAATAAAGAAAAACCATGGAATGAGTAGGTGTGTCCAAACTTTTGACTGGTACTGTAAGTATTCAGACCCTTTACTCTGTACTTTGTTGAAGCACCCTTGGCACCGATTTCAGCCACGGGTGTTCTTGGGTATGACGCAACAAGCTCGGTACACCTACATTTGGTGAGTTTCTCCCATTCTTCTCTGCAGATCCTTTCAAACTTTGTCCCAACCGGACAGCTACTTTCAGGTCTCTCCAGAGATGTTCAATCGGGTTCAAGTCCGGGCTCTCGCTGGGAAACTCAAGAACATTCAGAGACTTGTCGCCGAAGCCACTCCTGCCTTGTCTTGGCTGTGTGCGTAGGATTATTGTCCTGTTGGAAGGTGAACCTTTCCCCCAGTCTGAGGTCCTGTAGCAGGTTTTCAAGGATCTCTCTGAACTTTGCTCCACTCATCTTTCCCTTGATCCTGACTATTCTCTCAGTCCCTGCTGCTGAAAAACATTCCCACAGCATGACACTGCCACCACCATGCTTCAGTGTAGGGATGGTGCCAGGTTTCCTCCAGTCGTGACGCTTGGCATTCAGGCCAAATAGTTCAATCTTGCTTTCATAACACCAGAGAATCTTGTTTCTCATGGTCTTAGAGTCCTTTAGGTGCCTTTTGGCAAACTCCAAGTGGGCTGTCATGTGCCTTTTACTGAGGAGTGGCTTCTGTCTGTTCTCTCTACCATAATGGCCTACTTGGTGGAGTGCTGCAGATATGACTGTCCTTCTGGAAGGTTGTCCCATCTCCACAAAGGAACTCTGGAACTCTGTCAAAGTGGCTGGTTGGGTTCTTGGTCACCTCCCTGAACAAGGCCCTTCTCCCCCGATTGATATTTTTGGCCAGGAGGCTAGCTCTAGGAAGAGTCTTGGTGGTTCCAAACTTCTTCCATTTAAGAATGATGGAGGCCACTGTGTTTTTGGGGACCTTCAATGCTGCAGACATTTTTTGGTACCCTTTCCCAGATCTGTGTCTCGACACAATCCTGTCCCGGAGCTCTACGGATAATTCCTTCAACCTCATGGCTAGGTTTTTGCTCTGATATGCACTGTCAACGGTGGAACCTTATTTAGACAGGTGTGTCTTTCCAAATCATATCTAATCAGTTGAATTTAACACAGGTGGACTCCAATCAAGTTGTAGAAACATCTCAAGGGTGATCAATGGAAACAGTATGCACCATAGCTAATTTCGAGTCTCAGATCAACAGGTCTGAATTCTTATGTAAATAAGGTATTTCAGTTGTTGTTGTTTTTTTAATATAAATTTGCAAACATTTTTTTTTGCCTGATTCCACTTTGTCATTATGGGCTATTGTGTGTAGATTGTTGATTACAAAAATGTATTTAATCCTTTTTATAATAAGGCTGTAACGTAACAAAATATGGAAAAAGTCAAGGGGTTTGAATACTTTCGGAAGCACTGTATATGTTACAAACAGGGTGCTTAATTGAATTGGGGTATTTTTTTTATATGAAACATACAGTAATATACAAAATTATCCCAACATTTGCAGGACAATGTAAACAACACCAATGTAATCTTTAGGATGCTGAAGCGCAGGAATGTTTATCATATTGTTATTTTTCACAGAACACAAAAGTAGTTATTTTATTATTAGTATTCAATGAAGGCCTGATGCTAAATGTGCAGTGCATTCAGGTCCAGGATCAGTTGCCAAAAGTTGTTGAACATTGCAGATAGAAATGCAATGAAGAGCTGACATGATTCTCTGTTCTACACGTTGTTGTACATATATTCAGAATGAAGTGAACCTCTCTCCAGTGACGATGCTGTAGATTACGCTTCTTCCAGCAGAGGGCTGCAAAGGTAAACTATTGGGACTGATGGCAATGGGGCATTGAGTGAGGGAACGATCTATGGAGCCAGTGAACTAGCATGACATAGTGCCAAACCACAGATAGACAGGCAGATGTTGATATTAACTTTAAATCAGCCCGATGACGGATCAGAAATTAGTGTGTAAAGGATGTCACGCTGCTTGCTTAGCAAGTACCACTTTCTCACGATTTGGTCCATACCTGGCGCAAACTCAGGACCTCTGCCTTGCTAGCACACGTGACCGTCCTCCTGAAAAGTCAGCGCCGTGCGAAATGCTAGTTATTCGCTGGCGCAAATCGGGACACTTCAGGCTGAGAAGTAAGTTTCACACATCCCGTGCTACGTTAGCACCCTAAATCCCAATAAGAATTTTCTCCTGTAGTGTGGAAAGAGAATAATGATTATGTGTTAGGCAGCTGCACAGTGCTAATACGGATGTTGACTACAGTATGTGCTAGGAACCTGCACAAAGTGCTAAGAGGGATGATTAAACAGTTTTGCCTATTACTGGTTCAAAAAACCTTAGCTATAACTGCCCTTCCAAAATATACAAAATACTGCTATCATAATCAAATACACATTTTACAAATATTCAAGAACAGTGTAATCTTCACATAATTTCTGATCCTATTCTAATTAATCTGCAGAACGCAAATGATGTCAGCCCTTGTGATTGGGCACGGAAGGCCCTCTAGCACAGCCTAGCTCCATTCCATTGTGACCTCTCTTCCAGCATCCAAGGTCTCTGTCACATTAGCATTTTCCTGCATATCTCTGAGACTTGGGTCCTGATGAGAAACACTGTCACTGCTGGTCACCAGGCTTCCCACTGCTTTCCTAAGCCTAAAAGAGGAAACTGATCAAATACACTGCACGCTTGCCCTTTATAAGTTGTTTAGAAAGCACAGAAAGGGCAAATCTCTGTGCCAGGCAATCTGTGTCTGATAATAATTAAATTACTGGGTATTACCAGTTAGGAAATTATACTTAGAATTATCCACATAAAATCTGACTTACAACACATTATGATCAACCACAATAGCTTTTAAAGATTACAAAATGCACTGGGGGTACAAAACATTAAGAACACATGCCTAATATTGAGTTGCAATCAGACAATGACGAATTAACAAAGGTTATATAGCAAGTAATTTAGAAACTGAGACAACAAATCTGAACACCCAACAACAACAATATACATACACAAAACGTTTTGTATACATTTTCAGATGGGGTGCAGTCTGAGGGCATGTCACTATTGCTAAATACACCACCTCCATCTGATCCCATAGCAAATTGTGTCTGGTTTTGTTTGTGATCACTCACCTGTACACCAGGTTTATAAATTTTTCACTTGGTCATTCAGGGTACTTTACGTAACAAATCCATTTGAAAAATGAAACTAGTCAAATGTGAAGCAGCATTTAATGCTGTTGAATGACAGATGAGGTTGGACGTCTCCTGTAATGTAGTTTGCATTTGGAGTCATTCTGTATGGTTTTAGCTTGGGAGTGTACAATATAAAATACTGTTAAGCAGGGCGTAATTTGAGCGAGCCGGCACCTCTCAGTTTTTGACTGCTTCTTTCCAGAACCCATTTATCAGGATCCGGTACCTCTCGTTGCGTGACAAATAATTTTCACTGTTTGAAATGTAAAAATCCTAATAAAAGCTATCAGAGTTAATTCAAGTTCTCCTTTGTAATTCTCCTGGCTGCCCCCTGAAAAACGTCATGTTAAAACGTGCCTAATATTCTAAGAATTGATTTGTGTTGGCAGGCGGGGGTTTATGGTTGGCGCAACACTGTAACCTTTATACACCAACGCATGGCCAGAGCTGCGGTGAGAGAGAGAAGACAGCATCTATCCCTCACATAACTAGAATGAGATTCACTTTCTATGAGCTCTCTCCCTCTCCCTGTTCTGATAGACATGAGCCTCTCAACTCTCATCTCTCCAGAGTTGCACTTCATCATTTATTTCCTTATAGAATCATATACGCAGGAGGGGTGCTGAAGGTGCCACAGCACCCATGATGAATTCAAATACATTTGCCAAAGTAATAGAATGACCTCCATGTTCAGAAAGAAATGACATAATTCTGAATACTACATCAGGAGTTGGACTATAATTTAGCTACAGAGAATCAATATATTTTTTTAAATAGCCTTGCTGTGGATTGTGTGTAGCCCAATCACAAGGCATGCTGAGAGTCAGGAACGCGAGGCAAATCTGTCAGTGAACAGCATGCAGCCAAAACAGGCCTTTCGCAATATTTAAAATGCAATCGCGAGAAAACACAGGTTGGAAATGAAAGGGATCCTGCCGAAAAAACAATACTAATCTGATTGTAGGCTACCAAGTTATCAACTTCCAAACAGGCCTATTAAGCGAACAGCATTGTCTTACAAAGTAAAACGAGAGCGACAAGCTTTTGGCACGAGCGCATCGGCCATGTCCATGAGTGAGCTGCTCATCATTGGTTGAGTCAGTGAAACTGGAAACCTTTTTATGACTATATTTTCCTCCTCATATTGTACAATATGTGTCTCCACAAACCTAGGCCTAGGCTACTGATGGATTCAAGACAAGGTCGTTTTTATTGATCTCAGATTCTCAGTTTGTCAGTGTCAAAGTAGCCTGACAATTTAATAATTTGTGAGGTATAAAAAATATTCTGCTAGTCTCCAGTCATCTAAAATTATGTAGAATTGCAAGAAATATAAAAGGCCACATTTTTCCCAGACCCTAGACTACAAATGTTTGCCCCATGTGTGCAACTTCTACAAGTGCCTCTACTATACTGCTCTATGCCAGGAAGCAAAAGCGGTGATAATGCATGCAATGCTTTAACATAAAGGTCATTTTTTCCATGCGTTCCCATACCTCAGAGCTCCAGGTCACCCTCCTCTTTTAAGAACCTTAAAAGGGGAGGGTGCATTGCAGAGAGACAGATGGAGCTGTGCAGGGGTGTTGTGTTTAGAATTTTAACAGTCAATGGGATTTAGTGACATCTTTAACTATCATCCAGACTCCTCTGCACAAGATAAACCACAATACACAAATAGCAAATGAGAAAAAATGTGTCTGTACCAAATCCATTTACCTATTTACTTTTTGTTGATACAGACATTTACAAATACAAAACAAAGTTTTAGTACATTGTCTTAGATCACCTAATGTGTTGATTTCTGAACCAATAGGGATCCGAATCATAAAGTCCAAAGTTATTATTGTGTCCCCATCTGAGTCTACTAGTAAACAGAGTGAGCCGTTTTCTGACTCAAATCATCTTCATGTTGAACTTGCGGGCCCCTCCTTGTCCGCCGCTGGCTGCAGGGCCGTCCACCTTTCTGAAAGAGTACTCAACTGAGAAGTTATTCTTGTGCTGTCCCCGGCCCTGGCTCCATGCGAACAGCATCAGGAAACAGAAAACCACCACGCCAAGGAACAAGCAACACCCCATGGCTGTGGATATCAGGATTGTCTTGAGGTCCAAGGTGAACTTGAGGAAGACCTTGGTGTCGTTCAGATTGGTCTCGTTGAGGTCACCTGTGTAGTATGTGCGGTTGGCCATGAGTGCAGCGTCCAGAGGCAGTGAACTCACGGTCAGCGTGGCAAAGTAGGTGGCATTGCCCCCGGCGTTGCTGGCAATGCAGATGTAGGTGCCGGTGTCGGTCAGCTGGGCGTAGCGAATCTCCAGCGTTCCCTCGGGTAGGACGGTGACACGTCCAGTACTCTTGGTAGTGATCCGGCGGCGCTGGGGAGATACCCAGAAGATGATAGGTGTGGGCTCACCCTCCGCCCGGCACACAAAAGACACCACCTGGCCCTCCCTGGCAGTCACTGGCTGCAGCTTCCTGTTGCGTATCTTGGGCTTCTGGCAGGTAAAGTGGTCAAAGAGGGCAGAGTCTGAGAATGCGCTGAGGGCCCTGCCCTGCACCTCCATGGGGCCTGCACACACTGGGGACTTCCCTTCAAAGTTGAGGGTCTTCCTGCGCTGGAGGATCCAGAGCAGGCGGCAGTCACAGGACAGAGGGTTCCCATCCACACGCAGCGTCTCCAGGGTATTGACGGACTGGAAGGCACCCTCCTCCAGGGTTACCAGGGCGTTAGTGGACAGGTTGAGCAGGTGGATCTGCCGAAGGCCGCCGAGGGCATACGGCTGCACCGTCATCAGGTTGGTGTTGACCAAGTGCAGCTCCTTTAGACGGACCAAGTCCCTCAGGGCCCAGGACTCCAGCACAGAGATGGGGTTGTATGAGAGATTGAGGCTGATGAGCTGGGGCAGGCTGCGCAGGGCGGCCGTGGGCACGGAGGTGATGTTGGTGTTGGTGATCGACAGCCAGGACAGGTTAAGGCCCTGGAGGCTGTGGGGGGAGATGTGCTCCAGGAAAGGCCAGTGGTCGATCTCCAGCCCCCGCAGCCCGCCCAGTTTACGGAAGTTCTGGTCCTCCAAGGAGGAGATGCTGAGGTAGCGCAGGCGCAGAGTGACCAGGCTGCGGAGGTAGGACAGAGACTGGCTGGAGATGGAGGTCAGGTTACACCTCTCAATGGTGAGCTCCCTCAGACCCACCAGGCCCAGGAAGGCCTTGTTGGAGATGTAGACCAGGTCGTTGTCACCAACCTCCAGGTTCCTCAGGCTTTTCAGGTCCTGGAAGGTGAAGTCCAACAGGATGACAATCTTGTTCCCGCTCAGGTCCAGTGTGGTGAGGTTGGTGAGGCGTGAGAAGGCGCCCATGGGGACCAGTTTGAGCTGATTCCCCCTCAGCGACAGCACCCTCAGGCTCTGCAGGCTGGAGAAAGCGTTGGGTTCCAGGACGGTGATGATATTCTCACTCAGGTCCAGCTCCTCCAGCCGAGGGAAGGAGAGGAGGTCGCCATGCTCCACCCAGCGAAACCTGTTCCCACTCAGGTCCAGCAGACGTGTGTCCGAGGAGATGCCGTCGGGGAAGGCAGACAGGCGCTTGCCCTGGCATGCCACAGACTTGAGCTTGGCCATGCACTCACAGCGCTGGGGACAGCCTTGGCTCTGAGTGGAGGCCACAGTAGTCAGCAGCAACAGTAGCAGGCCAGGCCACCCCAGGCCTGGAACAGCTGCCATGTCCCCTCACTACCTTTGCACCACTGGGTCTGGATCACTGCTCCAGACACCTGTCCACAGAGACCAAGAGAGAGAATGAAACAGACAAAGACAAATCAGTGCATGTATATCCCCTCCAACAGTTGAGATCAAACCCTGTAAATGAGTAAAATTACAATTACTGGTTTTAATTAACTTCGCACTGAAGTACAATTACAGCTAGTGCTCTGAGTCAAGTCTCAGAGGGTTACACACCATGGGAAACCCGGTCTGAGTTCCCAGTAAATTATTATTCTGTTTAGAGGAAGGACCCCAGAAGATAATGAGTGAAAAGTTCATTTACTCATCATAAATAGGTCAGAAACAATAGTGTGATCTAAAGATCTAAAGATCACACCAAGACTCTGTCTAACTGACTCATACCCTGTTTGTCATGCCTCCATGCTCCAACATCAAGCAATACCGCTGGGCAGAAAATCTAGTGTTCAATCCGGGAGCGAGTGTTATAGTGTTCAACTGACTCTTTAGTGTAGCTCTCAGGCAATGTCACCCATCACACAAGGCTACGACCCAGCGCACAACACTATAATACTTCCATTACATCTCCATATTGCTTGAAAGAACTCTGCCTGGATCTCATATAACAGACCACTCCACAGGATAATGACCACCTGCATCAGAGCGTTAATCCCTTCCTCAATCCATCATTTTCTCCAGTTTATACCTTTGACATGAAACATCCCAGGATTAACGCGTTCCATAACATCATATTCATTAAATGGTGGGCTTACGAAGGAGTAAATGTATTAAAACCCCATGAGACCTGTCACTCCCATTAGTTCATGCATGAGGAAGTCCCCAAGCCATGTGTTCTGTGTGTCACCCGAGCACACAGATACTCTACTTACTACAAGCCATAAATGAACACAGTGAAATCATGAACAGAGGAGCATGCCCTAGAATGGTTAAACATAGCAACGCCTCATGAAATATGCACTCTACACAGTGTGCCATAAATGTATGAATCAATTAGACAGAAATGCTGCTAAAGTCCCAGATTAATGTCATTTCCTTTGGGGGGTTATTAGTAAGAATTCTGAGAACTCTAACACTGTGTTATAGTCTCCTCCCCTCTGACACAATATGGTATGCACACACCCAACCCCCTCACACCTTCACACACACAACACAGGGTGTGATCAGAGGATTTTCAACTCCCACGGATGATTTAAACATTCTTTTCATGTTCCTAAGATCTACACGCTCTGATTTAAATTGATCTTGAGACATAGGAATAAGTATACCCATTAGTCGACCTGTCACAGCCTAAAACTAGCTGATAATAATGTCTTCTGATCAGTTTAAAGGGATAAATGCATTCGTACAGTACAGCTTTGAAGAGACACAGGAAATGCATGTCAGGCATATTTAGGAAATGCAAATGTTATCGATTTCAAGGATTTATTTTGCCAGGCTTAAGGACCACACAATGCAATCTAATTGCCCTTTAAATGTTACAGTATCTTCCTGGAAAGCCCATACAAGGTCCTTTTGAGCAAAATAAAATGATGGCCTACTTGATGGTCTTGTTAGCATATCTTTCTATGTGCCCTGTGTGATTTTCAAATTCATCAAATTTAAGCTGCAGAGGTATTGAATAAACAATGGGAGTGTAATATCATATGGCAATTCCCCAGGCATGGGTCGATGTAAAAACGAATGAATAATATATTAAGTCATTGTACTTATGGGGGGCACACAGCCAAGAACAATAGTTCTCCCATTTCTCCTAAAGAGACCATACTATACAGTACAGCGCCAGCCAGATGAACACAGACTGTGGAGTGGGTGGATACAGTGACCCTGAACTCATCAGTTCTCTGGCCGGAGCGAATTACCTAGCAGCCCCCGAAAACACCCAGAGAGATTCTGGCAAAGTGTGGCTTTTCAGCTCCAAAGTCCCAAGCACAGGTTAGCAACAGAGACAGATTTAGAATATAGAGGGGAACGTCTTTATCTTTGCAACACTATATTCACCTCAGCCTTGTTTGTCCGCTTCTCCTCGTTCACCTGTGTTTGCATAACAGCTATTAGCGGACAAAGTGGATGGCAAATTCAGAGAATGTGTAGATGAGAAGAGCCGTTTACCAAATTATGTCTGTCCTTATTTACAGATACCAATTCAGAGTTATGGAGTTGAAGGGCTGACCTGAAGGCCTTTAATGTGAGGCCTCCACATGATGAAACATGAGGGACATTAAGAGAGGACAGGGCAAGAGGGTGCTGCAGAAGTTCTGCCAAACAAGACAAACGTAAACATGCATTTGGAAAAGGTAGTGGAGTAAAAGTAAAACTTGTCAAAAATATAAATAGTAAAGTAAAGTACAGAGTCCACAAAATATGACTTAAGTAGTTGTCATGCCCTGACCATAGAGAGCCCTTGGTTCTCTATGGTGTTTAGGTCAGAGCGTGACTGGGGGGGTGTTCTAGTAATTTGGTTTCTATGTTTTGGGATTGAGTATGGTTCCCAATTATAGGCAGCTGATTATCGTTGTCTCTAATTGGGGATCATACTTAAGGATATGTGGGTGTTGGATACTGCTTAGAGGTAGCAAGGAAGAGGTGTGGGTGTGTGTAGTGCACTCCAGCAGGCAGCACATCTAATCTCTCCAGCAGGCAGCACATCTAATCTCTCCAGCAGGCAGCACATCATCTAATCTCTCCAGCAGGCAGCACATCATCTAATCTCTCCAGCAGGCAGCACATCATCTAATCTCTCCAGCAGGCAGCACATCATCTAATCTCTCCAGCGTTTCCACTGCAAGTGATAGACTCGCATCGATTTCAGCTCCACCACCATACCCACTCACACTTTACATAAGCATGTCCTCCTCAGTCTAAAACACAGTACTTCTCTCTGAGGTCCCATCATCAGAAGTAGTAATACCCAGCCAGCATGGGGAAGCCCGTGGGCACTTGGCATAGTAGGCCAGCATGAAAATCGATTCTCTGGATGGGCTCTATTTCCCAGACTTCCCCTCTACCTTCCACCTCATAGTCCTATGATGGATCACTGCTGCACTACCAGTCTGGGCCTTGGGCCCTCCACAGCAGGCAAGGACACGCAGCCACCACTGGAGGACAGCAGGCCAGGAGTGGTATGGGGAACCACTGTGGACATTATGGTGACAGGGCAGGTCGGAGGAGATGGACAAGGAGGTAAATAGCACACGTAAGTGTGTTTTTGTCCTCAGGCGATATGCAAAGTACTGTGACTGATGATGGCTGCTGTCTGCTCTATAATGGATGTCATATTATGTTCATGTGTTCTTCAGGCTTTATAGAGGGACTGAGAGGTACTGTTTAGATGATTTATAGAGGGACTAAGAGGTACTGTATAGAGGCTTTCTAGAGGGACTAAGAGGTACTGTACAGAGACTTTATAGAGGGACTAAGAGGTACTGTTTAGATGATTTATAGAGGGACTAAAATGTACTGTATAGAGGCTGTATAGAGGGACTAAGAGGTACTGTATAGAGGGACTAAGAGGTACCGTATAGAGGCTTTATAGAGGGACTAAGAGGTACTGTATAGAGGCTTTATAGAGGGACTAAGATGTACTGTATATAGGCTTTAGAGGGACTAAGAGGTACTGTATAGAGGCTTTATAGAGGGACTAAGAGGTACTGTATAGAGGCTTTATAGAGGAGTAAGAGGTGCTTTATAGAGGCTTTATAGAGGAGTAAGAGGTGCTTTATAGAGGTTTTATAGAGGGACTAAGAGGTACTGTATAGAGGCTTTATAGAGGAGTAAGAGGTGCTTTATAGGCTTTATAGAGGAACTGAGGTACTGTATAGAGGCTTTCTAGAGGGACTAAGAGGTACTGTATAGAGGCTTTATAGAGGGACTAAGAGGTACTGTATATAGGCTTTATAGAGGAACTGAGGTACTGTATAGAGGCTTTATAGAGGGACTAAGAGGTACTGTATAGAGGCTTTATAGAGGGACTAAGAGGTACTGTATAGAGGCTTTATAGAGGGACTAAGAGGTACTGTATAGAGGCTTTATAGAGGGACTAAGAGGTACTGTATAGAGGCTTTATAGAGGAGTAAGAGGTGCTTTATAGAGGCTTTCTATTAAAATCATCAGTGATTACTTTGTATCGTATGGAGAAACCCAATGGCACACAGAGGATGGGTTGGGAGGGGGCTTATGGGTCTTTTTTATAAATAATGGGGCCAACTTATACTACTTGACATATAGGGCCTAACTTTTATCCCCCCTCCCCAAATAGTAGGCAATTCCCAATTTGAGAAGAATGCATTTTCTGGGGACCTTGCCAATGCATTGTTATTCAAAATATGATTACATTCTAAAATATGTGAAAAATAATGTGGACATTGCCTGACTAAATAGATTTGATACATGCATTGCGATTTTTCTGTAGTCTATGTGGCTGCCGCAGACACACATAACAAAGCCATGAATAGGGGTAGTATTCATCTCACCATTTGAATATCACCATCACTGTTTTTATAATGACAAACTGACCAAAAACAAGGTTCCTTTTTTAATGGAAGAATTTCTCTGGAAAGCAAAGTTGAAGCCAACATTAAACACTGTCATCCTCATAACAACCACACGTGGTTTTAAAGGTGCACTATGCAGAAATCTGCCATTTCCTAGTTGCTGAAACTTTAATAGTTTGCCTAATTTCCGTTTGTATGACAAAATAAGCTAGTATAGTGTAGAGAATCATTGTACCATCTAAACCACTGTGAAATATATTTTCCATTACCCCCAAAATATTGTTGTTTCAGCTGTTTGAAGCTGGTGTTTATGCAAAAACAAAACTTAAGAACGGTAAGCATAGATTAATAGATCTATAACTCATATGTCTATGTGAATTTAGGTTGCCCAAAAAGTTACATACGTATTGCCACTAATGCTACAGAGTAGTACAACATCCTTCAATTGAAGCAGCTGGAAACAAAATTAAAGGGGCCACATCTCTCACAAAAATGGATCAAGAATGATATCAAGGATAATTATAAGGGAGCAGGAGAACTTCTAAATTGGCTACAATAATTGCAATGCATTTTCAAGCACCGAATTGAGGAAATGTCTGATTTTCAAGGTAGGCCTTTCCAATACTTGAATTTCTGAGCTCCACATTCAAGTTCAAGTAAAGTAGGCTACTTCAAGCCCCTTATATTGTTTCAAATTGCAGGTGCAACATGGAAAGCAAAATGTATTTGTCATATTTCATTACCAGATAATGTTGTGAAGAAGCCCACTAGGCCATGTAATCCATTGTCATTATACACAGAATACATACGCTATGTGTAGGATAGACTACCCAACGCTATTCCTTCTAAGTATTCTGTGTATAATGACAATGGATTACATGGCCTAGTGGCCCTTGTGTAGGATAGCGTAGTATTGGGTAGGATAGCTTTGTGTAGGATAGCGTAGCGTTGGGTAGTCTATCCTGTCCACTCCGTGACACAAAAACATATGAAAACATGAACTTATTACCTTGATGCTTATTCTGTTAAATCAAACGAGACCCTCCTGTAAATCAAGCAGACAACAGATTATCAACATCCATTTGCTAGGAGTATTAGATCCAACGTGGATCGGGGCACAACTGTCTTCACCGGCTTAACAAATGAGACTCCAAAATATTCTGGACATTACTCGCAAACACCTTATTTCCAGCACTGTTGTTTCACACACCAGCTGTTCATCACTTGACTGTCATTAGGAAAATTCCTTCCTAGATTAGATGATGATGTGTGAAGTTGTAATCTGAATGTAATGACATTAAAACAATTTGCTGATTTAATTATCAATGACTTATCAACAGCTGTAACAAGGAAAATCCTCACTGGTACCCTAGTTTATAGAAAGACCCTTACTGTATACGTGAGGGGTTCTCGAAACAGCCGCTGAATAATACAAATGAAAAAATGTCACAGTCATGACACACTGACAGTGACATAACCTTACCTGCGTCATTAGACCCCCCCATCTACCCATACCACTACCACCACTGATTCACAATCTACGATAGATGGGTGGCTATGGATAACGTATGGATACTAGATCCATAGACAAGACAATGGTCCAGACCAGCCCCTTCACCAGCAACCATTGTCTTATCTTTATTTTCTTCATTGTTTTTACAAACAAAATATTGTATTGACTACGTTGACTGACTATAAACGGTACCTCATTGTTGGGTGACAAATGGTAAGCTGACATTTTGTATGAGCAGCATTCAGACAGTATTGCTCCGAGGTTAAACCGGGATTGGGTGAGGTCCTTGACAAACACTTCCAAACGATCTATCCGTCTAAGCAAAGTCAGTTTGAGTTAACGCCACAGAGTTGTTGTTCAAAAGAACATTAAGTTAAATGTCACCCTCCAATGACCCACACTCCATCACAGTAATGCTATGTGAAATATCCTCCCCTAGTTGCACACAATGATGCCAGGAAGCCAGGGTGGCTTTCAAAATGCATGCAATGGTGTTATCTTACCAACTACCAACCTCCTAGGCTGCGCACCCAATGGCGTTATCTTACCAACTACCAACCTCCTAGGCTGTGCACCCAATGGTGTTATCTTACCAACTACCAACCTCCTAGGCTGTGCACCCAATGGCGTTATCTTACCAACTACCAACCTCCTAGGCTGTGCACCCAATGGTGTTGTTATCTTACCAACTACCAACCTCCTAGGCTGTGCACCCAATGGCGTTATCTTACCAACTACCAACCTCCTAGGCTGCGCACCCAATGGCGTTATCTTACCAACTACCAACCTCCTAGGCTGTGCACCCAATGGCGTTATCTTACCAACTACCAACCTCCTAGGCTGTGCACCCAATGGTGTTGTTATCTTACCAACTACCAACCTCCTAGGCTGTGCACCCAATGGTGTTGTTATCTTACCAACTACCAACCTCCTAGGCTGAGCACCCAATGGCGTTATCTTACCAACTCCCAACCTCCTAGGCTGTGCACCCAATGGCGTTATCTTACCAACTACCAACCTCCTAGGCTGTGCACCCAATGGCGTTATCTTACCAACTACCAACCTCCTAGACTGTGCACCCAATGGCATTATCTTACCAACTACCAACCTCCTAGGCTGTGCACCCAATGGTGTTGTCTTACCAACTACCAACCTCCTAGGCTGTGCACCCAATGGCGTTATCTTACCAACTACCAACCTCCTAGACTGTGCACCCAATGGCGTTATCTTACCAACTACCAACCTCCTAGACTGTGCACCCAATGGCATTATCTTACCAACTACCAACCTCCTAGGCTGTGCACCCAATGGTGTTGTCTTACTAACTACCAACCTCCTAGACTGTGCACCCAATGGCGTTATCTTACCAACTACCAACCTCCTAGACTGTGCACCCAATGGCATTATCTTACCATCTACCAACCTCCTAGGCTGTGCACCCAATGGTGTTGTCTTACCAACCTCCTAGACTGTGCACCCAATGGCATTATCTTACCAACTACCAACCTCCTAGGCTGTGCACCCAATGGTGTTGTCTTACCAACCTCCTAGACTGCGCACCCAATGGTGTTGTCTTACAAACTACCAACCTCCTAGGCTGTGCACCCAATGGTGTTATCTTACCAACTACCAACCTCCTAGACTGTGCACCCAATGGCGTTATCTTACCAACTACCAACCTCCTAGACTGTGCACCCAATGGCGTTATCTTACCAACTACCAACCTCCTAGGCTGTGCACCCAATGGTGTTGTCTTACCAACTACCAACCTCCATCTAAATCGTAGCTCTTTCATTATCACCTCACTGTGGTTTCTTCTCTCTGTTGTTATTAAAAACCTTTTGGAGCAATATTCTTTCCTACAATATAAAGGACATAATTCAACTCTGAAATGACTCAATGCAATACATATTTTCTCGCATGCTATAAAGGGTGCGTTCGTAAATTACCTCCAGTGTCAGATTTCACTCTAGGCCATTTGTAAATGTAGAGGGTTGAGACACCTGTCCCACTAGGCAGTGTTCAACGTCTAGTTTTGATTTGCACGTCTAGTTTTGAGTTGTCAACTAACGTGAATTCCCTGTGACATCAACAAAACATTTCACCATGTCATTGGATTTAGGTTAAAAGTGGGGTAAAAAAAGTACGACAAAATGCCCTTACATTGATGACTTTGAAATGACGTGGAAACAATATTGATTCAACCAGTTTTTGTCCAGTGGGGTGGCTGTGCTTTCCAGATGTGGGTGTGCAGGCAGGACAAGGCGAGGAGCGTTGTAGTTAGTGACAGAGGGTCGTCCAGAGACAGAGACAGGGAAACAGAGGACTGGGCTGTGGTACAGTAAATAAGCATATGTGGCACCTGAGGCATGTAGGCGCAGCCACCGGCAGTAGGACTCTTAAATGAACATCCTCTCCATGACCCTATCCTCTACCCATTACACAACATCACAGACATGGTGGAGGGATGACCACGCACTAGTAGTGCAACCCTACATCTTCATCAGACAAAGACAAGTGGTAGAGTATATGAAAATAGTAGGTGTGTGTGTCTAGCTATATACAGTGGGGCAAAAAAGTATTTAGTCAGACACCAATTGTGCAAGTTCTCCCACTTAAAAAGATGAGAGAGGCCTGTAATTTCCATCATAGGTACACTTCAACTATGACAGACAGAATGAGAAAAAAATGTAATGAATTTATTTGCAAATTATGGTGGAAAATAAGTATTTGGTCAATAACAAAAGTTTCTCAATACTTTGTTATATACCCTTTGTTGGCAATGACAGAGGTCAAACATTTTCTGTAAGTCTTCACAAGGTGTTCACACACTGTTGCTGGTATTTTGGCCCATTCCTCCATGCAGATCTCCTCTAGAGCAGTGATGTTTTGGGGCTGTTGCTGGGCAATATGTAATTCAACTCCCTCCAAAGATTTTCTATGAGGTTGAGATCTGGAGACTGGCTAGGCCACTCTAGGACCTTGAAATGCTTCTTACGAAACCACTCCTTCGTTGCCTGGGCGGTGTGTTTGGGATCATTGTCATGCTGAAAGACCCAGCCACGTTTCATCTTCAATGCCCTTGCTGATGGAAGAAGATTTTCACTCAAAATCTCACGATACATGGCCCCATTCATTATTTCCTTTACACGGATCAGTCGTCCTGGTCCTTTTGCAGAAAAACAGCCCCAAAGCATGATGCTTCCACCCCCATGCTTCACAGTAGGTATGGTGTTCTTTGGATGCAACTCAGCATTCTTTGTCCTCCAAACATGACAAGTTGAGTTTTTACCAAAAAGTTATATTTTGGTTTCATCTGACCATATGACATTCTCCCAATCTTCTTCTGGATCTTCTGTACTGGCTTAAGCAGGGGGACACGTCTGGCACTGCAGGATTTGTGTCACTGGGGGCGTAGTGTGTTACTGATGGCTTTGTTACTTTGGTCCCAGCTCTGCAGGTCATTCACTAGGTCCCCCCGTGTGGTTCTGGGATTTTTGCTCACCATTCTTGTGATCATTTTGACCCCACGGGGTGAGATCTTGCGTGGAGCCCCAGATCGAGGGAGATTATCAGTGGTCTTGTATGTCTTCCATTTCCTAATAATTGCTCCCACAGTTGATTTCTTCAAACCAAGCTGCTTCCTTACCTATTGCAGATTCAGTCTTCCCAGCCTGGTGCAGGTCTACAATTTTGTTTCTGGTGTCCTTTGAAAGCTCTTTGGTCTTGGCCATAGTGGAGTTTGGAGTGTGACTGTTTGAGGTTGTGGACAGGTGTCTTTTATACTGATAACAAGTTCAAACAGTTGCCATTAATACAGGTAACAATTGGGGGACAGAGGAGCCTCTTAAAGAAGAAGTTACAGGTCTGTGAGAGCCAGAAATCTTGTTTGTAGGTGACCAAATACTTATTTTCCACCATAATTTGCAAATCAATTCATTTAAAAAATCCTACAATGTGATTTTCTGGATTTTTTTTCTCATAATGTCTGTCATAGTTGAAGTGGACCTATGATGAAAATTACAGGCCTCTCTCATATTTTAAAGTGGGAGAACTTCCACAATTGGTGGCTGACTAAATACTTTTTTGCCCCACTGTATTACACAGTTGTCTGAGCAACTTGCAGTATAAAAACAGAAAATATATCCTCTTATAGCCTTTGACTATGAAGTCATTGTAGAAAATCCATTTCTAAAGAACTCAATGGACTTGGATGTCCTGTGTAGCTCAGTTGGTAGGGCATGGCACTTGAAATGCCAGGGTTGTGGGTTTGTATTCCCACGGGGGACCAGAATGAAAATGTAGGTACTCACTACTTACTTTAAGTCACTCTGGATAAGAGAATCTGCTAAATGACGTAAATGTCTGTTCTTGAAAAGTACGGTCATCAATTACCAAATGTAATGACTTGCAAACATCCTTGACCCTGCATGCTTTTTGTGAAGTGCTCTTATTGTTTATGTATGCATGGTACCTGTTCAACCACCCTGAAATACCTTCATTCCATTTCCTGTCGAGGAATTGAAAACTAAAATTAGTTTTGTAGCCTATAATATGTGGCAGAATAATGGCTAACAGTGGAAGGTAGTAAATCTGAAGCCAGTAGAAAAACATGATGACATTGAGGATGAACAGCAGGAGCTTTATACCTGCATAAGGATGTCCATTGATTTCTGGCAGGGGGACAGAGTGCACTGTACAGTGCAGGACCTTAACATACACTGAACCAAAATACAAACACAACATTCAACAACTTCAAAAATTTTACTGAGTTAGAGTTCACATAAAGAAATAAGTGAAATAAATTCATTAGGCCCTAATCTGTGGATTTCACATGACTGGGACAACAGATGGTCACAGATACCTTAAGAAAAAGTAGTGGTGTGAATCAGAAAACCAGTCAGTATCTGGTGTGACCACCATTTGCCTCATGCAGCGCAACACATCTCCTTCGCATAGAGTTGATCAGGCTGACAATTGTGGCCTGTGGAATGTTGTCCCACTCTTCAATGGCTGTGCGAAGTTGCTGGATATTGGCGGGAACTGGAACACGCTGCCGTAGACGTTGATCCAGAGCATCCCAAACATTTTCAATGGGTGACATGTCTGGTGAGTATGCAGGCCATGGAAGAACTGGGACATTTTCAGCTTCCAGGAATTGTGTACTGTTCCTTGCGACTTGGGGCCATGCATGATCATGCTAAAACATAAGGTGATGGCGATGGATGAATGGCACGACAATGGGTCTCAGGATCTCTTCACAGTATCTCTGTGCATTCAAATTGCCATTGATAAAATGTTATTGTGTTTATTGTATGTAGCTAATGCCGGTCCACACTATAACCCCACTGCCACCATGGGGCACTCTGTTCACAACGTTGACATCAGCAAACCACTCGCCCACACAACGCCATACACGCTGTCTGCCTTCTGCCCGGGACAGTTGAAACTGGGATTCATCTGTGAAGAACACACTTCTCCAGCGTACCAGTGGCCATCAAATGTCAGATTTGGCCCACTGAGGTCGGTTACGACGCAGAACTGCTGTCAGGTCAAGACCTTGGTGAGGACGACGAGCACACAGATAAGCTTCCCTGAGACGGTTTCTGACAGTTTGTGCAGACCCACAGTTTCATCAGCTGTCCAGGTGGCTGGTCTCAGACGATCCCGTTGGTGAAGAAGCCTGATGTGGAGTTCCTGGGCTGGCGTAGTTACACGTGGTCTGCGGTTGTGAGGCCGGTTGGACCTACTGCCAGATTCTTACTGCCAGGCGGCTTATAGTAGAGAAATGAACATTCAATTCTGTGGCAACAGCTCTGATAGACATTCCTGGAGTCCGCATGCCAATTGCACACTCCCTCAAAACTTGAGACATCTGTGGCATTGTTTTTTGTGACCAAACTGCACATTTTCGAGTGGCCTTTTATTGTCCCAAGCTCAAGGGTGGACCTGTCAAATTAAAATAACATTGTATTGGTCACATACACATGGTTAGCAGATGTTGTTGCGAGTGTAGCGAAATGCTTGTGCTTCTAGTTCTGACAGTGCAGCAATATCTAACAAGTAATGTCTAACAATTCCACAACAAATACCTAATACACACAAATCTAAGTAAAGGAATGGAATAAGAATATATACTTATAAATATATGGATGAGCAATGACAGAGGCATAGGTTAAGATGCAATAGATAGTATAGGTAGTATAGAATAGAGTATAAGATATGAGATGACTAATGCCAGATATGTAAACATTATTAAAGTGGCATTATTAAAATGACTAGTGTTCCATTTATTATAGTGGTCAATGATTTCAAGTCTGTAAGTAGGCAGCAGCCTCTCTGTGCTAGTGAAGGCTGTTTAACAGTCTGATGGCCTTGAAATAGAAGTTATTTTTCAGTCTCTCAGTCCCAGCTTTGATGCACCTGTACTGACCTCACCTTCTGGATAGTAACGGTGTGAACAGGCAGTGGCTCGGGTGGTTGTTGTCCTTGATGATCTTTTTGGCCTTCCTGTGACATTGGGTGCTGTAGGTGTCATGGAGGGCAGGTAGTTTGCCCCCGGTGATGCGTTGTGCAGGCCGCACCACCCTCTGGAGGGCCTTGCAGTTGAGGGCGGTGCAATTTCCGTACCAGGTTGTGATACAGCCCAACAGGATGCTTTAGATTGTGCATCTGTAAATGTTTATCAGGGTTTTGGGTGACAAGCCAAATCTCTTCAGCCTCCTGAGGTTGAAGAGGTGCTTTTGCGCCTTCTTCGCCAGTGTCTGTGTGGGTGGACAATTTCAGTTTGTCTGTGATGTGTACACCGAGGAACTTAAAACTTTCCACCTTCTCCACTGCTGTCCCTTTGATGTGGATGGGGGGGGGGGGCTCCCTCTGCTGTTTCCTGTGTAATGATCATGCTGTTTAATCAGCTTCTTGATATGCTACACCTGTCAAGGTGATGGATTATCTTGGCAAAGGAGAAATGCTCATTAACAGGGATGTTTTTGTGTGTGTGGCCTCTTATTTCAGCTCAAGAAACATGGGACCAACACTTTACATGTTGAGTTAATATTTTTGTTCACTGTAGATAGCTTGGAGGCAAGAGGGTGAAAGTGAGTGAGAGCAGCCATCTTGCTTGGCATTCAACCTTCCTCAGCTGGCCTCAATCCCCTGTCAAGAGTCATCACTTCACCCGGGCTGGGCATTGCCCGTTTGCTTCACTTGGCATCACATTAGAATAGATGCAAACAGAGATGGGGCAAAAAAAGCCACTAGAGTACTTGATTACACATATTCACAGACAGAAAAGGACAGAAAACAGTCCCATCCACACTCGCACTCACATTAACACTCATACTTGTGCAAATACACAAATGCACAGTCCTTCACACTTGCACACACTCTCATGAACACACACTGTCATGATGCTAACCCTTTCGGTGATTTGGCTAGTTGAGATGTGAACAACACCCTCCCCTCCTAACAGGGGCAGTTTTAAGACTTTACAACCACATCGTAAATTCCTTGCAGATACTCAGAGACTCATACTGACCATGCAGTATGGGAGAGAGAGGGTCACAATAGAGGGTCCCCTCTCTCCACTGGGATTCTCTGCCTCTAACCCTATTACAGGGGCTGAGTCACTGGCTTACTGGTGCTCTTCCATGCCATCCCTAGGAGGGGTGCATCACTTGAGTGGGCTAAGTCGCTGACGTGATCTTCCTGTCTGGGTTGGCGCCCCCCTTGGGTTGTGCCGTGGCGGAGATCTTTGTGGGCTATACTCGGCCTTGTCTCAGGATGGTAAGTTGGTGGTTGAAGATATCCCTCTAGTGATGTGGGGGCTGTGCTTTGGCAAAGTGGGTGGGGTTATATCCTGCCTGTTTGGCCCTGTCCGGGGGTATCATCGGATGGGGCCACAGTGTCTCCTGACCCCTCCTGTCTCAGCCTCCCGTATTTATGCTGCAGTAGTTTATGTGTCGGGGGGCTAAGGTCAGTCTATTATATCTGGAGTATTTCTCCTGTCTTATCCGGTGTCCTGTGTGAATTTAAGCATGCTCTCTCTAATTCTCTCTTTCTTCCTTTCTTTCTCTCTCTCGGAGGACCTGAGCCCTAGGACCATGCCTCAGGACTACCTGGCATGATGACTCCCAGTCCACCTGTCCGTGCTGCTGCTCCAGTTTCAACTGTTCTGCCTGCGGCTATGGGACCCTGACCTGCTACCTGTCCCAGACCTGCTGTTTTCAACTCTCTAGAGACAGCAGGAGCGGTAGAGATACTCTCAATGATTGGCTATGAAAAGCCAACTGACATTTACTCCTGAGGTGCTGACTTGTTGCACCCTCGACAACTACTGTGATTATTATTATTTGACCATGCTGGTCATTTATGAACATTTGAACATCTTGACCATGTTCTGTTATAATCTCCACCCGGCAGCCAGAAGAGGACTGGCCACCCCTCATAGCCTGGTTCCTCTCTAGGTGGTTTCTTCCTAGGTTTTGGCCTTTCTAGGGAGTTTTTCCTAGCCACCGTGCTTCTACACCTGCATTGCTTGCTGTTTGGGGTTTTAGGCTGGGTTTCTGTACAGCACTTTGAGGGTGCTGATGTAATAAGGGCTTATAAATACATTTGAGGCAGCTGATGTAGTAAGGCAGCTGATGTAATAAGGGCTATATAAATAAATGTTATTTGATTTAGAACAAAGGAACTCTCCCGCCAAATTCTACTACATCCCAGAATTTGAGAATTGAACAATATTCCTATTTTAGAGAATGTGTAAATGGTCGGTGGAGAAGCCAGCTACGACCCGGTCCATTTTGTTTCATGTTTGTGACCTCATGAAAGACAATACAGCCACATTAAATCAAATCAAATAAAATGTATTTATATAGCCCTTCGTACATCAGCTGATATCTCAAAGTGCTGAACAGAAACCCAGCCTAAAACCCCAAACAGCAAGCAATGCAGGTGTAGAAGCACATTATCCTAACTCTGTTTATACAGGTTCCTCAGTTATGAGGCTTGCATCTAATTCTTGTATAAAATGAATGAGTAAAGATTAAACTATTTGTGAAATGATGTAATATGCTGTTAACCTTTAACATGAGATAATTGGCCTCCATGTAAAGTTTAACTAAGTCAGTAGCCACGCCCAAGTCAATAGACAGTGCTTGGCAATGATGAACCAACCCCTTTTCCACTGAATAAAATCCTCCGTGACGAAAAGTCACCTTAGTTCCAAATAACAGGAGGACTTGTCCTCCACGTTGAAAAGGGCTAAATTCAACTCTTCCGGACAGGAAACGTGAGAGCTTGCGCCACATGTGAAATGGTATGAACTCTGAACTATTTATCATCTAAAGAAGAAGTGCATACTAAACTAGCGTACAGTTGAAGTCGGAAGTTGACATTCACCTTAGCCAAATACATTTAAACTCAGTTTTTCACAACTCCTGACATTTAATCCTAGTAAAAATGCCCTGTCTTAGGTCAGTTAGGATCACCACTTTATTTTTTAGAATGGGAAATGTCAGAATAATAGTAGAGAGAATGATTTATTTCAGCTTATATTTCTTTCATTACATTCCCAGTGGGTCAGAAGTTTACATACACTCAATTAGTATTTGATTGCATTGCCTTTAAATTGTTTAACTTGGGTCAAACTTTTCAGGTGGCCGTCCACAAGCTTCCCACAATAAGTTGGGTGAATTTTGGCCCATTCCTCCTGACAGAGCTGATGTAACTGAATCAGGTTTGTAGGCCTCCTTGCTCGCACACACTTTTTCAGTTCTGCCCACAGATTTTCTATGGGATTGAGGTCAGGGCTTTGTGATGGCCACTCCAATACCTTGACGTTGTTGTCCTTAAGCCATTTTGCCGCACCTTTGAAAGTATGCTTTGTACCTGTTTCCTCCAGCATATTCACAAGTTACTTTGCTGTTGTTCTGAGATTGATTCACACTTTTCACACCAAAGTACGTTCATCTCTAGGAGACAGAACCCGTCTCCTTCCTGAGCGGTATGATGGCTGCGTGGTCCCATGGTGTTTATACTTGCATACTATTTTTTGTACAGATGAAAGTGGTACCTTCAGGTGTTTGGAAATTGCTCCCAAGGATGAACCAGACTTGTGGAGGTCAACAATATTTTTTTTCTGGGGTCTTGGCTGATTTCTTTTCATTTTCCCATTATGTGAAGCAAAGAGGCACTGAGTGTGAAGGTAGGCCTTGAAATACATCCATAGGTACACCTCCAATTGACTCAAATGATGTCAATTGACATGACATAATTTTCTGGATTTTTCCAAGCTGTTTAAAGGCACAGTCAACTTAGTGTATGTAAACTTCTGACCCACTTGAATTGTGATACAGTGAATTATAAGTGAAATAATCTGTCTGTAAACAATTGTTGGAAAAATTACTTCTGTTATGCACAAAGTAGATGTTCTAACCGACTTGCCAAAACTATAGTTTGTTAACAAGAAATTTGTGGAGTGGTTGAAAAACGAGTTTTAATGACTCCAACCTAAGTGTATGCAAACTTCCGACTTCCACTGTATATCAGACTGCAGCTGACCATATGCGCAAATCTAGTACGAGAACAATGCAAGCATCTCCAGAGTGAGATGGACCTCTCAGACCATGTGAACCTTTCACGCGACGACCCGGTAGATTCCACAAAGGACGAGGGGGACATCGACTGGACAAACCAGAGCCGATCGTTAGTGGCTTATGTATTCATGTGAGAATAGCTTCCCAGGTCCGATAGAGACCCATGTTCCTTATTATTCCTTCCGAAAACCCCTTCTCTTCTCTCTGAATCCATCATGTTATAACCAAACTGTTTTTGTTTAGTCCACTAGGGATGGTATTTACTGTATATTATTATTATGTATTGTATATTCTGTAATTGTTTAATTAGTTAGTAAATAAATAATTTAGGCAATTTGTGTATAGATGATTCATAAGTAAAAGCTGGGTCCATGCAGAACCAAGAATTTTACGACGTTTGGAATGAGAACTGATAAGGTAATAAATAATTCATTAATAGGAGATTGTACTTGATAAGATATGAAAATATCTTTAGAGTCGATTCGGGAAATAAACTTTATAAACATTTCCCCCTGGAGCCCTGACTTCCTAGTTAATTCCTAGTTAATTAAAGTTTACATGATTAGTTTAATCACGGAATAATAATTACATATAGAGAATTGATATGATAAAATAACAGTCTTCCCATTTAATGACAAGACAGAGACACAACAACACACGCACACACAGTCAAACACACCATCTCCATCTCCACAGCGTAACTGTGACTGTTCCCTCTAAAGGTCAGTGTCTAGTGTCTGCAGGCAGAGAGAGTACACACGGGGTCACAGGAAGAGTCCTTGTTTGCAAACAGATCCATGTTGAGCTAATGAAGTTGGGATTCTGGAATGCCAGAACACTCTCTTTGCATTCTCTGGGTTCTAATTGGTGCCAAGGACAGTTCAGTGACACGTAACAGATTATGTAATCGGATGGGACCCACAGGCGCTCGGTGTCGTTCTCATCGCGTCCATTAAGAGTATCTCGGACTCTCCGTCATTCAGTCTATAGCTTTCACTGCAAGCAAATCAACAGGGGCAATTAACCACAGTTAACAGGAGAAATTGAGCATCTGTGAGGGTTACGGATGGCTCTTCCTTTAGCTTCTGTCAGTAAATTGAGAACTATGAGTGGAGGAGTCAAATAGAGAGCCAGTAACATGAGGAAATTTACAGTAACTAGTTGCTACATGCCCATTTCTCAAACTGCTATGATGAATGGCAGGCTAGTATTTCAGGCAATCCAATATTGCATTTAAACCTCATTGAGGAAGAGGTCTGCCAGAGAGGGAGTGGTATGTAAATTAATCCCTTTCCTCTTGCTCGGGCAAATGCTGGGAGATTCAAACTCTCAGAAGCAATGTGAAAGCTCAGTATAATAGTCCATGCAAAGACATCTCCAGAAGAGGAAGTCCAATCAAATGCTCTGGTGAGAATAGTTCTCATGAGAACGCTGAAGTAATTCCACTGTGACAAGGAGCCAGCAAGACCGTATATAAATATGTCTATTGCTTATCCATTAGCCTTATCAAGCTCAGCCATCCGTTTAGTGTTTGAAAAGACCACTTATCGGAGCTACAGTCAATCTCCCTAAAGTCTATACGCCACTCTTTTGTCCATCAGACTTCTAAGCTTAACTGAGCTCACAGAGATATTGATCTAGTTTCAGTAAGATCTGTATTTCACTGCTACTTGTGCATGCAACGCATTCCAACATTGTAATAGCACGCAAGGTGGAAAACTCTGCCGTTCTGCCCTTGAGCAAGCAGTTAAGCCCTTGAGCAAAGCAGTTAACCCCCAACAAGAGCTGCTCCCCGGGCGACGATGGCGTGGACATCGATTAAGGCAGCCCCCGCACCTCTCTGATTCAGAGGGGTTGGGTTAAATGTTGGACACATATTTCAGTTGAATGCATTCATTTGTGCAACTGACTAGGTATCCCCTTTCCCTTTTAAGAGGAGAGTGGTTTTGTCTTTATTATGAAGCCTAAAGGGAACTGCAAAGAAAAGTCTAAGTATTTATAAAGGTACTATGGTTACCCAACCTGATCAGGCTGGCTCTCAGAGTATGAAATATAAAATATATTACAGATGATGCCGTTTCCCTCTGAAGTGACACAGGAAGTCACTCAGCTGGATAAAACATATTAGTCGTAATCCACAAACTCATGCCAAAGACACTTAGGGAAAATACGTAGCACTTTAAACTGAACAATAAACGATCTCACTCACAACAGCCTTCCACATACACTCTCATGTACCAGTACTGAATTGGAAAGCCATTAATTGAGAGAACAGAAGTACCCTCCAAGTTAAATTAATGGTCTTACACTGCTCTATTTCCAAAGAGGACCAGATGTCAGGTTGCTTATTGAGCAAAACTCAAATTTCAAGGTGCTAAAGAAAATTCAAGCAAACTATGTCAAAAACATCCTTTTTAAGAGGTAAAGTGACATTTGCATCGTGTCCACTGATGGCACATGTTGGTGAAGTGACTTTGGTTGTCAAGGTTGAGTGGCTTGTTGGACACAGTGATCCTGCTGCAGACTGGCCCCCTGCAGTACTGACCTGGGGTGATGAGGGTGGAAGGAGGGGGGGAGAAGGAGGAGGAGGAAGAAGGTGACTGAAGGGCAGAGTGGAAGAGTAAAGGGCCAACAAGAGGTGGACAAGGCCACAGGGGACAATAGGGGGCCCCAGGGGCCAGGGAACGGGTCACCACTGCACCAGAGGTGCTGACAGACTGAGGCTGAGCCTGGGCTCTCATTACCAACAACATAAGGAACACCTGATACTCCGGCCCTCACCCACATGAAAGGCTCTCTCACAGCCTGCTTGCGCAGTAGGGCTCAAAAACCAAAGCAGAATAGGTCACCTGATTGCCCCTCTCAAGCAATAGCCTACTCCTAGTTAGCATAATGACAGGACAACAGCATGAGATACAGGCGGCTATTTTAGTCTATATTCAGAGGGATTGGTTTTTGTTTACTTTTCTTTTGCACAATTCCATACGGAGGATGTTACAGATGTACAATATGATTAATAATTTTGAGCTTTGTCTTTACCCTTGAGATAAAAATGTCATCATATAATTTTTTTTCAAAATGTTAATTCTAAACAGCAAAATCTGCAGTTCAGACAATAACTACTACTGACCAATTATTTAAAATTGTCACACACACACAAATCTGAGCACACAGAAGGATTATTATATAATGTTATTGTGATGGAATGTCGGGCTCTGTTGTCCATATTTTAGCCTCGGCATGTTTGCCTGGCCTACTTCAATGTACTCCGTCTAATCCGGTGGTGCTCTTTCCGCCCGGCCCACTCTGCCTTCTACACCCCTGGTAATCTCACCGCTGCCAAAACAGACAGCTATTGTGGACAGCTGGCAGCCTCTAGGAAAATGACACACACAGAAAACTGTCTAAACACTGGAACAAAAGGTTAAATATCCAAAATAGTGTCTCTGCTATGCTGCCTGCCCCCCTAGTGACAGGACAGTTTGGGATTATGGTATTATTGCTGTCCAGAAACATATGTTAGAGGTGCCTGCCACCACCCACTGTATTGTATGGGGTGTTATATGAGATAACATTTATATTTTTACAGGTGTATATTCAGGAAAATACAAAATAAACAAAAAATAAATCAATGTTCTCCTTTAGTCAGATTCAAATGTCAACAGGCTCTAGGGCCTGAGAAGCCGCAGATAAAAGAAAAGCCGGTTTCTGGGACTTCTGGTTCGTTTGGGCAGTACAATTAATCACAGGCGCAATAAAATGCCACAATATCCACCTTCTTCTTGATCACTTTCCCTCAGCTGTTGAACAACCCTTAATTTCCACAGGCTGTGGGGCATCCACCACTATTATCTTCAGCTCCACTCGCTCCTCTAACTACTTCCTGTGCCTCCATGTAGGAGACCTGCTGTACGGCCCTGACCCTTGTCACTTCATACTCCTTTACCCTAACCGGGCACTCTTGGGAATTGGGAAAGTGCAACACCGTACATCCTCACTTTCTTCAACAATATTCCTTCCGGCACACACTTGATACATGGCCATACCTTTTGCAATTCCGGCAAAATGGCTTGGACTTGAAAACTCACCGCGTACCTCACATATCCCAGCTTCACATGATAAAGGAGATACTGTTCATCCAACATCAATGACACCGGCAGGCTTTCCTCTTTCCACTACACGGTTCAGATGCTTCAACTACTCCTGGTATGTTCCTTGTAACCCACGAGGCCTCAACATCCAACGCCAGAGATGACACCTTTTATCTGTGTTCTGCCCCCACAATCTAAACGCTCCACTTTTTATGTCAGTAGTTTGTAGAGCCATAATGCCTTCTGCTTCTGCTCTTTTGACACACAACAAATCCAAACTAAACCCCTTCTAGTCACTCTGACCGAACTCCAGCTTTCCTAATGCATCCTCGATATTTCAAACGGATCGCCCAAAAAAAGCATCATCATTAGTGTATCGTAATCCAACCAAAAACCTATGTTCATTTACAACTTTAGCCCTTTTTGTTTCTACTCTCTTTCACCATTTTCAAGTTCATCCATCCACCTCCCATATTCCTCCACTCCGGAAACAATCATCGTTGTGTCTAGCTAGCGTCTCC
This sequence comes from Oncorhynchus mykiss, assembly GCF_057628025.1. Taxonomy (NCBI): domain Eukaryota; kingdom Metazoa; phylum Chordata; class Actinopteri; order Salmoniformes; family Salmonidae; genus Oncorhynchus; species Oncorhynchus mykiss. Next base: position 19,239,219 of record NC_143025.1, read on the forward strand.
ATTCCCTTACTCTATTTTTGCACACTCACTAACTTAGCTTTACACGAGCTACTTGACTGGTTCATCTCTGTTCTCCCCATCTCATGCACACCAGCCAGCACAATGTATCTAGTGGGTCACAAGGCCACAAAATTCTGACGTCTGGGAGAATTAAGTTGATGGTATCATTGTAAATCCCTTGGGGAACTCCCCTCATTCAATCACAAGGGACACGTAGCACTGTGACCAAGGTATGCAGGGAGAGACGTGTCTGATGTAAACTGGTTGAGCTGGGTGGAACCTAGTTTGGACTGATCCAAAATGACTCCAGTACAGTCCAGGCCACAGTAAACACAACAGGTAAGTATTGAGGTGCAGTTGTAAAAGAAATTGCATTTTGCTTTTTGTTTGTTCACCAAAAAGGCAGAATATGGTCCGCTTCACAGTCCAGCATTGATGTAATATTTTGCTATGAGGTAATGCGGATGGATTATTTATGTATTTGTTTAGTGAGCTACACTCTGAGTGTTAATAACATATATGTCTTGATAATGCCAAATAATGAGGTCTTCATGCCAATGCTATTTGACAAGATTACGTTAATTACACTGACTGCTAATGCAATTAAGCGCCACAGAAAACCTTCGCAAACTTTTCTCAAGGCACATAGGGAAGAAAATCTCTAATTACATCATAGATAGTGATTGGTAATTAATCTGCAAACATAATTACTGTATCTATTACATGCTTAGCCAAATACAAAAATGAGAGGAAAACATATTTCAGAGGAAAACCCATCTGGTAAAAGGCCTGTGGAGGAGCAGTGGCATATATTCATGGATGTGAAGGGAAGCCAGGCCTCCTTAAAAAAATTTACCAATCAATTTATTTTATTTTAAATTATGTATATTTCTTCTCTGTGTTTTCATTATTTTCTTTCAGTTTGCAAGAGACTGAATGTATCACTGGAGAAAGCATCCGAAAGAGCGAAACAGCGCCCCTCTGTCTCCCCATGTGTAGGCCATCTATTTGATGCGGTCTGGTCATAAAGAGTGTCTGGTCATTGTTGCTGCCCGTAGCACTGAATGCAAGGGAAGCCAGCGAGCATTTGGGCTCTCTTGATAAAAGTATAAAATAGTAGCCAATCAGCATTGAGCTAAACTGAGTGAGCTCAAATGTGAATGGTCTTGGCACACACAAAAAAAAAGGTGTTGAGGAAATTCAGTTTGGATTTGGCTTCACTCCTATCACAGAGAAATACATCATTGATAGAAACATCTTGTTGTGTTGTCCTCCGGTGGTTAGCTAGCAAGCTAAAATAGTCCCTTTCCTAAATTAGCCACGGCTGGAGATTGGGATTTGGACTTTACTTAATTCTCCGTACTGGCCAATGATTATAACAGCGATTCTGATTCAACCATAAAATACATTGTGCCCTTGGCCTGAGAGGATGGAAGTTCAATATCTAGCTAGATGTAGAAGGCTAATGTTAACTAGCTAACGTTGCCCATGAAAGGAATTTAGGCTTGCGAGCAAGCATTTTAGCCAGGAAGCTTAGGACAACAAAATAAAAGCATGTACTATATGACAGTCATAGACTGTTTCGTCAACCTGAAAGAGAGGACGGCATTGGCGTTTCTCTACAAGTAGGGTGAGTCAACATGTTTTTTCAACTTGCATGAATGTGCACACACAAAAATCGAACCACGGACAGCCACATCATTTAGCTGACATTGATTGGACTAAATTGCTTTTGGTATCTTTTAGTTGCCACTGTGTTAGACTAAACATAGGTGATTTGATGATGGTGAAATGTTGAAGTTGAAATGGTCCTACCCAAGACAAAACACCGGCATTACAGAGGCAAGGGGGGGGCCTGGTGAGATTTACATTTAAAAAAATGTATCGGCAACGTTGTCCCCACGGTGAGGGTTCGCCGCTTCCCCAATCAAAAACCTTGGATTAACACAGAGGTTGGTGCTAATCTAAAGAACAGGGCTACCGCACAGAGAGCTATCATAGACATCCCTGAGGCTACGGCCGCGGACAGGAATAAGTACAGAAGTCCCACTATGACCTCCGCAGAGTCATCAAACTCAAAAAAATCACAAAAAAATCACTCAAGCAAAAGGACAATATAGGAATAAGGTCGAATCATACTACAAAGGCTCGGATTACAAAGAAAGACCCAACCCCGATCTGCCCAACGATGCCTCTCTACCAGACGAGCTCAATGCATTTTATGCACACTTCAACAACAACATCGTGCTGGGGGTGAGGGCCGTCCCCGACCTAGTTGATTGGGTGATCTCGCTCGCCGAGGCCGACGTGAAAAAGGTATTTAATCAGATCAACACTTACAAGGCCGTAGGACCCGACGGTATTCCAGGGCGCGTTCTCAGAGCATGCACAGAGCAGCTGGCAGACATATTCACAGTCATTTTCAACATCTCCTTGTCCCAGTCTGTAATACCCACATGTTTAAGATGACTACCATCCTTTCTGTCTTCATGACAAAATGACTACCTCCCTGTAGCACTCACTACTGTAATCATGAAGTGCTTTGAGAGGCTGGTTATGGCACACATTAACTCCACCATCCCAGACACTCTAGACCCACCTAATTTGCCTACCGCCCCAACATATCCATGGATGACGCAATCTCAATTGCTCTCCAGACTGTCCTCACCCACCTAGATAAGAGGAATACAGTACCTATGTAAGAATGCTGTTCATTAACTATTGTTCAGCATTCAACACCATTGTCCCGTCCAAGCTTAGGATGGGACAACTTCCCTCTGCAACTGGATCCTGGACTTCCTGATGGGCCGATCTCAGGTGGTGAGGGTAGGCAACTTCACCTCAGGCACGCTGACCCTCAACACAGAGGCCCCATAGGGGTGTGTGCTTAGTCCCCTCCTGTACTCCCTGTTCAACCATGACTGTGTGGGCACGCACACATGATTTAAACACCATCATCAAGTTTGCTGACAACACGACAGTGGTAGGCCCGATCACCGGTGACGATGAATCAGCCTACAGGGAGGAGGTCAGTGACCTGGCAGTGTGGTGCCAGAACAACAACCTCTCCCTCAATGTCAGTAAGACCAAGGAGCTACACACTCACACACACACTCACTACATCATCTGCTCACTCACACATAATAATGCACATACATTTATACTGACTCTACATACCCGCACACCCACCCCCGTCACCTTACCCCTGTACATATCTATCTCCATCACTCTAGTATCCCTGTCCCCTTACCCCTATACATATCTACCTCTATCACTCTAGTATCCCTGTCACCTTACCCTTATACATATACCCCTATACTACCTCCATCACTCTAGTATCCCTGTCACCGTACCCGTATACATATACCCCTATACTACCTCCATCACTCCAGTATCCCTGTCACCTTACCCCTATAAATATCTACCTCCATCACTCTAGTATCCCTGTCACCTTACCCTATAAATATCTACTTCCATCCCTCTAGTATCCTTGCACATTTTAAATATGGTATTGGAACTGACCCTGTATTATAGTATGCTTACTTACTTACTTATTGTGTTCTTATATATTTCTTATTTCTTGTGTGTTTTTCTTCTGGTATTACATTGTTATTGATTATTACATTTGTTGGATTTTGAGTTTGCAAAAAAGGCATTTCACTGTACTTGTGCATGTGACATTAAAATGTGAAACTTGCTGGAATAGTGGAGGCAGCTCCTGGTTGCTCTCTGGTTTTTGATGAAACAAAAAGCTGTGGTTGAATTTATTCTGCCACTGTCTCTTCTTATTGTCTCGGCCTTTGGCACATACTGTCGCAAGGCATATGAACTAACAGGTTATAGAGCAAACAACGCAATTATCACAACACATGTTGTAATATGTTTTTTTTTTCTGGCTTGGTTTCCCCAGTGATTTTACCCATGCACCGCTACTGCGGAGGAGTGAATTCAAATGAAGTATCTGGGCCACGTCTACAGAGAAATACATTTAACACCATTTGATACCGCCTCTTGTTACAGAGAATAGGAGAAGAGAAAATAGACGTGTGGAGAGACCGATTGACCATGAAGAGTAAACAACAGATGAACGATCCAGTGAAAATCAAAAGGAAAATGTTCAACAAGGGGTAAGAAAAGAGACAAGCCTGCAGGATGACAGAGAGGAAGAGAGAAAGCAGTCTTTCCCGAAGAAAGAAATAATAAAAAAAACTGAAGAAACAAAGAGAATAGGAGAGAGAGGGTTTAAAGCAGGGGTGGGGGACGTCCGGCATCCGGGCCTTATACGGCCTACGAGAACGTTTGATCAGGTCCTCGAGCCAATTCATAAATATCATTTTTTAATCAAAAAAAAGCTCTAGATGTCGTTTTTCCACAATAATAAAATGAAAAATTCAGTTGCTCATCATCATCGAGCCCCTGTACATCAGAAAATGGCTACAGTAAAGACAAGAAAAGTGCATGCAGAGTGTTGCGTTTTCCAAGACAAATGGACAAATTCATTTTTTTTTGTTGAAGTGAAAGGCAAACCTGTATGCCTAGTTTGTGGGGATGCACTTGCAGTAATGAAAAAGGCATATTTGGAGCTTCATTACAGCTCGAAACATGCTAAACTGAATGAGTTGGAAGGACAACTTCGTGTGGATGAAGTCATTGCTCTTCAGCAGTGTTTGGGTGCCCAACAAGCCGCCTTTACGGAAACTCGTTTGGATGGGGAAAATGTTATGCAAGCAAGTTTTGTAGTGAGTGAGCTTATCGCAAAGAAACTAAAGCCTCATTCAGAAGGAGAATTTGTAAAAGAGTGTCTCCTTGCCACTGCAGAGTTGCTAGCACCAGACAAAGTTAAATTGTTCCAAAGTGTCAGTTTGTCTCGAAGAATCGTCCCTGAGCGGATAAACTGACATGGCACAAGATTTCGAAAAAACATTGACGGACTCCGCAAAGATATTTTGAGTTTTTCTCTTTGGCATGTGATCAAACAACTGACATAACAAATACTGCCCAATTTGCAATTTCTGTGCGTGGGAATATCGCTGAGTTTTACACAAGGGAGGAATTGCTGTCTTTGGAAGCCATGCAGGGCACCATCAGAGGCGAGGACTTGTTTGAGATACTTGTCTCGGCCATGAGCAAATTTGAGTCACAGTTTGAAAAACTAAGTGGCCTTACTACAGATGGAGCGCCAGCCATGGTTGGCTCAAAAAAGGGGTTAACAGCATTAGTGAAAAAATAAATGAGTTGTCTCAGTCTTGATCCAAGTGATTTAATTGTATGCAACTGCATCATACATCAAGAAAGTCTATGTGCACAGCCCCTGAAGCCGAACAACGTAATGGCAACTGTAGTGTCGATCATCAATTTTATCAAAAGCAAAAGGCTGAACAACCACCAGTTTAAGGAGCTATTGATTGATCTTGAATCGGAGTATGGTGATGTGGTTTACCACTGTGAGGTACGATGGTTGAGCCGTGGAAACATGCTTTCACGGTTTTACGGACTGAAGGAGGAAGTAAAACAATTCATGGAGATGAAGGGGAAACCTGTCGCAGAACTGAGTGATGACAAGTGGTGTGATTTGGCCTTCATGGTGGACATAACCAAGTATCTGTCTGACTTGAAGCTTCACTGGCCGAAGCAGCTTCTCAGCGATCTGCTATCAAACGTGAAATTGTTCAAAGCGAAATTAAAGCTGTGGCAAGTCCAACTAGAAAGGGGTAACACAGTGCATTTTCCTACTCTGCAAGGACAAGAGCCTGAGATTACGTCGGAATATGCTGGTGAATGTGGAAAGCTTGCGAACGCATTTTGTGAGCAGTATAAGGATGTGAAAAGTAAACAACTGGAGATGAACATATTTGCAACCCCGTTTAACGTCGAACCAGCGGATGTGCAGGATGGCCTACAACACGAAGTCATTGAGCTGCAAAGCAATGACGAGCTCAAAGCCAGGTACAACAACCTCCCTCTCCTTGAGTTCTACAAAATGTATGTTAGTGCTGAGTATTTTCCTGTTCTGAGAAGACATGCACTTAAATGTGCACCTGTGTTCGGGACGACCTACTGCTGTGAGAAGTTCTTTTCCAAACTGATTCTTGCAAAGATTCGATTTCCCGCTCAAGACTGACTGATACAAACCTGGAAAACAAACAGAGAGTAGCGTCATCTTCACTGCCAGCTGACATCATACGATCGTCAAAGATAAGCAGTTTCAGCCATCGCATTAGAGGTGAGTTTGAACAAGTAATCATAATAACAACAACAACATTTACAATGTTAATATTTATTTAAATAGGACTAGCACTTGTCTAAATACTCAAGGGCACAAGCAACATCATATTTAAACTATACAACCAATGTCAGTGATTAAAGTCACATTAAAACATGAATAAAGCAGAAAATAGCACATTTTAATAATATGGCCCCCAAATTAATTTACAAGTATCCAAATGGCCCTTGATGGCAAAAAGGTTCCCCACCCCTGGTTTAAAGGAAGTTGAGGGATTATACAACTTGATAGAACCAGGGAAGGAGAGAGTGGAAGAAATGGATTTGTCTAAATTGAAGCGCGGCAGAGAGTGTAGACGTGTGTGGCTGGATGGGTATTTGACAGGTGTTCTCTCCTGTCTCTCTGGTGTAAATCTCAGCTCGAGAGAAATCCTACCCCACTGTGCAGTGGCCATACTAAAGTCTGCCTAATGCTCCATGGAGAGGTAACACTGAGCCGTGGTAAATAACAGAGGTTCTGAGTTCTCCCAGATGAAAGCTTAGGAGGACTCAGCTGCTCTCTCTCTCTCTCTCTCTCTCGGTATGTGATTCCTACCCTAGCACCTTGGTCCTGCCTCCCAACAGGAACAGGAATAGTACTATGTGACATGTGTCATATGTTTTTACAATCATATATCATTTTAATCTGCAACATACAGTAGATCATATATTATTGAGTATTTGCCTTATAGAAAATGCCAGCAAAAGGCCAACAATTGAGTCTCAAATAACAATGGTGACAGTCTGTAGCATATCTAGCGCTATGATAATCAACTAAATGCTATGCTCACAGCAGAGTAAAACGAAAACTGTCTATTGAAATCACACTAAACCAGTCTAAGCATGTAATTTCACTGACCCTGGATTGGGGCAGCTGCTAACAGAGATCCCATATTCCCTTCATAGCCTCCCACAGGCTTGGCTAGGCAGCATGCCATGGTCCACTCTGTACAATGAGATCTCTGGGTAATTGGGTGCTGCACATCAAATGCAGATCTCTTCTGACATCACACAGGAACTCACTGGGGCAGGGATAAAACAGTATGCTGTATAAAAGCACACAGGCAGTTAGTGTCAACAAACAGCACAGCCAAGCACACAAACAAACAAACAGCAAACTCCCTGCCATCACACAATGTTTATCCCGACTCATCCACCAATCAGCCTTCACCACATTTGGAAGAAAGGTAGCTCTTCATCCGAAGGACGAGAGATCAACTGATCTGAGATGAGAGCGAGAAAAAGAGCGAGCGAGAGAGGGGGGGATTGGAGAGGATGACGGGATAGGTTCTGACAGTTTACTGCCATACAACCGACCAATCTATGAATCTGTGATGGTTGTGTATTTCTAAGAAAGCTGAATAATTCATTTCAACCAATGACATGCTGGAGTGGAGAGAGGCACTTGTGCATGATAAATTCATAGTATATCCCAGTGGTCCAAAGGCACTCTGTCCTCTTAACCTTAAGAGTGTGGCAACCCAGTACACACAGACGAGAGTTCACCTGTCAAACAGAGAGAACAGTGAACGCCATCCAAGAAAAACACACACACACACACACACACACACACACACACACACACACACACACACACACACACACACACACACACACACACACACACACACACACTCCAGAACCAAAGTATTCTCCTCACTCTACTCTACTGTATAAGCAGCCAGTGAAGTCAAATTATCTCATGTGTGTTGGCAAACATAAATATGCAGTGTGTGCACTGTTGGTGCCGAACAATATTTTAGATTCAATTTTTTTAAATGAATGATCTTGTCACACCTGTCCTTGTGCTGTCTCCACCCCCCTCCAGGTGTCGCCCATCTTCCCCATTATCCCCTGTGTATTTATACCTGTGTTTTCTGTCTGTCTGTGCCAGTTCGTCTTGTTTGACAAGTCAACCAATGTTTTTCTCGTAGCACCTGTTTTTTCCCAGTCTCTCTTTTTCTCGTCATTCCTGGTTCTGACCCTTGCCTGTCCTAAATGTGAGCTCGCCTGCATGACCACTCTGCCTGCCCCTGACCTCGAGCCTGCCTGCCGCCCTGTACCGTTTTGGACTCTGCCCTGGCTATGAACTCCTGCCTGTCCCCGACCCGCCTTTTGCCTACCCTTGGATTCTAATAAATATCAGAGCTCAAACCATCTGCCTCCTGTATTTGCATCTGGGTCTCACCTTGTGTCGTTATAGTACGAACTGGCCATGACTTACCAGGCAGACTTGGACCAGCTCCATCACGCTGTCTCCCTGCAGGGAACTACCATTAAGAGACAGGAGAAGCTACTTCCGAACCTGATGGAGGGGTTCCGATCTCTGGCGGAACATCATGACCAGGGGTTCAAGGCATTAACAGAGCAATTCCGTGAATTAGCTCGCAAGCAGCATGCCACATCTGAGACCTCCCAGCCACTCAGTAACTTCCCTACTAGTGGTGGGTTTGTTCAGCCTACCCCGGCTCCCCGAGGACCCCTTTTACCTCCTTCGGAGCAATATGCTGGCTTCGGATCGATCGAAGATAGCTTATCTACTTACGTTAAAGTTCAGAAGGGCACTCTCCTGGGCGACGGCTGTTTGGGAGCAACAATCCACCGTTTGCCATAACCTGAAAGATTTCATTGTGGAGGTGAGGAAGGTATTCGATTCGCCGGTGCCAGGGAGAGAGGCGGCATGAAAACTACTGAAAGTACATCAGAACTCCCGTAGTGTGACAGACTACGCGCTAGAGTTTCGCACATTGGTCGCCAAGAGTGCCTGGAATCTGGAGGCTCTGTTCGATGCCTTCCTTCATGGACTGTCGGAGGAAATAAAAGATGAGCTCGCAGCGCAGGAGCTACCATTGAACCTCGATTCCCTCATCGCCATTACGATTAGGATTGATGGGGCTCGACGAGAACGCCGGAGTGAGAGGAGGTTGAGTCTCGGGAACATTTGTTCATCCGCTGGTGCTTGCTCACCTCTGAAGGAATCCGGAGGTCCCCGAAGTGTGCACTTCCGAGAAGAACCGAAGCCACCCGAGTTCCCTCGAGAATCATTGGCGATGAGTGAGTCGGTTACTCCTGAGACTGTGCAACTGGGCAGAGCTGGATTATCGCCTAGGGAATGTTCCTGTAGGATGAGCTCCAACTGTTTTCGGGTGAGAGTTTTATGGACGCTACCCTAGTTTCTGAGTTAGGTATCCCCACTCAACTCCTCTCTGTTCCCATGGACGCTAGGGCACAGGACGGCCGCTCTATTGGAAGAGTTACCCACAGCACTGTTCCTGTTAATCTGCGGGATTCAGGAAATCACAGTGAGGCTATACAGCTTCTCCTCATTGATTTCTCCCATGTTCCTGTTGTTTTGGGATTTTTCTTGGCTCTAAAACCACAACCCCGTTATTGACTGGACCACGAGTTCAACCCTGGGTTGGAGTCCGTTCTGTCATTCCCATTGTCTCAAAGTGTCTCAAATCCTGACTAATGGCCGTCCATTCTTGCATAATCAATGCTTGGAGTTTGTCAGAATTTGTGGGGTTTTGTTTGTCCACCCGCCTCTTGAGGATTGACTACAAGTTCTCAATGGGATTAAGGTCTGGGGAGTGTTCAGGCCATGGATCCAAAATATCGAGCCACTTAGTTATCACTTTTGCCTTATGGCAAGGTGCGCCATCATGCTGGAAAAGGCATTGTTTGTCACCAAACTCTTCCTGGATGGTTGGGGGAAGTTGCTCTTGGAGGATGTGTTGGTACCATTCTTTATTCATGGCTGTGTTCAAAGGCAAAATTGTGAGTGAGCCCACTCCCTTGGCTGGGAAGCAACCCCACACATGAATGGTCTCAGGATGCTTTACTGTTGGCATGACACAGGACTGATGGTAGCGCTCACCTTGTCTTCTCCGGACAAGCTTCTTTTCCGGATGCCAAACGATCGGAAAGGGGATTCATCAGAGAAAATGACTTTACCCCAGTCTTCAGCAGTCCAATCCCTGTACCTTTTGCAGAATATCAGTCTGTCCCTGAAGTTTTTCCTGGAGAGAAGCGGCATCTTTGCTGCCCTTCTTGACACCAGGCCATCTTCCAAAGGTCTTTGCATCACTATTTGTGCAGATGCACTTACACCTGCCTGCTGCCATTCCTGAGCAAGCTTTGTACTGGTGGTGCCCCGATCCCGCAGCTGAATCAACTTTAGGAGACGGTCCTGGCGCTTGCTGGACTTTCTTGGGCGCCCTGAAGCCTTCTTCACAACATTTGAACCGCTCTCCTTGAAGTTCTTGATGATCCGATAAATGGTTGATTTAGGTACAATCTTACTGGCAGCAATATCCTTGCCTGTGAAGCCCTTTTTGTGCAAAGCAATGATGACGGCACGCGTTTCCTTGCAGGTAAACATGGTTGACAGAGGAAGTGCAATGATTCCAAGCACCACCCTCCTTTTGAATTTTCCAGTCTGTTTTTCAAACTCAATCAGCATGACAGAGTGATCTCCAGCCATGTCCTCGTCAACACTCACACCTGTGTTAACGAGAGAATCACTGACATGATATCAGCTGGTCCTTTTGTGGCAGGGCTGAAATGCAGTGGAAAGGTTTTTGGGGCAAAGAGGGACTTTGCAATTAATTGCAATTCATCTGATCACTCTTCATAACATTTTGGAGTATATGCAAATTGCCATCATACAAACTGAGGCAGAAGACTTTGTGAAAATGTATATTTGTGTCATTCTCAAAACTTTTGGCCACGACTGTAGCTGCTGCCTGCTGTCTTAAATACAAATAAAAAAAGCCTAGGAAATGAAAAAGCCTAGGTACAGTATTTCTGATCAAACAGCTCCACTCTCTCCACTCACTCTCTCTGAGCTGAATTCATGTTCCCTGAGGATGAGGCAGCCTGTTTAGAAGGTTCTCACCATCCAACTGTCATCAAAATGCTTAGAAGGTTCTCACCATCCAAATGTCACCAAAATGTACAGACAGACACAAAGGACCACATTTGATTTCTTCGTTCAAAACATCCAGAAAGAACTGGAATTGGAGAATGGTATAGGTCCCTTCCCCCTGCTCGTAAGCAGCCTTATAAAATGACACAGATACAGATAGAGTTGTAAAAAACATGACCCTAAAAATACACTCCAACTCTTGGGACACTTAGGGAGACGAGGAGGCTGCCTTCAATCTCTCCTTCTGCCTTCCGCCCCACACATATACATTAACCCGGCATAATGAAGGAAATAGCTGGGTTCAGTTTCCATCATTAGCTGTCCTCACTACCACACTCTGCCATAGCACTTATATGAAATATAAATGTACCCGACATCCTGCTGCTATATAGCTGTGCCTGCTCTGCTCTCCTGCTGCTGTTGTATCTGCTGCCTCCTCCGGAGACGATTTGAGGAACTGACTCATTATTATTTAACACAGAGGAAAGATGGCATGCTTCTGAACTGATACCATGATCTCCTGCTTTAGATGATAGATAAGAGTCATGCATTGGACAGAGAGGCTGATTGAGGAGAATGCTGGTGGATGGCTGAGCTCCAGCACAATCTGACTGATCATCCATCTTCACCTTTCATCATCACACTCACTCAGCTCCCCTGCTGAAGGTTGCCGGTCCCAAGCTCAGTCAGCTCAGTCTAATACCCTGTAAACTATTAACTAACGTGCGCAAAATGCTTCATAAGAAAAGCGATTAATCAGACCAGCAATCGGTTTAAGTCTGGTCACACCAGACAAAAGGGTTCTATTATAACTTCTCGCCAGGGTCGGTCGGGGCTGTGTGTGGGAACATTTAAGCAATAAAATAGCTATTTTGGACAAACACAAATCTATCAAATTAAGGCCACCTGCAGCTGACAAGTGGTGGGCAGACCATGGGTAGGGTAATCAGATACCCTGTGCCCTCACATCAATCAGATTATGGCACAATGGTACAATCAGCTTGTGGCTTGTTTGATGACTAGACCATTCATTTTGTAATTAAAGAGCGGGCCCAAGCAACAGGCCCACTGAGAGACAAAGAGGAACCTGAGCCATTGTCCCCCAAAGGCCACAGTAAACAGGTATTCTAATACAGGAATGCCAGAGGGGCTATGGCCTACGATGAGTGATACAGCTACTGTAACATAGAGCCTGTATAACTCACCCTGCTGCCCCCACAACCCACTCATGTACATCCACACTGGAGAGAGATATATTTTATGGCCAGCAAGTCACACTATTTCAAGTCGAGCTGCCAGGCAAAGAAAATACATAAAATGAAATTTACAGCCCCTGACCCCCTCCTCCGGCTCCCCACTGCCCACTAGGTGATTTACCGGCTCTGCGGCCACGCTCAGTTACACTTACAGGTTCATGTTTTTAACTGTCAGCCTCTCACACTTCCATGCCTCTATCTTCTGCCATTTTGTAAACCTTCTGAAAACAACAGGATTAGTTATTTGTTTTTAAAGGCTGTGTTTGGGTAAGGAACGAAGTTTATGGTTGACCAATAATTGACATCCCTGAAATGTGATGAGAAACCAACCATTAACAAATTACTTATCAGCGAATAACAGTCCAGGCTGTAGCAGATTAATTACATTGACCATGGAACAGAAATAGCCTATAGATATGATAACCAGCTACAGTGAACCAGCTAAAGCATACAAACCACTACAAATCAATCCTAGCTCTCTCTTTTAGCCCTCTTGTAAAGACATGACTAGTTCATTCCACTCTCTTTCATGCCAAGACCAGAAAGACATCAAAACGCTGCCCCCAAGGAATACAAATCCCTGTCTCACTCTCTCCTCTGTTCTGACCTGCTATTGTAGTATCTGCGTTGGCAGATGCTCTGGGTGCTACAAAGGGGTCACAGGCAAACTCATTAGCTCAGATGCCAAATGAACCGGCCATGTTGTTACAAGGGTTCCGCTCAAAGCGGGAACAGAGGAAATGCATTATGGTTGGAGGAGGTGGAATGACCGGTGGACAGGTGTGGTATGATGATGGGATTGTGGTGGTGGGACAAAACTGAGGAATATTGCCTGCGAACACAAGCAGGGCTCCTTCTGTAATCTCCTTTATTGGCTTTAGTCACCAGCTGGTGGACATCCAAAGACATCATAGTACAATACCGAATCAAGTTACATAATGGTGTTAATTCCAATCACTACATCTCTATTGTACGTATTACACCTTCATAACAAGGCAATGTAGTAAATGACAATCTGACACGTAAAACTGTAACAGAGGTTGACAATATTGGGCTCCCGAGTGGCGCAGGGGTCTAAGGCACTGCCTCTCAGTGCTAGAGGTGTCACTACAGACCCTGGTTTGATTCCAGGCTGTATCACAACCGGCCGTGATTGGGAGTCCCATAGGGCGGCGCACATTTTGCCCTGCGTCATCCGGGTAAGGGTTTGGCCGGGGTAGAACGTCATTGTAAATAATCATTTGTTCTTAACTGACTTGCCTAGTTAAATAAAGGTTAAATACAAATGTTGAAAGGAGCCTATCTGTTCAATGACCTCTATGAGCTGTGAACCAGGTTTGATGTTCTTAAGGTATGATTGATGTTGCCGACTCACAGTGCTGCAGTTGGTTCAGGACAGGTCATTCTGAACATTCATTATGCAGCTGAAGAGGTGAGAGAGTGGGAAGTCAACTAAAGTGGAATGCCCATATTTCAAGAGCGAACTGGATATTTTCACTATTGCCACTTACATGCTACTAGTAGCCCTCAGGCGTTTGACAGCACACAGGGGCAGTGTTCTGCTGTCCTCCACCACTTTTCCACTCCCCCATTCTCTTCTGCCCACTGTGACAGTAGTGGTGCTCTAAGTTTGCTTACAGGGGATGCATGGCTGTTTTACTGGCCTCAAAGCCATGCTGGGAAACAATGAGGCTCGGCTCTGCCAGTGCTGAGGAGATGTAATGTCACATTTGAACACAGTGGACAGCTTTATATGCAACAGCGGGAGATGGCAGAGATCCGTAGGCGTAATGGATACATTGCACTTGGAGGCACCATGGGTGCCATAACAATTCATTAGGCCATTTCATTATGGATGGGCAGGGTTATCCTGTGGCTAGGTGCTGTTAAACGCAATTGACTGAGGGTTATAAGTGCAATTGCTACCGGTGCTCTCCTGTCTCTGATTAACCAATATCCCATCCAATATCCCATAACAGACAAAGTATCATCTTGTCTCATTGCATCTTATCTCATCTCTCACATAAAAATCCATCAGGAAAACCAATAAAAACGGGCATCAGAAATAAGTCCAGGCATACAGGCAGGCAGATTGGATAGGAGAACTAGACTGTTTCACCAGCAGCTATTGTTCCTGTTGTCTGACTGTCTGTCTGACTGTCTGTCTGAATGTATGTCTGAATGTCTGTCTGACTGACTGCATGTCTGACTGACTGCATGTCTGTCTGACTGCATGTCTGTCTGAATGTCTGTTTGATTGACTGCATGTCTGACTGACTGTATGTCTGTCTGTCTGACTGCATGTCTGTCTGTCTGACTGCATGTTTGTCTGTCTGACTGCATGTCTGTCTGTCTGTCTGACTGCATGTCTGTCTGTCTGACTAGGGCGGCTGGAAGCCCTAGAGCTCCAGAGTCAGTCATTCAGTCAGTCCCACTAAGCCAGACAGTCTGACTGTGGCAGGACAGGGAGTCAGTCCAACAACACATCCCCCTCACAGTGAGACGCCTGCGGGGTCGATCCCGGGTGCAGCCTCCTCTCTGTCCTGGCAATCAAGCTCTAATTGTGTGAGGATGAGCAAAGACACGGGCAGAACGTGGTGGTACAGAGGAAGCAAATACAGAAGACACGTTTTAGGGACAGAGAGAAAATACCCACCCAAAGTGATAACAACATCAGATGTCTGTCTAGCTCCTTGGAAAACAATCTGTTATGACTGCACAAACCCACTTTGACCTGAGGCTGATGGAGAAGCAACACACAGAGCCTCTGGAAGTGATAACAGAAGGGTTGGGAATGGGATGACACTGATGTGATAGGAAACCGCACAAAAATCCACAAGGCAGGGAGACAAAAGAGGATGATTATACAGTATCCATTCACTTAGCTCCAATCTAATATGTGGTGTTACATCCTAATTAATTAATGCTATTACACCTTCAGTTGATTACAGGTGGATGTCAGTGACAGGGAGTCCTGTCCCAAGTGCTGTGGGGATCCCATGTGTTCAATGTCTGTGCTGGTTGCATGCCTGTGTGAATGTGTGGCTTTTGCATAGTAGAAGTTGTCTTACCCAGATCTTGACCGGTGGTCCATCCACGTTCGCAAGCCTGGTCCTCACTCGGTGTGTGTGTGTTGCCTGTGCGTCTCTGGTTCTGCGGTCCGTCTGTCCAGAGAGTGTGTGTTGGACTGTGATGTTGCTCCACCAGCTTCCCTATGATAATACTCACTGAGCCTCCAGCTTTTGACAGCAGCAACTGAGCCTGACTGCAATTGCTTCGCTCCCCCTCTCGCTCCCCCTCTCGCTCCCCCTCGCTCCCGCTATCTATAGTGCATCAACCTCTTCCCTCTGCCTCTGCAGATGAAAAGGCAACTGAAGTCTCTTTCCCCCTCTCTCTCTCTCTTCTTTGTGTTCCAGAGTCAGCTTCTGGTTCCCATTGGGCACAGGGCTTTGTGTCTCTGCCACTGTGACAGCCTGAGCTGGTGATGGTGTGCTCTTTCACTACAGGGGCATGTGAGTGTGTGTGTGTGCGCATGTGTGTGTGAGGGAGAGAGACAGCCCTGCTGCTGCTGTTCAGTGGAGCACATCTGTGCTGTTGCTGCCTCCACTACTCCGGCTGTTCAGCTTCACAACTCACTCTGCTAGCCAACTAACGGCTTAGGGATCATCTCAAAAGTCTGGAAAACAGGAAAAACATAGACAAAAGGTTTAGCTCATCCACAAAGGGCCAGATGGCAATGGAATGATGGAAGATAGAGAGGTTCAATACATTGCATTTGAGATTGCTTGAACATGGAAATATACTTTTTTCTTGATATTATTAATATATTTCTAAACTTCTGCTGACCAAACAGTAAAAAAGCACATTTACTTTCTCCCTCTGCATAACCCCAGACAAGCAACATAGGAGTCACATTTTATGCCCCCTGGGAGCTCAGAAGCTGAGAATGAGGAGATAACTTTACCTCCAGGCTGTTCAAACCGATATTTTATACTTCAGCCATGGTGTTAAATAACAGAGCAAATCGGAGTCCAAGGCAGTGCAAGAGTGTCATATTCAGGTGAACGCATAGACTGTACCTTATTTCACCCTTTAATGCCTTATTTCACCCCTTATTGTCCCTTTATTGTCCCTAAGAGACAACACTTCAGGTGCACTAATGCAGAATCTCTATGCAAAGCTAAGAAAATGCGAACACGGTTCTAATTATGTAAGGAACCACCCAGTAATGATCATATGAAAGAGGTGATCATTATTTCTCTGTTTCTGTACTAGCACGATTCCTACTCATTGGCAGACAACGTCATTCCAAAAATGTATGTGCATAATCATATTACAGCCTACATGATAGTTCTGCTGTTTTGTCTGAGGGTTTACATTTGATCTCTTAAAGCAGGGGTTGGCAACAGGCGCGTGAGGGAGTTATTTTTCAAATATATTTTTTTACACCAATCTCGACAAATAATTTCTGTATAGACCTAGCTTTGTGCACAGGAGCATTGTCATGCTGAAACGGGAAAGGGCCTTCCCCAAACTGTTGCCACAAAGTTGGAAGCACAGAATCGTCTAGAATGTAATTTTATGCTCTGGCGTCACTGGAACTAAGGGGCCTAGCCCGAACCATGAAAAACAGCCCCAGGCCATTATTCCTCCTCCACCAAACTTTACAGTTGGCACTATGCATTGGGGCATGTAGCGTTCTTCTGGCATCCGCTAAACCCAGATTGATCCGTCAGACTGCCAGATGGTGAAACATGATTCATCACTCCAGATAATTTGTTTCCACTGCTCCAGAGTCCAATGGCAGCAAGCTTTACACCACTCCAGCTGATGCTTGGCATTGTGCATGGTAATCTTAGGCTTGCGTGCGGCTGCTCGACCATGGACCCCCATTTCATGAAGCTCCCGACGAACAGTTCTTATGCTGACATTGCTTCCAGAGGCAGTTTGGAACTCGTAGTGAGTGTTGTAACCGAAGACAGACAATTTTTTAGGCATTTCGTGCTTCAGCACAATGACAGTGCCACGTTGAAAGTCACTGAGCTATTCAGTACGGGCCATTCTACTGCCAATGTTTGTCTATGGAGATTGCATTACTGTGTGCTCAATTGTATACACCTGTCAGCAACAGGTGTGGCTGAAATAGCCAAATCCACTAATTTGAAAGGGTATCCACATACAAGTGTATGTAAACAATCCTTCCTCCAAAGGACTATTCAATGGATTACATTTAGTGAGAAGAACATCATGGAATTTTTATGTCTGGGTTTCGTGAGGAAACACTCTAGCCTTCTGTTGAAGCTCTGGTCTCTGAAGTCCTGCTAGGGATTTCTCCACCCCATGTATTTCCCCAGGCAAGAGGCAGGCATAAGTTTGCACGATCTTGGAGTCAAGTGTTCTCAGGGATGTTGGAGTCAAGTATACTCATGGATGTTGGAGTAAAATGTTCTCAGGGATGTTGGAGTCAAGTATACTCAGGGATGTTGGAGTCAAGTGTTCTCATGGATGTTGGAGTCAAGTGTTCTCAGGGATGTTGGAGTCAAGTGTACTCAGGGATGTTGGAGTCAAGTCTTCTCAGGGATGTTGGAGTCAAGTATACTCAGGGATGTTGGAGTCAAGTGTTCTCAGGGATGTTGTAGTCAAGTGTTCTCTGAGTCAATGTCTTGCATGTGATGCTGAGCTATTGTGATATTGAGAAGCATATGTATGTTGGTGCAAAGTCAACCATCACATTTCACCTTGAGTGAAAGGTTCTAATCAATGCAGTCAACAAGCCCATACAGATGCTCTCGATATGTTCAAGCCAACACACTCATTTTTGAAGTAAGTAATAGTCTATCTACTGGCCCTGAGCAACTTTAAGTACACTCACAAACATCCTCGCACGCCAAATGCAAAAGACTGAGAGAAGGAAGAGAGAAGGGAAAGAAGAGAGAGAGGGAAGTTTAATAGACTGAGAAAACTGATAAATGGACCGGATTGCAACTATGTGCCCTTGCAATCACAGATGAGTGCAGCTTTTATAGTGAGGGGCACTGGAATTTGTATGTGCATACGTGCGTGAGCATACATGCACGAGTTTGTCTGTGTGGCTCAGCCACAACAGTGTGACTGCTGTTATCAACTGCATGTCTGCCCTAGGGAGGAAGCTGCTGTGCTGGGGGGTAAACAGCTTTTGCAGCCTCACTGCTCCCTCACTGCAGCTGTGAAAGGGGCCGAGTAATCCTGCTGCTCTTTCACGCCCTGCGGACCAGGCCGATCTGGGGTGGCACACAGCAACACAGTAACACACACTCCCAGGACTGGGAGCTGGGTTATTGTAAGTGTCACTGCCTCTGGCACCTGAAACATATTCCCAAACTGAACAAATGTGTGCCTTGGTGCAGAGTCATGGTGATTAGCGTACCAGTGAGGGGTGAGTGTGTGTCTGCGTGCGTGACACGGTGGTGGTTTATGCGAGAGAGGTGGTGACTCACACTGGCCTGAGCTGACGCTGGAGACCCTGTGACCTGTGAGGAGGGAGGGGAGAGAAGGAGCGAGGGGAAGGAGGGAGGGGAGGAAGAAAGGCGGGTGTGGAGTGTGTGTACCCTGTAGCCTCCAGAGACTAAGAGAGAGAGATGGTAGATGAGGGAGAGTGAGTAAAAATAATTAAATGGAAAACGGGGTAGGAGGCGGAGTGAAAGCTGGATGACGAGGGAGAGATAAAGAGGGGTCTGTGGGGAGAGTGTGTAGACTGTGCATCCTGCAACATCCACAGAGACTGCCAGCTTGCAGAGAGAAGGGAATGGAAGTCTGTGGGCCCTGGAGACAGACAGCGCTAGCTGCACCCGTTGGCCTATACGCTGAAGGAGGGTGCTCGGTGGGCGGGGGGCCATGTTTACTAAATACAGATTCCCACTGGGAGACTGCCTCTCTGTGTGAATGTGATTACACTACACACACCATTTACCAGCAGCAAAGCCTTATCATTACTGAATAATTACTTCTGCAACAAGAGCACAGGGAGGATGAATGGCTGCAGGTTATACTGTCTACTTACACTGTGTAGAGAAAACATTAGGAACACCTTCCTAATATTCAGTTGCACCCCCTTTTGCCCTCAGAACAGCAACAATTCGTCGGAGCATGGACTCTACAAGGTGTCGAAAGCGTTCCACAGGGATGCTGGCCCATGTTGACTCCAATGCTTCCCACAAGTTGTGTCAAGTTGTCTGGATGTCCTTTTCATACACACAGGAAACTGTTGAGCGTTGCAAAACCCAGCAGCGTTGCAGTTCTTGACACAAACCAGTGCACCTGGCACCTACTACCATACCCAGTTCAAAGGCACTTAAATATTTTGTCTTGTCCATTCACCCTCTGAATGGCACACATAATGTACACAATTCATGTTTCAAGGCTTAAAAATAACAAGAGACATCAATAAGGGATCATAGCTTTCACCGGGATTCAACTGGTCGGTCTATGTCATGGAAAGAGCATTCGTTCTTAATGTTGTGTATACACATTGTATATGGCTAAGAATGTGAGAGTATGGTGACTCCACCAGCAGGTCTCAAACCCAGGCCACCAGCACCAACGTTGAACACCCTAACCATTGTCCAAATAAGGGATATCTTTAGGGCATGTGCTTATTGGGCAAGTATAGTTAGGCCCTGTCCAGAATAAACCTTAACCCCGTCTCCCTAGGCACTTATGTAGATGAAACAACTTGATTGGTGTTCACAAAAGAGTGAATGTATTTTGAAGTAAATCTCAGCTCTGTTAAAAGTACACTCAAGAAAAGCTATTTTATTTATTATAGTGATTCAGGATTTCATTAAAACATGTTAATATAGGACCTCCCGGGTGGCGCAGTGGTTGAGGGCCACCAGAGACTCTGGGTTTGCGCCCAGGCTCTGTCGTAACTGGCCGCGACCGGGAGGTCCGTGGGGCGACGCACAATTGGCCTAGCGTCATCCGGGTTAGGGAGGGTTTGGCCGGTAGGGATATCCTTGTCTCATCGCGCACCAGCGACTCCTGTGGCGGGCCGGGCGCAGTGCGAGCTAACCAAGGTGCACAGTGTTTCCTCCGACACATTGGTGCGGCTGGCTTCCGGGTTGGATACGCGCTGTGTTAAGAAGCAGTGCGGCTTGGGATGGGTTGTGTATCGGAGGACGCATGACTTTCAACCTTCGTCTCTCCCGAGCCCGTACGGGAGTTGTAGCGACTAAACAATTGGATACCACAAAATTGGGGAGAAAACGGGGTAAAATAAAAAAAAACATAAAAAAAAAACATGTTAATATGCCCCACCAACATTAAACAACTGTACAGAAAGCCCTTAAATCGCAAAAAAAAAGTACTGTAAATCAAGTCAAATTATGAAAATAGTGACGATGAGCATGCAGATGAGCTTCCCCGAGACGGTTTCTGACAGTTTGTGCAAAAATGATTGGTTTTGCAAACCTACAGCTTCATCAGCTGTCCGAGTGGATGGTCTCAGACAATCCCGCAAGTGAAGAAGCTGGATGTGGAGGTCCTAGGCTGGCGTGGTTACACGTGGTCTGCGGTCGGTTGTGAAGCCAATTGGACGCACTGCCAAATTTCCTAAAACGACGTTGGAGGCGGCTTATGGTAGAGAAATTAACATTAAATTCTCTGGCAACAGCTCTGGTGGGCATTCCTGCACTCAGCATGGTAATTGCACGCTCCCTCAGAACTTGAGACATCTGTGGCATTGCGTTGTGTGACAAAACTGCACATTTTAGAGTGGCCTTTAATTGTCCCCAGCACAAGGTGGACCTGAGTAATGATAATACCAGTTAATCAGCTTGATATGGCACACCCTCAGGTGGATGGATTAACTTGGCAAATTAGAAATTCTCACTAACAGGGATGTAAACAAATTTGTGCACAAAAATTAAGAAAAAATACACTTTTTGTGCATATCGAAAACTTCTGGGATCTTTCATTTCAGCTCACGAAAAATGGAACCAACATGTTGCGTTTATATTTTTGTTCAGTTATGACCCCTATGCGGTTAGTTGGGCCAACAGGATTGAGGGTATGAAATGTAATTCTGTATTATCAGGGAGCAATCTTCTCAAACTAAGGTAATTTGATATGTTATTAACTTCATAACACAATAAGGTATGAAACAATTGGAATGGTAATGACATCCCTATGGGCTCACCTTGGGGGAGGGGGGTGGGGGTCAAAGGTCATACATGTATGCATTTTGGGGTATGTTGAGCCAGAATGGACAGTATTGTGATATTACCACATGGCACCCTATATGATAACTCCACCAAATTCCTTCTTGCTACATAGTCAAAGATGTTGCATGGCCATACCTGAATAAATATCTGGGTTAATAAAGCCAATTATAAGGACAACTGAAAACGATGGATCAAGCATGTCAGTTATATATCATTAACAAAATATTACCAGATATGCCACCAAAATGTTTTGTTTTGTAACATTTTTGTAAACATTTTTGGAGAAGCATTCACTGATGTCCATTAATTAAAATGATATACAATATGATTCTATAATGTAATGTGATTATGTTAACATCAACAAATCAAAACAGAAAAATGGCCACATGCTTCGTTAACAACAGGTGTAGACTAACAGTGAAATGTTACTTACGGGCACTTCCCAACCATGCAGAGAGAAAAAGGAGAACTAGAAAAATTACTACACAAGTAATAAATACATAATGAGCAACGATAACATGGCTATAGACACGGAGTAATACACGGAGTACCAGAACTGAGTCGATGTGCAGGGAGGGGTAGGAGGTAATTGAGGTTGATATGTACAGTGTCGTGAAAAAGTATTTGCGCCCTTTCTGATTCTCTATTTTTGCATATTTTTGATACTGAATGGTTTCAGATCTTCAACCAAAACTTAATACTAGATACAGGGAACCTGAGTTTACAAATAACAACAACAAAAAACGGACAAATATTTAATTTATTTAATTAACAAAGTTATGCATCACCCAATTGCCCATGTAAAAAAGTAATTGCCCCCTTCCACTCAATAACTGGATGTGTCACCTTTAGACGCAATGACTGCAACCAGATGCTTCCTGTAGTTGTTCATCAGTCTCTCACATCACTGCAGAGGGATTTTCTGCAGAGGGGTTTTCAAGCATGAACTGCTCATTTCAAGTCCTGCCACAACATCACAATTAAGATTAGGTCTGACCTTTGACTAGACCATTCCAAAACTTCAAGTGTGTAACTTAACCATTTTCATGTTGACTTGATTGTGTGTTTTGCATCATTGTCTTGCTGCATGACCCAGCTGAGCTTCAGCTCACAGACAAATGGCCTGACATTCTCCTGTAGAATCCTCTGATACAGAGCAGAATTCATGGTTCCTTCTATTAAGGCAAGTTGTCCAGGTACTGAGGCAGCAAAGACTCCCCAAACCATCACACTACCAACATCATAAAACTGTGAAGGACCTCGGCGTTACTCTGGACCCTGATCTCTCTTTTGACGAACATATCAAGACTGTTTCAATGACAGCTTTTTTCCATCTATGTAACATTGCAAAAATCAGAAACTTTCTGTCCAAAAATGATGCAGAAAAATGAATCCATGCTTTTGTCACTTCTAGATTAGACTACTGCAATGCTGTATTTTCCGGCTACCCGGATAAAGCTAAATAAACTTCACTTAGTGCTAAACACGGCTGCTAGAATCTTGACTAGAAGCAAAAAATGTGATCATATTACTCCAGTGCTAGCCCTGTTTGGCCCTGTCCGGGGGTATCTTTGGACAGTGTCTCCCGACCCCTCCTGTCTCAGCCTCCAGTATTTATGCTGCAGTAGTTTATGTGTTGGCGAGCTAGGGTCAGTCTGTTATATCTGGAGTATTTCTCCTGTCTTATGTGTCCTGTGTGAATTTAAGTATTCTCTCTCTAATTATTTATTTCTCTCTCTCGGAGGACCTGAGCCCTAGGACCATGCCTCAGGACTACCTGGCTGTCCCCAGTCCACCTGGCCGTGCTGCTGCTCCAGTTTCAACTGTTCTGCCTGCGGCTATGGAACCCTGACCTGTTCACCGGATGTGCTACCTGTTCCAGACCTGCTGTTTTCAACTCTCTAGAGACAGCAGGAGCGTTAGAGATACTCTGAATGATCGGCTATGAAAAGCCAACTGACATTTACTCCTGAGTGGCTGACCTGTTGCACCCTCGACAACCACTGTGATTATTATTATTTGACCATGCTGGTCATCTATGAATATTTGAACATCTTGGCCATGTTCCGTTATAATCTCCACCTGGCACAGCCAGAAGAGGACTGGCCACCCCTCATAGCCTGGTTCCTCTTTAGGTTTCTTCCTAGGTTCTGGCCTTTCTAAGGAGTTTTTCTTAGCCACCGTGCTTCTACACCTGCATTGCTTGCTGTTTGGGGTTTTAGGCTGGGTTTATGTACAGCACTTTGAGATATCAGCTGATGTAAGAAGGGCTTTGTAAATACATTTGATTTTGATGACGACCGTTGGTATGAGGTTCTCACTGTGGAATGCAGTGTTTGGTTTTCATCAGACATAATGGGACCCATTTCATCCAAGTTGACTTGTGTCAAGTTGACTGAATGTCCTTTGCCTGGTGGACCATTCTTGATAAACACAGGAAACATTTGAGCGTGAAAAACCCAGCAGCATTGCAGTTCTTGACACCGTCAAATCAGTGTGCCTGGCATCTACTACCATACCCCGTTCAAAGGCACTTAAATCTTTTGTTTTGCCCATTCACCCTTTCAATGGCACAAGTACACTGTCTCAATGCTGAAAAATCCTTCTTTCACCTGTCTACTCCCCTTCATCTACACTGATTGAAGTGGATTTAACAAGTAACTTCAATAAGGGATCACATATTTCCCCTGGTCAGTCTGTCATGGAGAGAGCAGAAGACTTACAGTGCCTTGCGAAAGTATTCGGCCCCCTTGAACTTTGCGACCTTTTGCCACATTTCAGGCTTCAAACATAAATATATAAAACTGTATTTTTTTGTGAAGAATCAACAACAAGTGGGACACAATCATGAAGTGGAACGACATTTATTGGATATTTCAAACTTTTTTAACAAATCAAAAACTGAAAAATTGGGCGTGCAAAATTATTCAGCCCCCTTAAGTTAATACTTTGTAGCGCCACCTTTTGCTGCGATTACAGCTGTAAGTCGCTTGGGGTATGTCTCTATCAGTTTTGCACATCGAGAGACTGACATTTTTTCCCATTCCTCCTTGCAAAACAGCTCGAGCTCAGTGAGGTTGGATGGAGAGCATTTGTGAACAGCAGTTTTCAGTTCTTTCCACAGATTCTCGATTGGATTCAGGTCTGGACTTTGACTTGGCCATTCTAACACCTGGATATGTTTATTTTTGAACCATTCCATTGTAGATTTTGCTTTATGTTTTGGATCATTGTCTTGTTGGAAGACAAATCTCCGTCCCAGTCTCAGGTCTTTTGCAGACTCCATCAGGTTTTCTTCCAGAATGGTCCTGTATTTGGCTCCATCCATCTTCCCATCAATTTTAACCATCTTCCCTGTCCCTGCTGAAGAAAAGCAGGCCCAAACCATGATGCTGCCACCACCATGTTTGACAGTGGGGATGGTGTGTTCAGCTGTGTTGCTTTTACGCCAAACATAACGTTTTGCATTGTTTCCAAAAAGTTCAATTTTGGTTTCATCTGACCAGAGAACCTTCTTCCACATGTTTGGTGTGTCTCCCAGGTGGCTTGTGGCAAACTTTAAACAACACTTTTTATGGATATCTTTAAGAAATGGCTTTCTTCTTGCCACTCTTCCATAAAGGCCAGATTTGTGCAATATACTACTGATTGTTGTCCTATGGACAGAGTCTCCCACCTCAGCTGTAGATCTCTGCAGTTCATCCAGAGTGATCATGGGCCTCTTGGCTGCATCTCTGATCAGTCTTATCCTTGTATGAGCTGAAAGTTTAGAGGGACGGCCAGGTCTTGGTAGATTTGCAGTGGTCTGACACTCCTTCCATTTCAATATCATCGTTTGCACAGTGCTCCTTGGGATGTTTAAAGCTTGGGACATCTTTTTGTATCCAAAACTTCTTCACAACAGTATCTCGGACCTGCCTGGTGTGTTCCCTGTTCTTCATGATGCTCTCTGCGCTTTTAACGGACCTCTGAGACTATCACAGTGCAGGTGCATTTATACGTAGACTTGATTACACACAGGTGGATTGTATTTATCATCATTAGTCATTTAGGTCAACATTGGATCATTCAGAGATCCTCACTGAACTTCTGGAGAGAGTTTGCTGCACTGAAAGTAAAGGGGCTGAATAATTTTGCACGCCCAATTTTTCAGTTTTTGATTTGTTAAAAAAGTTTGAAATATCCAATAAATGTCGTTCCACTTCATGATTGTGTCCCACTTGTTGTTGATTCTTCACAAAAAAATACAGTTTTATATCTTTATGTTTGAAGCCTGAAATGTGGTAAAAGGTCGTAAAGTTCAAGGGGGCCGAATACTTTCGCAAGGCACTGTAAATGTCTTAAAATCTGTAATTTATTGTGGAGTAAACACACAGAGAGAGAGAGAGAGAGAGAGAGAGAGAGAGAGAGAGAGAGAGAGAGCAGGGATTTTCCTGCTTTAGTATTTCGATATGGATATCCTCGCGACAGACAGATACATAATTGAAACAAAATAATACATTAGACATGACTGCAGCTATACGTTCACACGACAGTATGAAACATCTATCCCCTACGCTTTTAGTGGGAAACAGCCTCCCCAGCAAATTAAGGTGGCGGTGAATATCAGTTAGGAACACGTGCCCCGATAATGCTGAAGTCGACAGAAAAGGAAGAGGGAGGCAAGGGTCTGGAAAATTAAATTATAAACACACTGAGATCACCATGAGAAATAACCTGGGTACCCGGCTGTATCTCTATTCAACAAGGATACATAGTAACTGCCATGCAAGACAACAGGCACCCAGACCACATGGGAAATAGCCTATCTATGATGTTTAGTCTGTATTGGTT
Organism: Oncorhynchus mykiss; assembly: GCF_057628025.1. Lineage (NCBI taxonomy): Eukaryota > Metazoa > Chordata > Actinopteri > Salmoniformes > Salmonidae > Oncorhynchus > Oncorhynchus mykiss. The sequence continues at coordinate 19,265,696 of NC_143025.1, forward strand.
TGTCCAGTCCCTGGGAGTGTTATAGTAGGGTGGATGGTGTCTGGAGCTCACTGGGTCAGTACCATCATCATCACCCACCTGTCTAGTCAGATGCTGTATGTCCCTCATCACTGGCTTAAACACAGCTAAACTTGGCCCTGGCCACTAGGTCAGCAAAGCCCTGTATTAGTAGTGGCTAACCCACAGGGATCTCCTACCCGGCCGCTCTGCTCAACGCAGTAGGGACAGATCCAGCCGGACAGTCGTGGTATTTACATGCTCTTACATGGATTTTGTATAATGTTCTGGTACCCCGTGTACACAAAGTTATAGTTACTCATTGTGTATTATTATCATTTTTCTCTGGCCCGTAAGTAAGAATTTCACTGTTAGTCTACACCTGTTGTTTACAAAGCATGTGACAAATCGAAAATGTATTTGATGCTCATGGTGTATACACAGCTGGCCATTATGTTTTTCAACAAAGCCCATATTATCCTCAGCTAAGTAAATTATACAAGTAAACATATTTGCCAACTGTACACAAAATTCACATTCAGACACAGCAATTCTCTACTGAAATTAAAACACTACATTAAAATCAATGGACAGTGAAAGCTCCGTAGTGAAGACAGTGTAGGTGTTGTGGGTTGTGTACTTGACTTGTAGCAACGACAAGGAACAACGGCATACGGAAATGGATTATATTTAAACAAGGAAAAAGTCACCTTTAATTGGTTGTTTCTCTGTTTTTATATGCAGCATGTGAAAGACAATTATTGGGCCCCTGGCAGCAAAAAAACGCAGCATTATTGTCACGCCCTGACCTTAGAGATCCTTTTATGTCTCTATTTTGGTTTGGTCAGGGCGTGAGTTGGGGTGGGCATTCTATGTTGTGGGTTCTATGTTTTATATTTCTGTGTGTTTGGCCGGGTGCGGTTCTCAATCAGAGGCAGCTGTCTATCGTTGTCTCTGATTGAGAACCATACTTAGGTAGCCTTTTCCCACCTGTGTGGTGTGGGTAGTTCTGTGTTTTGTGTCTCTCTGCACCAGACAGAGTTGTTTCGGTTCGGTCTCTTCCTTGGTTTTTTGTTAATCAGTGTTCAGTCCAAATAATAAAGATGAACACGTACCATGCTGCACCTTGGCCCTCCACTCCTTCCAACAGCTGTTACAATTATCAAAACAATTACATTTAGCTCTATGGGAACATTTCACCCCTTTCTCATTCCCTGTAGTTCTGCAGTATTCACATGCCTGCATGCCTGCTTATGTACTACTGTAATCTAAAACATAATCCATTCAGCTATGTTCTATAAAATGGCTGTTGATCCCACTCATTGTCCCCTTCATGAATCAGGCTGCTGTGCTGAATGATCATGCAAATTAATTGTGTATCGGCATTCCTCTAGCTAGTTATTAGTTCTCATCAGAGGCAGGTGGATCTGGCCAACTTCACGCAGGTTGAAGTAGACTAATGAGTGGGGAGCCCTGCTGTAGTCCTGCAGTGTAGAGGGAGAAGATTCCATATGGACAGCTGAGCTGCCCGTCTCGGTCTCTGTTTGAAGTCTGCCTGAGAGCTGGCCTGTGTGCCTATGGAGGATTTCATGAGCAATAAAAAGCCTAGTCAAGCGCACTGCCCACAACCACATGCCAGAGCAAGCCTGGGCTCAGGGCCAGAGCTCACACAAACCGGCTGTCACAGCCACCCAGTTTACGCTCCACCAACAGGCCACGGCTGTTTATACATTGTGTTATCCCATTAAGTGTGTGTGTGTGTGTGTGTGTGTGTGTGTGTGTGTGTGTGTGTGTGTGTGTGTGTGTGTGTGTGTGTGTGTGTGTGTGTGTGTGTGTGTGTGTGTGTGTGTGTGTGCACACAAAAATGTGCTTTAGGCTATATACATTGCATTGGGCAATAGTATAGTATTTATCCAATATACATGATTCCTAACTAATGCATTTAACCCAGCGGTTGTTGGGGTGAGCCTGGCAGAAGTCTGCCACTGTTTATACTTTAAACCTTACACCAAGTGTTCTACAACGCGACCAGCGATAGAGGAGTGGTAGGACAAATGGCCCAGTCTTCATCTTTATCTGCTGGTAATGACAAGACTGGCTGTAGCTGTCAGAGGGAGAAATACATCAGCTGTGATTAATCCACCCCACTGCTCTCCACCAACACCGCAGTCCTCCATCTTAACAGATGAAGTGTTCTCCATAGACTGTGACAGGGTGAACAGGGGCGCACAGGGGTCAGATATTGATAGCACCCTCAACGCAGGAAGGCAACCTTGGAGGAGACAGCCAGGAAGAGAGAAAGCAAAAATGCTACTTCTGTGTTCGGGAAGAGAGCAGCTTAAAGATTGAAGTGGGGGAAGAGTGATGGTGTGAAAAATGTGATCACAGTTTCAATTTGGAGCTGTCATGAGTAAATAAGAAGTGTATGGGTGGAAGGAGATAGAGGGCAGGATTAGTGAACCCCGCTTTGCTTTCTGAGGCAGCTCATTCCTCCCATTACTATCAAAGGAAGAGAGCCTTTAAACCGCTTGGAACCGGAAAGAGATAGCCTAAACACAATACAGATTTCAAACACAAATATCCAAACGATGGAAATTTATGAGCTAAGTGGGGATTATGGAGAGAATATATTTAATGAGGACTGTCTACTCCTTAAAGGCATTCTGCTCGTTCCAGATACAAGCACTCTCTCTTATTACTAGAGCTCTAGCATCATGCCTGCAATCAGCTTCTCAATGATCCCATTCCTCTTCATTTGCAAGAACTTCTGTAAAGAATCCCAAAAAATTCAGGTCTAAAATATGCCACCAGTGAATTATACTCAGTAGGAAGGTAAAGTCATACAGGAGCTTAGAGAAAGAGGGAGATGAGCTATTCCCAGCAACAGTTTCACAGAGCCCGGAAATATGTCTCTGCTTTTTCCTTGATAAACTTCCTCTCAGCAACATGTGTATCCTCTTATTTGAAAGTGTATCCTCTTATTTGAAAGGTCAAGCGTATGCTACGAACACTGCAGCTACAGTACGAGATTCAACTGGATGGTAACAACTGCTCATGCTGCACAATCCCCTGGGTGTTATTTCAGATGTTAAATTGGCTTATTGAGATTAGCATGCAACGTCAAAATCTATCGGAAATATGCCCTGAACAGCAACAGCGTCATTCTAGCCTTAGCCCATGGCAGTGTGAGTGCCTCTCAACATGCATTCTGCTCGTTCCAGATACAAGCACTCTCTCTTATTACTAGAGCTCTAGCATCATGCCTGCAATCAGCTTCTCAATGATCCCATTCCTCTTCATTTGCAAGAACTTCTGTAAAGAATCCCAAAAAATTCAGGTCTAAAATATGCCACCAGTGAATTATACTCAGTAGGAAGGTAAAGTCATACAGGAGCTTAGAGAAAGAGGGAGATGAGCTATTCCCAGCAACAGTTTCACAGAGCCCGGAAATATGTCTCTGCTTTTTCCTTGATAAACTTCCTCTCAGCAACATGTGTATCCTCTTATTTGAAAGTGTATCCTCTTATTTGAAAGGTCAAGCGTATGCTACGAACACTGCAGCTACAGTACGAGATTCAACTGGATGGTAACAACTGCTCATGCTGCACAATCCCCTGGGTGTTATTTCAGATGTTAAATTGGCTTATTGAGATTAGCATGCAACGTCAAAATCTATCGGAAATATGCCCTGAACAGCAACAGCGTCATTCTAGCCTTAGCCCATGGCAGTGTGAGTGCCTCTCAACATGCAAACAGCAACAACGTAAAGCATTGGGCTCAATGTGTTTGGGAAATTTATTTGAAATTCCAATGTGCTTTTAGAACAATAAACCACAGACTATCTCCTGTATCAGATTTGACATTCAAGGCTTAATAAGGGAGTTATTTATTAAGTTATTTCTAAAATCTGCAATAGAAATATTTCCCTTCTTGCGGAGTTCTGACTATGCAAATCATTTTGTTTCTCTCCAGGCCTTGATTATAGTCCCCAATGTCCCTGGGGAGTGATTTATGTGAGTGTGTGTGTGTGTGTGTGTGTGTGTCTGCGTGCGTGCGTGTGTGTGTCCGCATACATGTGTACCTGAGAGCAATGTAACTATTCATACAGATCAGTGAGGCCACCCACACAGTATGCAGATTGAGGCCGAGCCGAGACAAGAGGATGGTGGGTGGATTAGAACGCGGTGGAGAGGATCACATTTCTCTGTGGTTTCCAGGAGGATTTCACACGAGGACAGGAATTCACATGATTTCACAATTAGATGAACACAAAGGAGATAGTTTATACAATCTGAATTTACTAGAAAAATGGTATCCAATATGGATGGTGTTAAGCGATAGATGGGAGGAGTTGAATGGAGTTTAAGGTTGGGACTAATAACAACAAATAATAACAAGATAACTAATGTAAAACATACTATGACAATAAAATGTGTATGGGTTAAGAAATTTAGTGAAAGAGCACAGTTTCAAAGATATGACAAAAATAAATCAAACCGGATGGACATCAGAAATAGATGGGAGAGGTTGAGGGTAGAGGAAGGACATCAGATATAGATGGGAGAGGTTGAGGGTAGAGGAAGGACATCAGATATAGATGGGAGAGGTTGAGGGTAGAGGAAGGACATCAGATATAGATGGGAGAGGTTGAGGGTAGAGGAAGGACATCAGAAATAGATGGGAGAGGTTGAGGGTAGAGGAAGGACATCAGATTTAGATGGGAGAGGTTGAGGGTAGAGGAAGGACATCAGAAATAGATGGGAGAGGTTGAGGGTAGAGGAAGGACATCAGATATAGATGGGAGAGGTTGAGGGTAGAGGAAGGACATCAGATATAGATGGGAGAGGTTGAGGGTAGAGGAAGGACATCAGAAATAGATGGGAGAGGTTGAGGGTAGAGGAAGGACATCAGAAATAGATGGGAGAGGTTGAGGGTAGAGGAAGGACATCAGATATAGATGGGAGAGGTTGAGGGTAGAGGAAGGACATCAGAAATAGATGGGAGAGGTTGAGGGTAGAGGAAGGACATCAGATATAGATGGGAGAGGTTGAGGGTAGAGGATGGACATCAGTAATAGATGGGAGAGGTTGAGGGTAGAGGAAGGACATCAGAAATAGATGGGAGAGGTTGAGGGTAGAGGAAGGACATCAGAAATAGATGGGAGAGGTTGAGGGTAGAGGAAGGACATCAGAAATAGATGGGAGAGGTTGAGGGTAGAGGAAGGACATCAGATATAGATGGGAGAGGTTGAGGGTAGAGGAAGGACATCAGAAATAGATGGGAGAGGTTGAGGGTAGAGGATGGACATCAGATATAGATGGGAGAGGTTGAGGGTAGAGGAAGGACATCAGATATAGATGGGAGAGGTTGAGGGTAGAGGAAGGACATCAGATATAGATGGGAGAGGTTGAGGGTAGAGGAAGGACATCAGAAATAGATGGGAGAGGTTGAGGGTAGAGGAAGGACATCAGATATAGATGGGAGAGGTTGAGGGTAGAGGAAGGACAGGACCAAAAACAAACAAAAGAGACTATTAAAATAGACTGTGTCCACAAAATGTATATTGAGTTTGAGTTTATTTTACTTTTACAGGGACCGTGCACATTAATCAATGTTTCAGTAAAAGTGCCGGTTTTAGCCAGCCGGCTAATTTTCAACCTCAGTCCCTGGGCAGGTCATTAAAAACAATTACAATATAGACAATACAGTAAACTCAGAAAAAAAAGAAACGTCCTGTCACTGTCAACTGTGTTTATTTTCAGAAAACTTAACATGTGTAGATATTTGTATGAACATAACAAGATTCAACAACTGAGACATAAACTGAACAAGTTCCACAGACATGTGACTAACAGAAATGGAATAATGTGACCCTGAACAAAAGGGGGGTCAAAACTGGACTGCACCAGATTTGCCAGTTCTTGCTATGAGATGTTACCCCACTCTTCCACCAAGGCACCTGCAAGTTCCCGGACATTTCTGGGGGGAATGGCCCTAGCCCTCACGCTCCGAACCAGCAGGTCCCAGATGTGCTCAATGGGATTGAGATCCGGGCTCTTCACTGGCCATAGCAGCACACTGACATTCCTGTCTTGTAGGAAATCGCGCACAGAATGAGCAGTATGGCTGGTGGCATTGTCATGCTGGAGGGTCATGTCAGGATGAGCCTGCAGGAAGGTACGACATGAGGGAGGAGGATGTCTTAAACGGCAATCCGACCATCACCCCTGGTGAGACAAAACCGTGACTCGTCAGTGAAGAGCACCTTATGCCAGTCCTGTCTGGTCCAGCGACGGTGGGTTAGGCAACATTGTTGCCGATGATGTCTTGTGAGGAACTGCCTTACAACAGGCCTACAAGCCCTCAGTCTAGCCTCTCTCAGCCTATTGCAGACAGTCTGAGCACTGATGGGGGGATTGTGCTTTCCTGGTGTAACTCGGGCAGTTGTTGCCATCCTGTACCTGTACCACAGGTGTGATGTTCAGATGTACCGATCCTGTGCAGGTGTTGTTACACGTGGTCTGCCACTGCGAGGATGATCAGCTGTCCGTCCTGTCTCCCTGTATCGCTGTCTTAGGCGTCTCACAGTACGGACATTGCAATTTATTCACGCAGATGAGCAGGGAGCCTGGGTATCATTCTATAGGTGTTTTTCAGAGTCAGTAGAAATGCCTCTTTAGTGTCCTAAGTTTTCATAACTGTGACCTTAATTGCCTACCGTCTGTAAGCTGTTAGTGTCTTAACGACCGTTCCACAGGTGCATGTTCATTAATTGTTTATGGTTCATTGAGCACACATGGGAAACAGTGTTTAAACCCTTTACAATTAAGATCTGTGAAGTTATTTGTATTTTTACGAATTATATTTGAAAGACAGTTTTTTTGTTGTTGCTGAGTTTAGGGGAGCGGTATTAGGGTTCGAATTTATTTTTATAGATATGTATATACGTATATATGTGTGTGTATATGTATTTATATGTATGTGTATGTACAGTACCAGTCAAAAGTTGACACACCTTCTCTGGAATCATGTAGTAACCAAAAAAGTGTCAAACAAATCAAAATATATGTTATATTTGAGATTCTTCAAAGTAGCCACCCTTTGCCTTGATGACAGCTTTGCACATTCTTGGCATTCTCTCAACCAGCTTCATGAGGTAGTCACCTGGAATGCATTTGAATTAACAGGAGTGCCTTGTTAAAAGTTCATTTGTGGAATGTCTTTCCATCTTAATGCATTTGAGCTAATCAGGTGTGTTGTGACATGGTAAGGGTAGTATACAGAAGATGGTCCTATTTGGTAAAAGACCATGTCCATATTATGGCAAGAACAGCTCAAATAAGCAAAGAGAAATGACAGTCCATCATTACTTTAAGACATGAAGGTCAGTCAATACGGAACATTTCAAGAACTTTGAAAGTTTCTTCAAGTGCAGTCGCAAAAACCATCAGGCGCCATGATGAAACTGGCTCTCATGAGGACCGCCACAGGAAAGGAAGACCCAGAGTTACCTCTGCTGCAGAGGATATGTTCATTAGAGTTACCAGCCTCAGAAAATGCAGCTCAAATAAATGCTTCACAGAGTTCAAGTAACAGACACATCTTAACATCAGCTGTTCAGAGGTGACTACGTGAATCAGGCCTTCATGATCGAATTGTTGCAAAGAAAACACTAATAAAGGAAACCAATAATAAGAAGAGACTTGCTTGGGCCAAGAAACACGAGCAATGGACATTAGATCGGTGGAAATCTTTCCTTTTGACTGCAGAGTCATAATTTGCGACTTTTGGTTCCATCCGCCGTGTCTTTTTGAGACGCAGAGTAGGTGAATGGATGATCTCTGCATGTGTGGATCCCACCGTGAAGCATGGCAGATGAGGTGTAATGGTGTGGGAGTGCTTTGCTAGTGACACTGTCTGTGATTTATTTAGAATTCAAGGCATGGCTACCACAGCATTCTGCAGCGATACGTAATCCCGTCTGGTTTCCACTTAGTGGGACCATCAATTGTTTTTCAACAGGACAATGACCCAACACACCTCCAGGCTGTGTAAAAAAAATGTTATCACTGGGTGTTCAGTGCTGAATGGTTTTTAGATAACGTTAAGTGAGCTTCATGAGAATCCATCTCAGTGGCAGAATGATTCTCTCTATGGATATACACTGATACACACACCCATGCATACCATGCACTTGTCCACACTCTCATGCACACACACACAAACACAAAGATCAAATGCAAGGCATGAATATCCCGGACTGGGTTCTTTAGCTTGTTTTGTGAGAGAGTCTGTACTGTAGGGTGTGCTGACCACTGCTCCATTTTGTTTTAGCCTGGCAGTGCTCCAGTCAAGCCATGAGAACCCATTAGGTGATGTGGTGTTAAGCGCAACTAAATCACTTTTCTATGCCTGCTTTTACTCTGTTTGTGTTAGAATATACTGTTGGTATTAGTGTGGGCATTGCTATACAAAATACAAACTTGGACAAGACAAGGTGGCTTTGTGTTTCTAGTGAATGTACAGTTGAAGTCAGAAGTTTACATGAACTTAGGTTGGAGTCATTAAAACTCATTTTTCAACCACTCCATAAATTTCTTGTTAACAAACTATAGTTTTGCCAATTCGGTTAGGACATCTACTTTGTGCATGACACAAGTAATTCTTCCAACAATTGTTTACAGACAGATTATTTCACTTATAATTCACTGTATCACAATTCCACTGGGTCAGAAGATTACATACACTAAGTTGACTGTGCCTTTAAACATCTTGGAAAATTCCAGAAAATTATGTCATGGCTTTAGAAGCTTCTGATAGGCTAATTGATATCATTTGAGTCAATTGGAGGTGTACCTGTGGATGTATTTCAAGACCTACCTTCAAACTCAATGCCTCTTTGCTTAACACCATTGGAAAATCAAAAGAAATCAGCCAAGACCTCAGAAAATAAATTGTAGACCTCCAGAAGTCTGGTTCATCCTTGGGAGCAATTTCCAAACGCCTGAAGGTACCGCGTTCACCTGTAGAAACAATAGTACGCAAGTATAAACACCATGGGACCACACAGCCGTCATACCGCTCAGCAAGGAGACGCGTTCTGTCTCCTAGAGATGAACGTACTTTGGTGCGAAAAGTGCAGAACAACAGCAAAGGACCTTGTAAAGATGCTGGAGGAAACAGGTACAAAAGTATCTATATCCACAGTAAAACGAGTCCTATATCGACATAACCTGGAAGGCCTCTCAGCAAGGAAGAAGCCACTGCTACAAAATCGCCATAAAAAAGCCAGACTACAGTTTGCAACTGCACATGAGGACAAAGATCATACTTTTTGGAGAAATGTCCTCCGATGAATGGTCTGATGAAACAAAAATAGAACTGTTTGGCCATAATGACCATTATGTTTGGAGGAAAAATGGGGAGGCTTGCAAGCCGAAGAACACCATCCCAACTGTGAAGCACGGGGGTGGCAGCATCATGTTGTGGGTGTGCTTTGCTGCAGGAGGGACTGGTGCACTTCACAAAATAGATGGCATCATGAGGAAGTCAAATAATGTGGATATATTGAAGCAACATCTCAAGACATCAGTCAGGCAGGAAGTTAAAGCTTGGTCGCAAATGGGTCTTCCAAATGGACAATAACCCCAAGCATACTTCCAAAGTTGTGGCAAAATGGCTTAAGGACAACAAAGTCAAGGTATTGGAGTGGCAATCACAAAGCCCTGACCTCGATCCTATAGAAAATTTGTGGGCAGAACTGAAAAAGCATGTGCGAGCAAGGAGGCCTACAAACCTGCACCAGCTCTGTCAGGAGGAATGGGTCAAAATTCACCCAACTTATTGTGGGAAGCTTGTGGAAGGCTACCCGAAACATTTGACCCAAGTTAAACAATTTAAAGTCAATGCTACCAAATACTAATTGAGTGGATGGAAACTTCTGACTAACTGGGAATGCGAATAAAGTTTCATCGTTTCATATTCTTAAAATAAAGTGGTGATCCTAAATGACCTAAGACGGAATTTTTACTTAAATTAAATTTCAAGAATTGTGAAAAACTGAGTTTAAATGTATTTGACTAAGGTGTATGTGAACTTCCGACTTCAACTGTATGTATGTATGTATGTATGTATGTACGTACAGTGTATAATATATATCAGTTATTGTATTGTTAGAGCACAGTGCTCTGAATAACTCAACCCCCCCCTGAAAAACCCAGTTAATATCATAGAAGGAAAAGGAAACAAATCACTCCCATTATGTAACCGCTCCCCTTTCCACATTTTTCCCTTACAGCTTATTTTCAGTCAAACGATTTGTTTTGTTGTGAGTGATGGTAGTTGGATTCCTTTTCATGATTAGCGGTTCAACAGTCCTATTCAGAGCTCCCTGCTCACGGCTTCTTACATAAGAACCCTGGCTGTAGTTGCCATGTTGGGTTGGCGTACCAGCAGCACTATAAAACCAGACTGATGCCTCACAAAACTCCCTCCTCCGGTCTCTCTATAGGCCGTGGTGCTTCAAAAACACATTGCTACACTCACCCTGGCCTGACACGTCCCTGGTTCTGCATTCATTTTAGTCTTAGTATCGGTTTTCATTTTCCCATTCTAAAACAAATAACATGACTGGCAGAGCATTCATTCTATTCAATATGACAAATACCAATATTGGGAGCACACAGGCATAAAGGAATGGTAGATTGTTTTGGCCTTCCAGAGTTTATATCCATCACACGCTTTTAGGGAGACATAAATTCTCTCTTGGCTGCACAAATAAATAAATAGCTGTTATTATGTCCAATGACCAGCCAAGGCAAGGCAGGATGAAAACTTACTTGTCACAAAATTGCCTTTTTGTGAGAAAATTATCAAATGAGATCACCAAGCTATACAGGGCACTAAGGCTGGGGGATATTTTATTTTCTGACGGCATAGGCCTACTTTCTTTTGTAATTATTGTCAGAAACAGAAGTGGATTTTGCTCGATTCACAGCGTCACAGAAATCTCACACCATCCAACTTTAATTTCCTGCTGGCAAGGCAGACCAATCAGAAATCTCATCTCCAGACACTAAGTCAGTGAAAATGAGCTCTCGATGAGGTTATTGAAACATGAGTGTGTAACACTCCTCCACATCCTCTCCCCCAGCTCCATCAGGTAAAACTAAGGCGATGCTCTCATCTCAAATATCAAACTTTACTTTGTGTGTACAGGTCCAGAGAGGAAATACATATTTGTAATGAGTTGAATCATTCATCGGTTGTCGCCTAGCATCGCTCAGGCAACAGGGAAATGGCCAGTTGTATCTCTTGTACACAGACAGAACAGGAGTGAGTGAAGATACAGTGAAGTCTGAAGACATGACAAATCCCATGACTTCCGGTGGGCACATCAAAGAGCTGAGGTAGGGCCTCTGACTAAAGGGGGAGGTACACACGCTCTGCATATTACCATCACTGTCACCCAACCCTGTCTGCTACTGTACTGTCAGGCAGAGAACATCTATGAGTGTCTGTTGGGGAAAACAAACATTCACTAGAGACGTCGCATAACCTTTGCTTATATTGCGTAGACCCCACAGACTGAGGAATAGGGGACTACATGAGAAATGGTAATGAACTGACACTATATAGTACATAAGGCTATAAACATCTGTATCCACCCCATTAGTAATGGACTAGTACCCTCCACTGTGCTATCCTGTTTCACATAAATTAACCATATTCTATAAAACTAGAAAAACTAAAGCTGCTATTTTTGTCAAGTATAAAAAAAAGCCTTAAAAGTGAGTGGAGTTGCAAAATGTCAGTAACTTTCCCAAAACCCCTAGGTTTTTCAGAAGTCACGGTTAGACGATTCTGGATTTCTTGCTTATTCCCTCCCGATTCCAAGAATTTTCCAACTGGGATTTCTGGAAAACCTGTACATTTTGGGAAAATTCTGTAATTTTGCAACCCTAAAAGTGAGAGAATGAGATCTCCTGGATGGTGTGTCTCTAACCAGCGCTGGCCTCCCTTCCATCCCAGCTCTCCCTTCATCTCTCTGCCCTACATTCTAGAGTCAGCAGCACCTTCCAAACACTAATCCCCAAGCAAGGGGCATATACAGAATGAAATTGTGCATATATAGAACTCACTGGAAAATGTTATTGCATTGCCATCTCTGTGGTGCTGTGCATGTTAAAGGCCCAATGCAGTCAAACTTGATTTTCCTGAGATTGGAAAGATACTGTGAAATTGTGAAAATGATGTTAATGTAATTTTAGTGTAAGAGCTGTTTGAAAAGACCGCCTGAACTTTCAGCCTGTTTTGGTGGGATGGAGTTTCGGCCTGCCTGGCGACATCACCAGGCGGTATAAGTTAATAGACCAATAACAAAGAGAGTTTCAAACCTCTCTGGCAATGACAGCTAGTTCAGGTTACATATCCCTCCCATTAGGCCCATCCAATTAGGACCCTCACTCAGACCACTCCCAGACAGTACTAGCAAAATTCTAGCTTGAGAAATTGCTCTTAGTTAAGAAGCTTTTTTTAATTGAAAACAATCACAGTAAAGTACTTAATTGTAACCCATAAATTATTTGATATTTAGATCAAAATGGCTGCATTGGACCTTTAATGACAATCAGGGGAATCATAGGAAGGCCTATCAAAGGCTGTGTTCACACAGGCAGCCAAATTCAGATCTTTTTTTTCTTCTCACATTTGACCAATCAGATCAGCTCTGAAAAAGACCTGATGTGAAAAGATCGGATGTGAAAAGATCGGATGTGATTGGTCAAAAGACCAATTAGTGGAATAAATTAGCAGAATTGGGCTGCCTGTCTAAACGCAGCCTAAATGCAGTTGTTCAATGGCTGTAATTGGCCGTCAGTCTTAATAGGAGCTATTTTGGTGTTTGGATCCAGAGGCCAGAAGTCGTTAGCTACAAGCAAATTAGGTCTCTGTACAAGCGGCATCATCATTATTCATGGGAATGTTCCAAAAGCGTCAAACAGAAAGTCTCGTTTTTAATGAGGTACTTTTTTTTTTACACCAGTTCAAATGTACGATGGATACAATTTCACAAAAACATCATGTCAGAAGTTGTCCTCTCAATTATCTTGTAATGAAATCAGCATGATGTAAACATAAAGTGACACGTAATGCAGGTGTTGTGAGCATATTGAATCAAAGAGCCTGTCCTCCAATCAAGCAAATGACAATCAGAACAGGCCATCTGCATTCCTGGCCCTAATTGTGAAATATAGGGACTTAACAAGCTGTCTCTGCTCTCAAACTGAGAGGCTCCTAGTGTGTGAGTTAAAGGTAACTGCCAAAATAGTGGAAACACTTGAGTAAATTAGGCATAAAAGTACATAACCGTTGAAAAGTTTGGGGTCACTTAGACATGTTCTTGTTTTTGAAAGAACCGCACATTTTTTGTCCATTAAAATAACATCAACTTGATCAGAAATACAGTGTAGACATTGTTAATGTTGGAAATGACTGGAAACGGCAGATGTTTTATGGAATATCTACATAGGCGGAAACAGCAGATTTTTTGTATGGAATATATACATAGGCGTACAGAGGCCCATAATCAGAAACCATCACTCCTGTGTTCCAATGGCACGTTGTGTTAGCTAATCCAAGTTTATCATTAGAAAACCCTTTAGCAATTATGTTAGCACAGCTGAAAACTGTTATTCTGATTAAAGAAGCAATAAAACTGGCCTTTAGACGAGTTGAGTACCTGGAGCATCAGCATTTGTGGCTTCGATTACAGGCTCAACCTGGCCAAAAACAAAGACCTTAATTCTGAAACTAGTCAGTCTATTCTTGTTCTGAGAAATGAAGGCTATTCCATGTGAGAAATTGCCAAGAAACTGAAGATCTCATACAACGCTGTGTACTACTCTCTTCACTGGTTAGAGACAGTGCAAACTGTCTGACAATGGCTCCATCAACAGGGCACGAGAGGTCATTGAATAGTTTGACAAGCATCAAAATGATGTAAACCATACGCCATGGCTGTCTGATCTCAACCCAATTGAACACTAATGGGAGAATGCCTTCTTATGGAAGAATGGTGTCGCATCCCTCCAATAAAGTTCCAGACACTTGTAGAATCTAAGCCAAGGTGTATTGAATATGTTCTGGCTTGTGGTGGACCAACGCCCTATTAAGACACTTAATGTTGGTGTTTCCTTTATTTTTGCAGTTACCAGTACCTCTCAGTTCTTTGATAGACAGTTTAGACATTAACCATGCATTCATAAGTTTGCTCATTAACAAAAAATTATCTGAGTCTAGAATGTCTGCCGCAGGTGCACAGTGTCCTCTTATGATCCATCTTCATTCTAAGAGGGTTTGCTGCATGTGTGAAAGGGATTGTCATCATGGTCAGACTGAGAAGGAGAGGTGACGGCCCCACACACCAGAGCCAAACCCTGATCTCTTGCTTCTCACTTCAGTGAGTCGGGCTGTTGGGGAGAGATGTTACTGACCACATCTGGCCAGCTACCTTCAGGACTGAGAGTTCAGCCAGGCCGTTTAATCCCGTGTGTAGGTATGATGAGCTGATGGACCAAAACACAAGGTGCACGTCGTTCAGCCAAACCTAGTCTACTGGCCTTCAAGGCATTCAGATGATTTTGTTTCCATTTCAACACAGTTTCTCTAGTGGTGGTAAACATACCCAATAGTCATACTTGAGTAAAAGTAAAGATACCTTAATAGAAAATTACTCAAGTAAAAGTCACCCAATAAAATATTACTTGAGTAAAAGTCTAAAAGTTTTGTTAGAAATATACTTAAGTATCAAAAGCAAAAGTATAAATCATTTCAAGTTCCTTATATTGAGCAAACCAGACGGCACCATTTTACAATTTTGTTTAACCGACAGCCAGGGGCACATCAACACTCAGACATGATTTACAAACAAAGCATTTATGTTTAGCGAGTGCATCAGATCAGATGCAGAAGGGATGACCAGGGATGTTCTCTTGATAAATGCGTGAATTGGACAATTTTCCTGTCCTGCTAAACATACCAAATGTAATGAATACATTTGGGTGTCAGGGAAAATGTATGGAGTAAAAAGTACATTATTTTCTTTAAGAATGTGGTGAAGTAAAACGTAAGTTGTCAAAAATATAAAATAGTAAAGTACAGAGAACCAAAAAACCTACTTAAGGAGTAAAGTATTTTTACTCAAGTACTTTACACCACTGAGTTGCTCTAGCTGAAAAATTGGAGATTACGTCAAGGACAAGGCCATGTTTTGAGCCCGATGGCTCAAGAGTCTCAATCTGCATCCCAAAGTATCTGCATCAACTCTATGAGGCACCCCCCCCCCCCCCCCCCCCAAAATGTCTACCTATCAAAAATGCTTCTGCACACGATTTCTGGTGGGCACTGCACATCCACAGCAGCTTTAAATGTGCCCACTTTAATCTTCATTGTGATTTACAGGCTCCTTAGGTAACAATGCCAGTCATCTGGAGGGTCCCTTCACTGCACTCAACAGTAATGGCCAAAAATGTGAATTCTTTGCATTTTTCCCCGTCCTTTTTACCCAGCCAGTGCTATTCCAAGTCTCTGGCTCTCTTTCCCTGCTCTCTATAAAGCCTTTATACAGATTATGGATGGCTGCATAAATCCAAGGGGACTATTGGTCATTAGATGTTGTGTGTGGACATGTTTAAGTATACTTGTGGGACCAGAAGTCCCCACAAGAATAGTAAAACAAAAACATTTACCAACCGGCACATTTTTATTAGTCCCCACAAGATGAAATGCTATTTCTAGGAGGTTTAGGGTTACGGTTAGAATTAGCGTAAGGAGCTAGGGTTAGGTTTTCAGGTGAAGGTTAGGGAAATTAAGATTTTGAACGGTGTGTCCCCACAAGGTTAGTTGTACAAGACTGTGTGTGTCTCGGAGAGAGGCTTAGGGAGGGAGCAGAAAGACCGAAACAGAGAGAAAGAGGAGGAAGAGTTAGTACGAGAGCCCTTTTGTAGCCTGACATTAAAGAGTCACATTGTAATCTATCAGATAATAGCCTGCAGGTCAGACAGAGTGCCTGGGGAGGAGGCAGCACCTGCTGCCATTCAGTCAAGGTGACAATGTGCCCATGTCACAATGTGCTGATGGCTGCAGTGTGCTGTGCCAAGCCACAGGGGGCCTGAACAGTGCCTCTCATTAAGCATCCTGTATGGAAGTTAGTGTGGGCATCTAGATCATGTTAGACATAAAAACCTCAGTGCAAAAACACAGCATGTAAACTGATTACCTTGACACATCACTCTGCGTGATGTCATTCATTAGGGGACAAAGTGGCACG
Source organism: Oncorhynchus mykiss (assembly GCF_057628025.1). Lineage (NCBI taxonomy): Eukaryota > Metazoa > Chordata > Actinopteri > Salmoniformes > Salmonidae > Oncorhynchus > Oncorhynchus mykiss. The sequence goes on from NC_143025.1 coordinate 19,282,020, forward strand.
ACAAAAGCAGCACACTGCGGAAGAATTGCCCACATGCCCAGGTAACCTTGCACAGCTGAAACTATGCATGTACATTTACTTTCACACATGACCTTTCCCAGCACTGTGTTTCAAAAGCACATTGTAGTTGAAAGGTAGAGAGTGAGGAAGTGTGTGTGGTGTAAAGCCAGACAGGCTGTCTCCAGAGCGAAGTACAAACACTCCCAGACTGAGCAGGCTCTCCTTCAAACACCCAGACAGCCAAAGGAATCCCCAGAGACCATCAGTCCCTGCTTTGTATCCAGCTCTCACTGCATCATCCTCTCTCCCTCCCACAACCAAAAACAACCAGCTTTTCATTCATTCCAATTTGTCATCTAGTTCTATTCTGAAGATTACTGTGGAGAAAATGATTTGGCAATCAAAAAGGTTTCCTGCCAAACTAAACAGTATAGTTTTACACTAGTGACTAAGTTTAATACAAATGTGGTTATTGGTTCCATAGTCCATATAAAAATGTGCACTTTCTGCTACATTTTAGCTGACACTCTTATCCAGAGCGACTTACAGGAGCAATTAGGGTTAAGTGCCTTGCACAAGGGCACATCTGCATATTTTTCACCTAGTCAGCTCAGGGATTCCATGCTCTTAACCACTAGGCTACCTGCCGCCTGAAGCTCACCTTTATGAGTAGAACGTAGAAAGAGAAGATATACAGAGAGAAGTTGGTTGTTGACAGAAATGGGTGAGTGCTGGAAATACATTGAAGGGTTTTCGAGGGGCTCTCCAACACCTCCCACCTACTCCTCTCAGATGGAGGGCACATGGTCCTCTTCAGCCTAGAGCCTGGCACCCTGGAGGAGCATGGGCACAGGGCTGGGGGAGGGCACCTGGTCCTCTTCAGCCTAGAGCCTGGCACCCTGGAGGAGCATGGGCACAGGGCTGGGGGAGGGCACATGGTCCTCTTCAGCCTAGAGCCTGGCACCCTGGAGGAGCATGGGCACAGGGCTGGGGGAGGGCACATGGTCCTCTTCAGCCTAGAGCCTGGCACCCTGGAGGAGCATGGGCACAGGGCTGGGGGAGGGCACATGGTCGTCTTCAGCCTAGAGCCTGGCACCCTGGAGGAGCATGGGCACAGGGCTGGGGGAGGGCACATGGTCCTCTTCAGCCTAGAGCCTGGCACCCTGGAGGAGCATGGGCACAGGGCTGGGGGAGGGCACATGGTCGTCTTCAGCCTAGAGCCTGGCACCCTGGAGGAGCATGGGCACAGGGCTGGGGGAGGGCACATGGTCGTCTTCAGCCTAGAGCCTGGCACCCTGGAGGAGCATGGGCACAGGGCTGGGGGAGGGCACATGGTCGTCTTCAGCCTAGAGCCTGGCACCCTGGAGGAGCATGGGCACAGGGCTGGGGGAGGGCACCTGGTCCTCTTCAGCCTAGAGCCTGGCACCCTGGAGGAGCATGGGCACAGGGCTGGGGGAGGGCACATGGTCGTCTTCAGCCTAGAGCCTGGCACCCTGGAGGAGCATGGGCACAGGGCTGGGGGAGGGCACATGGTCCTCTTCAGCCTAGAGCCTGGCACCCTGGAGGAGCATGGGCACAGGGCTGGGGGAGGGCACCTGGTCCTCTTCAGCCTAGAGCCTGGCACCCTGGAGGAGCATGGGCACAGGGCTGGGGGAGGGCACATGGTCGTCTTCAGCCTAGAGCCTGGCACCCTGGAGGAGCATGGGCACAGGGCTGGGGGAGGGCACATGGTCCTCTTCAGCCTAGAGCCTGGCACCCTGGAGGAGCATGGGCACAGGGCTGGGGGAGGGCACATGGTCGTCTTCAGCCTAGAGCCTGGCACCCTGGAGGAGCATGGGCACAGGGCTGGGGGAGGGCACATGGTCCTCTTCAGCCTAGAGCCTGGCACCCTGGAGGAGCATGGGCACAGGGCTGGGGGAGGGCACCTGGTCCTCTTCAGCCTAGAGCCTGGCACCCTGGAGGAGCATGGGCACAGGGCTGGGGGAGGGCACATGGTCGTCTTCAGCCTAGAGCCTGGCACCCTGGAGGAGCATGGGCACAGGGCTGGGGGAGGGCACATGGTCGTCTTCAGCCTAGAGCCTGGCACCCTGGAGGAGCATGGGCACAGGGCTGGGGGAGGGCACATGGTCGTCTTCAGCCTAGAGCCTGGCACCCTGGAGGAGCATGGGCACAGGGCTGGGGGAGGGCACATGGTCGTCTTCAGCCTAGAGCCTGGCACCCTGGAGGAGCATGGGCACAGGGCTGGGGGAGGGCACATGGTCGTCTTCAGCCTAGAGCCTGGCACCCTGGAGGAGCATGGGCACAGGGCTGGGGGAGGGCACCTGGTCCTCTTCAGCCTAGAGCCTGGCACCCTGGAGGAGCATGGGCACAGGGCTGGGGGAGGGCACATGGTCGTCTTCAGCCTAGAGCCTGGCACCCTGGAGGAGCATGGGCACAGGGCTGGGGGAGGGCACCTGGTCCTCTTCAGCCTAGAGCCTGGCACCCTGGAGGAGCATGGGCACAGGGCTGGGGGAGGGCACATGGTCGTCTTCAGCCTAGAGCCTGGCACCCTGGAGGAGCATGGGCACAGGGCTGGGGGAGGGCACATGGTCGTCTTCAGCCTAGAGCCTGGCACCCTGGAGGAGCATGGGCACAGGGCTGGGGGAGGGCACATGGTCGTCTTCAGCCTAGAGCCTGGCACCCTGGAGGAGCATGGGCACAGGGCTGGGGGAGGGCACATGGTCCTCTTCAGCCTAGAGCCTGGCACCCTGGAGGAGCATGGGCACAGGGCTGGGGGAGGGCACATGGTCGTCTTCAGCCTAGAGCCTGGCACCCTGGAGGAGCATGGGCACAGGGCTGGGGGAGGGCACCTGGTCCTCTTCAGCCTAGAGCCTGGCACCCTGGAGGAGCATGGGCACAGGGCTGGGGGAGGGCACATGGTCGTCTTCAGCCTAGAGCCTGGCACCCTGGAGGAGCATGGGCACAGGGCTGGGGGAGGGCACATGTTCGTCTTCAGCCTAGAGCCTGGCACCCTGGAGGAGCATGGGCACAGGGCTGGGGGAGGGCACATGGTCGTCTTCAGCCTAGAGCCTGGCACCCTGGAGGAGCATGGGCACAGGGCTGGGGGAGGGCACATGGTCGTCTTCAGCCTAGAGCCTGGCACCCTGGAGGAGCATGGGCACAGGGCTGGGGGAGGGCACATGGTCGTCTTCAGCCTAGAGCCTGGCACCCTGGAGGAGCATGGGCACAGGGCTGGGGGAGGGCACCTGGTCCTCTTCAGCCTAGAGCCTGGCACCCTGGAGGAGCATGGGCACAGGGCTGGGGGAGGGCACATGGTCCTCTTCAGCCTAGAGCCTGGCACCCTGGAGGAGCATGGGCACAGGGCTGGGGGAGGGCACCTGGTCCTCTTCAGCCTAGAGCCTGGCACCCTGGAGGAGCATGGGCACAGGGCTGGGAGAGGGCACATGGTCGTCTTCAGCCTAGAGCCTGGCACCCTGGAGGAGCATGGGCACAGGGCTGGGGGAGGGCACCTGGTGCCCTTTGCAAACTCATCCTGCCCCCATCTCTGTATCCTGTCAGACACATAAGTACCACAGAGCCAATTAGCTTTCATCTGTCATATGTGACACTGATTCATTAAAACAAGGTTTTTTGTTGTTGCAGGAAAACAAAGCTGTTTTGATGCTTCCGTTAAAGTTATGTATGTTGATGAGCATATACGTTGAGGGGTGAAGGCTTGTGGGTGGCAATGACGTAATCACAGTACATGCTCAGACCCGTTGTTTGACAGCTAACCTAAAAACTCTATCCAAAGGACCTTGCTTTCTGCAATGGAAATCATTAATTTCAATTCCTGAACCAAATCATCTGAACTGTACAGTATTTAGCTTAGATATATATGCACGTACTGCCAACTGATTTTGAATGTGTCAATACAAGTACAAAGACGGGATCTAACTGGCATTTTGTGTACGAGTAATTTGTGCATCTCAAATAGGATGTTACTTAACTGACAACTAAGGGTCAAGTAGCAACCAACTCTTTGTACTCGTGTTATGATTGTATCTCTTATGTTTCCCTACATATGGTGACAACTATCAACTGCAAGCTTATCAAGTCATCCACCTTTCAAAACAGCTAGATGTTTCAGGCTTAACCAAAATCAGGTACTGCCATCTGCTGTTCAGTTCTTACATTGCATGTCTGAAGTTATTAAAGGTTCAATGCAGACGTTTTTATCTCAATATCAAATAATTTCCCGGTAACAATTAAGTACCTTATTGTTAATGTTTTCAATTAAAATGGTCAAAAAGAAACAAAAATAGCTTCTTAGCAAAGATACATTTATCAAGCATGAATTTTGAAAGGTTTGTCTGGGAGTGGTACACAAGTGTAAAATCCATCCAAGAACCATGGAATACAAGTGTGTGAAGAAATTGGTTTATTGCATGCATTTACACTACCAATGTGAGAAGAGAAGGGTTGGGCCCAGTCAAGCAACCCATAGCAAGAGAACCCGCCTCATAGTCAGGATCAACAAAAGGGTCCTCATCCTCCACTAGCTCCTGAGTGAGGGCCTCAACCCAGGTCTGCTGCTTCTCTTCATCAATGTCATCCTGCCTTCTCTTGTTGCCCTACCCACAGGGCTTAGTGGGGGAGACTAACTCTGGAATAAACAGCTAACATTAACATAGCTACTTCCCCACTACCATTCCAGACAAAACACTGTATGGAACCCTTAAATATACATGCCTGTGGATAAGGACCAGCAGATGCTGGTGCAGATGGGATAGCCCTGGGCGCTCTGCAAAGGTCGGGGCAGGATAGCCAACAGTATGCACTTGGCCTGACGCTTGTGGCCTGATAGACACTGGCGGACTGAACTAGTGTGGTCATCCTCACTAGCAGTGAAAGTCTTCAGCCACCAAAACCTACAGAGAGCAGTCATCTGCAGACATGGTAGGTAAGGAGAAAAAAATATGTTAAAAAAAAGGGCCTCACATATCAAAGACAGACGCAAATTGAGGACAGCTGCTCATGGAAGGCAAGCACAGCCAGCCAATTTTGACAAACTATTGATTGACTTGGATTTCTGAACTTTAAATGTTATTAATCATTAGAACCCTGGATTAGTGTTGGGGAAGGAAGGAAGGAAGGAAGGAAGGAAGGAAGGAAGGAAGGAAGGAAGGAAGGAAGGAAGGAAGGAAGGAAGGAAGGAGATGCGTTCTGTCTCCTAGAGATGAACATACTTTGGTGTGAAAAGTGCAAGTCAATCCCAGAATAACAGCAAAGGACCTTGTGAAGATGCTGGAGGAAACAGGTACAAAAGTATCTACATCCACAGTAAAATGAGTCCTATATCGACATAACTGGAAAGGCTGCTCAGAAACTAAGAAGCCACTGCTCCAAAACCGCCATAAAAAAGCGGTTTGCAACTGCACATGGGGACAAAGAAATGTCCTCTGGTCTGATGAAACAAAAATACAACTGTTTGGCCATAATGACCATCATTATGTTTGGAGGAAAAGGGGGGGGGGGGGGGGGCTTGCAAGCCGAAGAACAACATCCCAACCGTGAAGCATGGGAGGGACTGGTGCACATCACAAAATAGTTGGTATCATGAGGAAGTCAAATTATGTGGATATATTGAAGCAACATTTCAAGACATCAGTCGGGAAGATAAAGCTTGGTCGCAAATGAGTCTTCCAAATGGACAATAACCCCAAGCATACTTCCAAAGTTGTGGCAAAACGGCTTAAGGACAACAAAGTCAAGGTATTGGAGTGGCAATCACAAAGCCCTGACCTCGATCCTATAGAACATTTGTGGGCAGAACTGAAAAAGCGTGTGCGAGAAAGGAGGCCAACAAACCTGACCCAGTTACACCAGCTCTGTCAGGAGGAATGGGCCAAAATTCACCCAACTTATTGTGGGAAGCTTGTGGAAGGCTACCCGAAACGTTTGACCCAAGTTAAACCATTTAAAGGCAATGCTACCAAATACTAATTGAGTGCATGTAAACTTCTGACCCACTAGGAATGTGATGAAAGAATAAAATCTGAAATAAATCATTGTCTCTACTATTATTCTTACATTTCACATTCTTAAAATAAAGTGGTGATCCTAACTGACCTAAGACAGGGAATTTGTACTAGGATTAAGTGTCATTGTGAAAAACTGAGTTTAAATGTATTTGGCTAAAGTGTATGTAATCTTCCGACTTCAACTGTACACCCCCCCACTTCTAAAAACCAAAGTTGAGCCCCTGCTTTACTTTTCAATTTATATGTTTGACTACTTTAACTCCACTACATTCCTAATGAAAATGATGTACTTTTTACTTCATACATTTTCCCTGACACCCAAAATTACTTGTTACATTTTGAATTGGACAGGAAAATGGTCCAATTCACACTCTAATCAAGAGAACATCCCTGGTCATCCCTACTACCTCTGATCTGGCGGACTCCCTAAACACAAATGCTTAGTTTGTAAATGATGTCTGTGTTGGAGTTTGCCCCTGACTATCCTTTTTTTAAAACAACCGTGGCCTCTGGTTTGCATTATATAAGGAATGTGAAATTATTTAGACATGTACTTTTACTTTTGATACTTAATTATAATTTGGCAATTGCATTTACTTTTGATACTCAAGAATATTAAAAACAAAATACTTTTAGGCTTTTACTCAAGTAGTATTTTACTGGGTCACTTTTACTTTTAATTCATTTTCTATTAAGGTATCTTTACTTTTACTCAAATAAACTCAGCAAAAAAAGAAGTTTTTCAGCAAACTTAACATGTGTAAATATTTGTATGAACATAACAATATTCAACAACTGAGACATAAACTGAACAAGTTCCACAGACAACAGAAATTGAATAATGTGACCCTGAACAAGGGGGGGGGGGGGGGGGGGGGGGTCAAAATCAAAAGTAACAGTCAGTATCTGGTGTGGCCATCAGCTGCATTAAGTACTGCAGTGCATCTCCTCCTCATGGACTGCACCAGATTTGCCAGGTCTTGCTGTGAGATGTTACCCCAATCTTCCACCAAGGCACCTGCAAGTTCCCGGACATTTCTGGGGGGAATGGCTCTAGCCCTCACCCTCCGATCCAGCAGTTCCCAGATGTGCTCAATGGGATTGAGATCCGGGCTCTTCACTGGCCATGGCAGAACAGACATTCCTGTCTTGCAGGAAATCACACACAGTATGGCTGTTGGCATTGTCATGCTGGAGGGTCATGTCAGGATGAGCCTGCAGGAAGGGTACCACATCAGGGAGGAGGACGTCTTCCCTGTAGCGCACAGCATTGAGATTGCCTGCAATGACAACAAGCACAGTCCGATGATGCTGTGACACACCACCCCAGACCATGACAGACCCTCCACCTCCAAATCGATCTCGCTCCAAAGTACAGGCCTCGGTGTAACGCTCATTCCTCCGACGATAAACGCGAATCCGACCATCACCCCTGATGAGACAAAACCACGACTCGTCAGTGAAGAGCACTTTTTGCCAGTCCTGTCTGGTCCAGCGACGGTGGGTTTGTGCCCATTGGCAACGTTGCCGGTGATGTCTGGTGAGGACCTGCCTTTACAACAGGCCTGAAAGCCCTGAGTCCAGCCTCTCTCAGCCTATTGCGGACAGTCTGAGCACTGATGGAGGGATTGTGTGTTCCTGGTGTAACTTGGGCAGTTGTTGTTGCCATCCTGTGATGTTCAGATGTACCGATCCTGTGCAGGTGTTGTTACACGTGGTCTGCCACTGCGAGGATGATCAGCTGTCCGTCCTGTAGCGCTGTCTTAGTTGTCTCACAGTATGGACATTGCAATTTATTTCCCTGGCCACATCTGTAGTCCCCATGCCTCCTTGCAGCATGCCTAAAGCACATTCAAGCAGATGAGTAGGGACTCTGGGCATCTTTTTTTTGATGCTTTCAGAGTCAGTAGAAAGGCCTCTTTAGTGTCCTAAGTTTTCATAACTGTGACCTTAATTGCCTACCGTCTTAATTGCCTACCGTTAACGACCGTTCCACAGTTGCATGTTCATGAATTCTTTATGGTTTATTGAACAAGCATGGGAAACAGTGTTTAAACCCTTTACACTGAAGATCTGTGGAGTTATTTTGATTTTTACCAATTATATTTTAAAGACAGGGTCCTGAAAAAGGCATGTTTCTTTTCCTGCTGAGTTTATAACAATTGAGTACTTTTTCCACCACTGATTTTAGGACCATAATATATAATATATTATTGAAACTGAGTAGGCTACAGAATAAATATAATAAACTGAACAAAAAAGCACAACATTAGCAATAATGTCAACAGCTACCTCTTTACAGGGGAAATTATTGCTTTGTTTTGTTCTTATTAAAAATACTGTACACATATTTAGCATATGTTATTGTGGGTGTAGTGAAATGCTTGTGTTCCTAGCTCCAACAGTGCAGTAATATCTAACAATACAATACAATACACACAAATATTTAGTATATTTATTTAATTTTGTTAATTAGGTCCATCCCTCTGAACAGAAATAACCACACTTGGTTAGAGCTTCCGCTACTAGACAAACACCGTCACATGTACGCACACACAGTACTCCAAAGTGGGAGATCATGAGGGGGTGAGGGGGAAGATACTGGTATAAAGCCCCGCTGGTTTCTCTCCAGACCAATCTAGCCAAGCCTTCCCAAGACGCGCACTGGTGAACGGGAGAGACACACACACACACAACAATCACAATGAACAAGAATATGACAGTGACACGCACCATCAGCATTGGAACTATAGGCAGTAGTGCAAAACCCAGTTGCGCAGGGATGCGTGCGCTTTTGTGGGCCACCTCCAGCGCGCGCTCTCTAGGGAGTTCCTTTGGATCAGACTGCCACTCAAGTAAGGACAACATCTTCAGCAATATTCTGACACCTAGCAGTATTCCACAGTTTACCATTCCCAGTCTTCACCATTCCCAAGAGGATGATGGAGAGGAGGCAGACGAAGGTTTTGGAAGCCCTGAAGTGGACACCGGCTGTTTATCTCTTTCAGCCTCTTCGCTATCTTTATCAGCGTCATCCTCAAACGTTGTGTCTCCAACTGAGCGAAAAGCCCACCGGACCATCTCAGACCCCTTCATCCAAAAGCGGTCTTCCCTCCACAAGGAGAGCTCGTACCCCAGCCCCTACCTGGAACCTGAGCAGTGTCCCGACCCAACGACCAGAGCTGCCCTGTCTCTGCCTCACCTTGCCAAGGTCACCACCCCATACGGCTTTGTCACCCTGAGTCAGAGCCCTCAGATGGCCAACGAGGAGGCTCTGCTTTTCCAAGCTGGGCTCCGGCGGCTACACAAGGACGAGGACAGTGTCCACCACAGGACACAGGCCATTCACATCAAACACAATGCCTCCAGACGGTCGTCTACTGTCCAACACCTCTCCAGAGAATATAGTATCTCACAGACTGAAGCAGCACCAAAGAAGGAGATACAGCAAACCATCTCCCCAGTATCATCCTCATCCTCCACCGCCTCACAGAAACATGCCACAGGAGTCAAACCTCAATGTCGGCTGTGGGGAGTTCTACGCAAACACTTCACGACTCAGGAGATTGAGTGATTGTTCTATCAGAAAATAAGGATAGTAGGATACCCTTTACATTACAGGAAATAACCATCAAGACATTTCTACAGCTTACGGATTTATCTTGATTATGCATTCTCTACTTCAGCATGTTTTGCTAAGGACCCATTTGTAATATAAACAGTATAGACCGTATTTGCACATTTTCAGTTCCTCACATGTTAATTCATGTGATGCATTGTATTGGTGTTCTGTCAAATCCAACAATAAAACATTGCATTCGTATGAAAGCTGATCATGAATTCATCATTTTGTTTAAATGCCATGAAGAAGCCTTTCATAAACAGTCTCCTTTAAAGACAGGTCAATATGTCATGAAATCCAGATGACTGGCTAGTGTATTAGCTATGGCTACACGCTAGATACATTTTTCAAAGATTTCCAATTTCCAAGACGCACTTGTTGGATTTACAATGAAAGTAAATTTTTTATGAATAATATTGCCCCTCAAAATAAATCCAACTGAGATGGTGTAGGCTATCTCTTGGATTATATAATCATGGTTGTGGATGTGCATTCATGTTGCACTGACCAATTTTAATACTAATGGATTCCAATCCCTAGTCACCTTTAGTCAGCATCAGTGTCAGCCCCCCTTCAGACCTACAGTATATAGATCCCCACTATGGCTAGCCTTAAGTCTGTGTGTGTTAAAGGTCCAATGCAGCCGTATTCATCTCAATATCAAATCATTTATGGGTAACAATTAAGTTGGCAGTGGTGCAAAACCTTACTGTGATTGTTTTCAATTGAAATGGTCAAAAAGTAACAAAGAGCAATTTCTCAAGCAATAATCTTGCTAGGACTGTCTGTGAGTGGTCTGAGTGGGGAGAGGAAAACTGAAAACTAGCTGTTATTGGCAGAGAAAATTGGAGCTCTCTTTCTTATTGGTCTAAACCGCCTGGTGATGACACCAGGCAAGCAAAAACTCCATCCCACCAAAACAGGCAGAAATTTCAGCGGTCTTTTCAAACAGACATCCCAATCTACCATGCACCATCAACAACAACACAGAATAGCTATATATTTTCAATGGTTTATTACTCTTCAGATGACCATTTAAAGCTACATATCATAAAGGATGATGTATTTCAGCAACTCAATCTGTTGCAGATGAGACGTTGTACGGGCCAGACGTCCAACAGTCTGTAAAGCTGAAGTGCATATTGTTCAAAGTGTGCTGACGCAACGTCTGCTGTGAGATAGACCCTGTTCTCTGTGGCTCTCATCATATGAGTAGCTCTTAAGGGAAAGGACACTCGCGCCTAATGATGTCTAACCTTCTACTGATACTCATTATATCTCTCTCTCAGATCTAGATTATCATTAAGAGGGAGAGTGCCTCACTGTGGGATAAAGACGAAAGATGAAACCCTATAATTCTAAAAACAAATCACACAAACCCCCTTGTCTGAAGAGCACTTGGCCTAATATATTTCAATAGGATTATCATGTTTCAGATATGACCCAGGTGCAGACAGTGTTGAAGAAACTAAAGTTTAGTCTGTAAACAGGGGTAGGCAAATGACAGGTCAAGGCAGGCAGGGGTCAATAATCCAGAGAGGGTGTAAAGCAGCGGAACAGCAGGCTCAGGATCAGGTCAGGCAGAGGTCGGTAATCCACAGTAGAGGCAAAGGTACAGGACGGCAGGCAGGCTCAGGGTCAGGTCAGGCAGAGGTCGGTAATCCACAGTAGAGGCAAAGGTACAGGACAGCAGGCAGGCTCAGGGTCAGGTCAGGCAGAGGTCGGTAATCCACAGTAGAGGCAAAGGTACAGGACAGCAGGCAGGCTCAGGATCAAGCACAAGGACAGGTGAAACAGATCAGGGCATGACAAAAATAATGGAGCCAGATATTCATTCTCGGAATAATGCCCACTGCAAATTAAGAAAGTTGCATTTACAAGCTTGTTTAAACCTATTCATGCTGACCAATAGGCCATCAGTGTGCTATTGTTATACCTGTTTTAATTATAATCCCTCTCTGCACTTCCACAATAACAGGTCCAACCTCCCATCTTCCCAAGGACTGAATGTCCAAGTAGAGTGACTGTTAGTCAAGCCAGATACCTTCAATTATGTTCTCCGAGATAAGCCAAAGACACTCTGCAACCCTAGATGGACTGTACTGAAATATGAATAGAATAGTAGAAATATGAATAGCACCCACAAAATGTTGCATCATTACTAGGAACATCAATTAGAGTGACCACAATGACAAATGGAAATGGCTGTATGATCCTCTACCATAGACCTAAGCAGTGATTCACTCAATCATAAACATTATGCACAATGAACATCAGGGTAAATAAAATTAGACAGTTGTAGAGTTGACAAAACAACACAGATCAGACATTGTGTTATGCTAAATTGTTTATAAAAACAAAGACAGTAATAATCTTTATGGGAGTATAGTGTACAACATGAATTCACACGTGCTTGTCAAAACAGATGCATCCCAAAGTAATTGGGGGCAAGCACATTGAAGAAGAAGAAGGCAAAGTACAATGGAGGCAGAGACCAAGTGTGTGATGGATCTAACTAAAAAGGGGAGTGAGAGAAAAAAAAAGAGTGTGTGAAGTTGGGAGTTTCTTTTTGATGTTCATCCTTATTTTGTAGTTGAGGTTACAGCATAAGTACTGCTATGCCATTACACAGACACTACTTGTAGAGAGAGAGAGAGAGAGAGAGAGAGAGAGAGAGAGAATCAATATCCAATATCCCACGGCTAATGGTTGTATTCAGGCACTATAATGGCCATATAGCACATCTCCTAAGCCATATTGCTTAAGTATAAGTCTTCTTCTGTATTTTCTCTTCCTTATTCTGAAGAAGTTCTCAATAATCATAGAGAGTCAAAGTGTGAAAGTTTCTGTTCTGACGATGACATGTTCTGTACTTACCGCTAACTCTATTACCAGCCTGTTCAACCTCTCCTTCGTATCATCTGAGATCCCCAAGGATTGGAAAGCTGCCGTGGTCATCCCCCTCTTCAAAGGGGGAGACACCCTGGACCCAAACTGTTACAGACCTATATCCATCCTGCCCTGCCTATCTAAGGTCTTCGAAAGCCAAGTCAACAAACAGATCACTGACCATCTCGAATCCCACCGTACCTTCGCCGCTGTGCAATCCGGTTTCCGACCCGGTCACTCAAGGTACTAAACGATATCATAACCGCCATCGATAAAAGACAGTACTGTGCAGCAGTCCTCATCGACCTGGCCAAGGCTTTCGACTCTGTCAATCACCATATTCTTATCGGCAGACTCAGTAGCCTCAGTTTTTCTAATGACTGCCAAGCCTGGTTCACCAACTACTTTGCAGACAGAGTTCAGTGTGTCAAATCGGAGGGCATGTTGTCCGGTCCTCTGACAGTCTCTATGGGGGTACCACAGGGTTCAATTCTTGGGCCGACTCTTTTCTCTGTATATATCAATGATGTTGCTCTTGCTGCGGGCGATTCCCTGATCCACCTCTACGCAGCTGTATACTTCTGGCCCTTCCTTGGACACTGTGCTATCTAACCTCCAAACGAGCTTCAATGCCATACAATACTCCTTCCGTGGCCTCCAACTGCTCTTAAACGCTAGTAAAACCAAATGCATGCTTTTCAACCGTTCGCTGCCTGCACCCGCACGCCCGACTAGCATCATCACCCTGGATGGTTCCGACCTAGAATATGTGGACATCTATAAGTACCTAGGTGTCTGACTAGACTGCAAACTCTCCTTCCAGACTCATATCAAACATCTCCAATCCAAAATCAAATCTAGAGTCGGCTTTCTATTTCGCAACAAAGCCTCCTTCACTCACGCCGTCAAACTTACCCTAGTAAAACTGACTATCCTACCGATCCTCGACTTTGGCGATGTCATCTACAAAATAGCTTCCAATACTCTACTCAGCAAACTGGATGCAGTGGATCACAGTGCCATCCGTTTTGTTACTAAAGCACCTTATACCACCCACCACTGCGACCTGTATGCTCTAGTCGTCTGGCCCTCGCTACATGTTCGTCGCCAGACCCACTGGCTCCAGGTCATCTACAAGTCTATGCTAGGTAAAGCTCCGCCTTATCTCAGTTCACTGGTCACGATGGCAACACCCACCCGTAGCACGCGCTCCAGCAGGTGTATCTCACTGATCATCCCTAAAGCCAAAACCTCATTTGGCCGCCTTTCCTTCAAGTTCTCTGCTGCCTGCGACTGGAACGAATTGCAAAAATCGCTGAAGTTGGAGACTTTTATCTCCCTCACCAACTTTAAACATCTGCTATCTGAGCAGCTAACCGATCGCCGCAGCTGTACATAATCCATCGGTATATAGCCCACCCAATTTACCTACCTCATCCCCATACTGTTTTTTATTTTATTTACTTTTCTGCTCTTTTGCACACCTGCACATGCTCATCTGATCATTTATCACTCCAGTGTTAATCTGCTAAATTGTAATTATTCACTCCTATGGCCTATTTATTGCCTAGCTCCTCATGCATTTTGCACACAATGTATATAGATTATTTTTTTCTACTATGTTATTGACTTGTTTATTGTTTACTCCATGTGTAACTCTGTGTTGTTGTCTGTTCACACTGCTATGCTTTATCTTGGCCAGGTCGCAGTTGCAAATGAGAACTTGTTCTCAACTTGCCTACCTGGTTAAATAAAGGTGAAATAAAAATAAATAAATAAAACTCTCAGAACCCTCTTACTGTCATCAAGAGAGATTTTTCTTAAAGAGCACCACCCCACCATCAGCGCCCAAGAAGAGGCTGGCTCGCACCCTATCCCTACCAGGGGTCTATCTGTGTCCTATCTCCCCAGTGCCTGCTACCCTGCCATTACCAAAACTATGACAACACTCTCTACAAGCCGGCCCCCATCACAGACACTCAGGCCCATGTAGAGAGAGATGAAGAAAGAACAGTCCAGAAGAGCCCTCTCCACTTGCAGCCCATATCTCAACTGAACTCCGATACACCTGACAAACAGCTTCACTATTTCTTCAGCAGTTCTACAATCAGGGGAATATTTCTCAAGGCATTCAGCATCGCCACCTACTGTTCCTGAGAAATATGGCACAGCACCTGGAGGCTGGGGTTCTCCTGATGAGAGAATCCAGTGAAGAAGTTGGTGCATTTCAGCACAAAGATTTCCTCTTCTGTGAAAACTACCAGCCCATGCAGATAGCAGGTTCACTGTACTACAGCCTGAATACCCCAACGTTTCCTGGGAAGATGATATACTCATAATATATAGGTTATACTCATAATATATAGCCTACGCAGTATTCATACTTGAGTCATGTGCACAGGGCAAAAATCAAGCAAAATGCAAACACAGCTGCACCAAATGCAAACAGCCACACTCAAAAATAGGAGATAATTACAAAAAAAGTGGTATTTCTATGATCTACCTCAAGCCACAAGTCATGATCTGCACCCTTATGGCAAGTTTGGTAGCCCCTAACTCACACGTTCAAACCCCAGTGACACACACTTCCTCTGAACTGCCAACAGGTGTTCAGCAACCCAACAGAATTCAAAGACAACAGCAAACATCCATGGGTTAGAAAGGGCTGTTTTGTTAGACTGTACAATAGAGAAGCCTTTGATGCGACTTTTGTTTTACATTCTGGGTTGGTTGTGTAGGCTCTTCTAACTCATCGCTTTCTACTACATATAATAATAATATGCTTAAATTATATCTGTACATTAATATATAGAATGTATAAGTCCAAAAATGGATGTAGCAACCACAGATTGGCCATTTAAATTTACCAAAAGTGTGCTAGTTTGAGCATGTGTCCATTAGACCTATGGATACATTTTTTATCAGCATGAATTAGATTGAGCAATAAAAGCCACACTTTTATTCCATAGGCTGGGATCCGCACTATGCAAGAGCGCATTTTTCAATGGCTGTCCACTGGTTTCAAAAACAATGATTGAAAGGCAGTTTAAACTTCTTGAATTCAACTATTATTGGGATCAAATACACATTTAGATTTGTGAACAGCAATCCACAACAACCACAATCCGTAAGGCGCAAATAGCTAAATGAGAGCGCAGCAGTGTGATTAACATCAATAATAAGTGATATCCGTATCGCCGTAGACTACACCACTGCTGTCATCCTTACCTCCAAGCGTTAATTCAAGTTGGATAATCTTTGGATGCCAATAGCATTCGCACTATTGGAAGACATAGTTTGGACTGTAGCCTACAAAAGCCTATTCCTGCTCTTTTCCCGCGATTCATCAAACACATTTGGTGTCATCATACTGTAGTGGTCTCTGATTTGTCAGACTCGCTCAGGTGGAACAAAATTAAATATGCGCCTTTTTAAAATGTTGATTTGAATGTCATTGAGAAAACAGAGAAGTGTCATATTTTTTTCAAAAATAATTTCTGAATTTAAAAGTAATCCTCGAAGTAATCACCTAGTTTTTCACAAGTATCTGTAATCTGATTACAATATTTTTGCTGGTAATGTAACCGATTAAGGTTACCGTTTTTTGTAATCCCTTACTTGTAACGTCCTCCCCAACCAGAAGCTACTTTGGAAGACTTTATACAAGAGGGAAGGGTCCTGCAGAGCTTTGAACTACTAGCCTATGAGAGGCAAGTTATTTTTATTTCTACTTTGCACATTCTTCCACTGCAAATTGTATTTACTTTGCCACCATGGCTTTTTTTTTTTGCCTTTACCTCCCTTATCTCACCTCATTTGCTCACATCGTATATAGACTTGTTTATACTGTATTATTGACTGTATGTTTGTATTACTCCATGTGTAACTCTGTATCGTTGTATGTGTCGAACTGCTTTGCTTTATCTTGGCCAGGTCGCAATTGTAAATGAGAACTTGTTCTCAACTAGCCTACCTGGTTAAATAAAGGTGTTCTCAACTTGCCTACCTGGTTAAATAAAGGTGTTCTCAACTTGCCTACCTGGTTAAATAAAGGTGTTCTCAACTTGCCTACCTGGTTAAATAAAGGTGTTCTCAACTTGCCTACCTGGTTAAATAAAGGTGAAATAAATCAAATAAAAAGTGAGCAGTCTGCTGCTACAGTTGGCCTTGGGGTTGCAACACCTGTGCAGCAACGCAACCACCTGCGTGAGGGCATAGCGCTTCTTACTGGTATGGTCAAGGGGTGAAAACAGAGGGAGAGGAAACAGCAGGAAAGGCAAATTATTTAAAAAAAAAGAAATACAATCAATGCCAGGCACTGTGGCATATAAAGCTGGAGAAAGTGGGCACAGTGCCATATAAAGAAGGAGAAAGTGTGCACTGTGGCATATAAAGCAGGAGAACGTGGAAGAAGTGAAGAGTTCTTAGAGTATGATAAAGCAAAGATAAAGGGAGTGATTCAGACCTTATGGAGAGATTGGGGAGCCTCTAATGTGGTGTTGATCCATAACCTTACTGTTCATGCTGCTCCATCCATAGTCTCAGTTCTGAGCATTGCTAGAGTAAATCAAATCCAATAAGGGGTCAAAGCTTTCACATGGATTCACCTTGTCAGTCTGTCATGGAAAGTGTAGGCCGTCATTGTAACTAAGATTGTTTATAACTGACTTGCCTACTTAAAGGTTAAAGGGAAAAAAAATGAAAGGTGTTGCTAATGTTTTCTATACTTTGTGTATATGCACTTAACCTTCCATGGATCCAAGGAGCCCCATTAGCACACAGTAATGATTTTAAAACATCAACTTACAGTGCACTAGGTGAAATTCAACACCGACAGACTGATTTTAAAAGATGATGCTTTTAAAACTGGTATAACCCTCTGGTCTACATAGGCCAAAATTGTACTTCTTGTACAATTCTTTACATATTTCACTGAGCTGTATCCAATCCAGACAACATAACTAGAAATCAAAATCCACTTGTTAAGGTGAGCACTTTTATTCGCGCACTTGTTACATGCAGATTTCAGTCAAGTGAATCAAAACTAAAACAAAATAATTCATGCACACTTTTTTTTTTAAACTAAACATGAAAATCAACTTGAAGTAGCCAGGAAAAAAAACTAGTTACATGAGTATGCTGCATGGAAATTACCATATATATTACATCCTAGAGATTATCATTGTGGTGGATGGGGGAGGGGGAAATGAGCACTACACATGGAAATGATTACAGTGGTGAGGAAACATTTTCCAGATGTGTCCATTCCTGGTTTAACATTACACACTAGTGCAAATGTCATTGTAATACAGCACATCAAAGGTAATAAACAAAAACAATTTCACAGGAAACCTAAACCTCACTGAGTTGATAATATGCATTTTCCCTAAGTGATAGAGTGGGATGGGGAAGGGTACATAAAAGCAAACTTGTGTGTGATCAGTTATTCGTCGTCAGAGGAGTCTCGTTCGATGCTGTAAGCCATGAAGAAAGCGTCGGGACGGGTAGGGACGAGGGGATGACCTGGTCTCACAATCTCAAAGCCCAGGAAGCTGAAGGTACGCAGCAGAGATGCTGGAGCGAGAGAGAAGGTAGTGTGAGAAGACTCAAACAAAAAAAGTATAAAAAGAAGGGTTGACTGGACACACACAGGAACTTACCTCTGTCGTCTCGGTTCTTATGGAAGCAGATGAAGACATGGTCAACTTGCAGCTTCTCTTCCGCAAACTCCAGCAGGAGAGCGAAACTGGAGAAGGGAAGTAAATCAGTGAGCTATTAAGGCAGTGCAATAGAAACAGTCTATCTAGCAAGAAACAACCATGTAAAACAGGTTTAAAGACATCATCCAGCGATAAAAAAAATATTTAAAAAAGGTTTCCTATTGTAAAGCAAGTGTAACTAAATACAGTAAAATAAACATACTAAAGGGTAAAAAAATACATTTAGAACAAAATAAGGTTTTAGACAACTGCAGAAAGAGTAGGGCATTCAAGGTGGACTAATGGGGATTGGCCTCCGCTTGCTTGAGGAACAATACAGAAAATAGTAAATGCCCACTATTTCATGAGGATACCTGGACCACCTATCGAGATGTGCCTTTCGTTAAAGGGTCACCTGTTTTGAACGTTATATTGTTCTTGTGCATCTCATAGATGTTCTATAGATTCCAAGGGTCATTTCATGTGTATCTGAGTTATTGGCGTTCAAGCAGACAGAAATCCGGCCGGTATGACGTAGTACTGCGATAAAGTCGCTCTCATTACAATAAAAGTTCATAGGAAACGACTTTTAGATTGCGAAAACGTCTATCATACGACAGATTTCAATACTGGCCGATGTCGTAACTCGAGAGGATGTCTTCTTGAATGAGCCATTGGTCATATTTTTTTGCGATATTCCTACCTCGAGAAAACTAATTTAACAGAGGGTCTAGAAAATGTTCCTATATGTCTGCCTCTTTAGTCAAGGGTGCATTGCATGGGTGCGGTTTCCAATCGTGTTCACGTTGTCATGCTGGATCACAAAGTTGCTAAGCATCACACAATCCCTTCTCAAAGTGAGGGTATATGTCAAGAAACGTGCCTATTTCCCACAAAAGTACATAATGTCTCGATTCCAAAGCTATACGACATTACATCTCTGAAAAGATTTGTAATGTTGAACTTCTTGTTGACAAAATTTGTGCCAATGTTGGGTTTTTTAGATGGCGGCCAAGACTCCCATTCACTCCTTGAAGGAGAGCGCTCTTTGTCCCAAAATTGCCCAGAATGCACCACACAGCCCATTGACGTAGCATGGGCAACGTTTCCCCATCTCCTCAAAAGTAAATCTGTAGTTGTGAATGTTGGACTCTACTGAGACATCGATTTGCAGATATTACATGGTGAGATTGTTGACTCCTAAATTGCCTAAACAAACAGCACTAACTAGCTAATTTACATGCTGATATTATCTTTGTGATTATTGTGTGTAGCTACATTTTCTAGCTAACAACTTAGCCAGCCCATAAAGAGAGCATTGCATTGTGGATTTTGTAGTCGACTTGAGCTGCAACAGATTCCCACAATTATTTACCACGTTGCTACCAACCTTATTATACCGCCAAAATGAAACCTTTGTTCACAAAATATTGTTCTCACATATTAGTGTTAATTAACTAAAGGAATGAGTTGTTTTGGGTGGATTTTCCTTTAAGTAAAATCAGGTGATAAATGAGCTGAAAAGGAGAATGTAGGAAACCGGTGGACAAAAGAGGTTGCATTTGCATTGGATCACTGACCTGTCTTTGCTGCCCTCAGGCAGAGCTCCAGGGGGGATCTCGATGTAGATGTTCCTCCCTTTCAGCGCCCCCCTCCAGACACAGTGCTTGCCCACTGAGCGACGGGGCTCAAAGAGCAGGAAACGCACTCTGCCGTTGATGGGTGGAGGCTCCTCAAGAACCAGCAACCGAGCATCCTGCAAGATTTCTTTTTTTAGAAATTAGTGGGTACGAAGAGAGGTTTGACACAGGTATGTATCCTAATGCCAGAGGATGTGAAGGAGAGTGGACTCACAGAGTAGAATAGCTTAGCTGAAAGACTGCGATCCCGCTGGTCATTTCCTCGCCCACCTGGGATCTTCAGGGGTGGGCGAGGGGCATCAGGAACACCACAGAGGCCCCGGACAGGGGTTACTGCAACAGCGGGAACACCGCCTCTGACTGGAGGTGTTGGAGAACACAGAAGAGCCATTATTACTAAAGGAGTCTCACAACTTTTACATTGAGCAATATATTGCACCTTCAGAATATATTTATAGCCCTTGACTTATTCCGCACTTTGCTGTGTGACAGCCTGAATTCAAAATGGATTAAACTAATTTTCCCTCACCCATCTACACAATACCCCATAATGACGGCGTGAAAACATGTTTTTATAAATGGTTCCAAATTTATTGACAATGAAATAAAGAAATATCGTATTCACACCCAAGTCTAGGGCTGGGGAATATGGCCAAAATATAATATCACTATGTTTAAAAGAAATTGGACAATATGGCGGTATTTTAATAATGAAAGTTCTAAATTTACTTTATAAGTGGTGCGTGACCCTATGGTGGCAACACATACATTCTAAGTGATTTGAATGGGTCTTTCTCCATTTTGATTGAATTGAACCGTATAAAACCATAAATAGTTTCACATTTATCCATTTCTTGTGCTCATTTGAAATCATTTCCACACTGCCATGTAGGGCTGCATGATTTGGGCAAATAATCTAGGCCTTATTCTTAACCAAATGTTGCAATTGCGATTTGGAGCAAATCACTTGGGTAAGTGTTGGAATCATGGAAATAGAATGATTATTCTAATTCTATAGTTAGAATATAATAGCGGGCACTTTGAATACAGTGTTTGACATGACAACGAATGAAAATACCAGGGAGGAGTTAGTGACAGGGTAGGGTATGCTTGTTCAATGAACCATAAACAATTAATGAACATGCATGCACCTGTGGAACGGTCGTTAAGACACTAACAGCTTAGACTGTAGGCAATTAAGGTCACAGTTATGAAAACTTAGAACACTAAAGAGGCCTTTCTTCTGACTCTGAAAAACACCAAAAGAAAGATGCCCAGGGTCCCTGCACATCTGTGTGAATGTGCCTTAGGCATACTGCAAGTAGGCATGAGGACTGCAGATGTGGCCAGGGCAATAAATTGCCATGTCCGTACTGTGAGAAGCCTAAGAGAGTGCTACAGGGAGACAGGACGGACAGCTGATCGTCCTCGCAGTGGCAGACCACATCTAACAACATCTGCACAGGATAGGTACATCCCAACATCATACCTGTGGGACAGAAATGTCTGGGTTCTTGCAGGTG
The DNA here is from genome assembly GCF_057628025.1 of Oncorhynchus mykiss. Lineage (NCBI taxonomy): Eukaryota > Metazoa > Chordata > Actinopteri > Salmoniformes > Salmonidae > Oncorhynchus > Oncorhynchus mykiss. The sequence goes on from NC_143025.1 coordinate 19,303,416, forward strand.
CCTTGGTGGAAGAGTGGGGTAACATCTCACATTAAGAACTGGCAGTCCATGAGAATCTGGTGCAGTCCATGACGAGGAGATTAACTGCAGTACTTAACTGCTTTGGGAACAGGGGGCAGTATTGAGTAGCTTGGATGAATAAGGTGCCCAGAGTAAACTGCCTGCTACTCAGTCCCAGAAGTTAAGATATACATATTATCAATATATTTGGATAGAAAACACTCTGAAGTTTCTAAAACTGTTTGAATGATGTCTGTGAGTATAACAGAACTCATATGGCAGGCACAAACCTGAGAAAAAATCCAACCAGGAAGTGGGAAATCTGAGGTTTGTTGGTTTAAGTCTTTGCCTAACCAATATACAGTGTATATGGGGTCATATTGCACTTCCTAAGGCTTCCACTAGATGTCAACAGTCTTTAGAACATTGTTTCAGGCTTCTATTGTGAAGGGGGAGAGAATAAGACCTGTTTGAGTCAGAGGTCTGGCAGAGTTCAGTCAGGCGCGCGGCCGAGAGCTAGCTGCGCTCCTTTTCATTTCTGAAGACAAAGGAATTGTCCGGTTGAAACATTATTGAAGATGTGTTAAAAACATCCTAAAAAGATTGATTCTATACATCGTCTGACATGTTTCTACAAACTGTAATATAACTTTTTTGACTTTGTCTGAACTAATTGCTCGTGCACTGTGCATTTGGATTACTGGGCTAAACACGCAAACAAAAAGGACTTATTTGGACATAAATGGACTTAAATCGAACAAAACAAACATTTGTGGAACTGGGATTCCTGGGAGTGCATTCTGATGAAGATCAAAGCTAAGTGAATATTTATAATGCTATTTCTGAGTTGTGACAACTCTCCTTCTTTGGAAAATGGCTGTATGTTTCTGTGACTTGGAGCTGACCTAACATAATCGCAAGATGTGCTTTCGCCATAAAGCCTTTTTGAAATCAGACACTGTGGCTGGATTAACGAGAAGTTTCTTTAAAATGATGTATAATACTTGTATGTTTGAGGAATTTTAATTATGAGATTTGTTGTTTTGAATTTGACGCCCTGCAATTTCACTGGCTGTTGGTTAGGTGCGTCCCACCTAATCCCAGAATAGTTAATGCAGCTGGTGGCCACACCAGATACTGACCGTTACTTTTGATTCCCCCCCCCCCTTTGTTCAGGGACACATTATTCCATTTCTGTTAGTCACATGTCTGTGGAACTTGTTCAGTTTAGGTCTCAGTTGAATATTATGTTCATACAAATATTTACATGTTAAGTCTGCTGAAAAATAAACGCAGAGTTTATTTGGGTTAAACGTGTAAGACACATTTCAGTTGAATGCTTTCAGTTGTACAACTGACTAGGTATCCCCCTTTGAATTTATATTAAGGAAAGTGAAAACAGCATTGTTGTACATTCTTTGTAAATTCTTCAAGCTCTGTCAAGTTGGTTGTTGATCATTGTTAGACAGCCATTGCCATAGATTTTCAATATGACTTAATTCAAACCTGTAACGAGGCCACTCAGGAACATTCAATTGTCATCATAGTAAGCAACTCTGGCGTTTATTTGGCCTTGTATTTTAGGTTATTGTCCTGCTGAAAGATGAATGTCTCCCAGTGTGTTGGAAAGGAGACAACCTGGTTTTCCTCTAGGATTTTACCTGTGCTCTATTCAGTTATTTTTATCCCAAAAAAACTCCCTAGTCTTTGCCGATGACAAGCATACCCATAACATGATGCAGCCAAAATTCAGGACCAAGTTAATTTGTTTACCCAATTTGATGCAGTTTTTAGTGCCTTATTGCAAACCGGATGTTAACTGGATGTTATGGGATATTTTTTCCCCCTGTACAGGCCCCCCCAGCTGTCATTTAACTTAGTATTGTGTAGTAAGTCCAATGTTGATCCTCAGTTCTATCACAGCAATTAAACTCAGTGTTCTAAAGTCACTATTGGCCTCATGGTGAAATCCCTGAACGGTTTCCTTTCTCTCCAGAAACTGAGTTAGGAAGGACACCAGTATCTTAGTAGTGACTGGGTGTAATTAATAACTTCACCACGCTCAAAGGGATATTTAATGTCTTTGGGGGAAGGGGGGTGCTAAGCTGACATATGGAATTGTTTTAAAAATGGTCATGCAATGGATCATGGATCATTTAGGTATTTGATTTTAGGACCCCTTTAGGTATCAGATAAATATATATTTTTTAAATTGATAAAATATTGATATTCGCATTTACTACTAAAGCCCATAGAAACGCATTGAATAACACATTCATAAAATGGCAAAGAGGGTCAAAAACTAAATTAACCGGTGTGTCACTCAACTCTGGGGGGTTAAGCACATTACTCCTGAATTTATTTAGGCTTAACATAAAAGGAGTTCCTTACTTATACTTAGTCACTCAAGACATTTCAGATTTTATACTGAAAATATAAAAAAACGCAACAATTTCAAAGATTTCACTAAGTTAATATAAAGAAAATCAGTCAATTCAAGTAAATTCATTAGGCTCTAATCTATGGCTTTCACATGACTGGGAATACAGATACGCATCTGTTGGTCACAGACACCTTAAAAAAGATAAGGGTGTGGCTCAGAAAACCAGTCAGTATCTTGTGTGACTACCATTTGCCTTATGCAGCGTGACATCTCCATCACAGAGTTGAACAGGCTGTTGATTGTGGAATGTTGTCCCACTCCTCTTCAATGACTGTGTGAAGTTGCTGAATATTGGCGGGTAATGGAACAAGCTGTCGTACACATCGATCCAAAGCATCCCAAACATGCTCAATGGGTGACACGTCTGGTGAGTATAAAGGCTATGGAATAACTGGGACATTTTCAGCTTCCAGGAATTGTTTACAGATCCTTGCAACATGGGGGCTGTGCATTATACTGAAACATGAGGTGATGGCAGATGAATGGCAAGACCATGATGAGATCCTGAGCCCCATTGTATCTCTCCATTCAAATTACCATCAATAAAAATGCAATTGTATTCATGTCTGTGGTTATGCCAGCCCATACCAAAACCCCACCATGGCACACTCTTTTCACAATGTTGACATCAGCAAACCACTAGCCCACATGACCATCTGCCCGGTACAGTTGAAACTGGGATCCACCGGTGAAGAGCACACTTCTCCAGCGTACCAATGGCCATCGAAGGTAAACATTTTCCCTCTAAAGTCGGTTAACGATGCAGAACTGCAGTGAAGTCAACACCCTGGTGAGGACGACAAGCATGCAGATGAGCTTCCCTGAGACGGTTTCTGACAGTTTGTGCAGAAATTCTTCAGTTGTGCAAACCCACAGTTTCATCAGCTGTCCATGTGTCTGGTCCTAGAAGATCCTGTAGGTGAAGAAGCCAGACGTGGCGGTCCTGGGCTGGCCTGGTTGCACGTGGTCTGCGGTTGTGAGGCTGATTGGACGTACTGCCAAATTCTCTAAAATTACATTGGAGAAGGCTTACGGTAGAGAAATTAACAATCAATTATCTGGCAACAGCTCTGGTGGACATTCCTGCACTGCATGGTAATTGCACGCTCCCTCAAAACTTGACATCTGTGGCATTGTGTTGTGTGACAAAACTGCACATTTTAGAGCAGCCTTTTGTCTCCAGCACAAGGTGCACCTGTGTAATGATAATGATGTTTAATCAGCTTCTTGATATGCCACACATGTCAGGTGTATAGAAGATTATCTTTGCAAAAGAGAAATGCTCACTAATGGATGTAAACAAATTTGTGCACAAATTGAGAGAAATAAGCTTTTTGTGCTTATGGAACATTTCTGGATCTTTTATTTCAGCTCATGAAACATGGGACTAACACCTTACATGTTGCATTTATATTTTTCTTCAGTATACATTTCTAAAAAGATAATTCCACTTTGACATTGTGTGTAGGCCAGTGACAACTAATTAATCAACTCAAAATTCAGTCTGGAACAACATTTGGAAAGGGGTGTGAATACTTTCAGAAGGCACTGTACCACATCACTTCTTACTATTAATAGATGCATTGTTTTAGAAACATTTCAAAGCATGCTCATATGTGGTTTTCGGGGTAAATATAGCAAAAACATTAAAGCAGGTGAGAAAAAAAAATCTACCTGCCACAGTGGCTAGTGGACCAAAATGTTAGTTTCAGTCCCTGGTGATGATTCAATAAACAAAATGACTGCCTTCACTCAGCTTGGTTGTCAGAGATGGCTGCCATGGTGACTGATTCCCTGTTGACATATCACTGATTAAGCAGAGTGAACTGTCACAGTGGGAGTAGCCTATGGGGGAAGAGACGAGTGCCACGGTCGGCATCATTTCGGGAAACAACGTTAATGGAAAAATACTGAGAACAATTTCAGCTACCCGGGCTAAAAATTAGGGTGGCAAAAAAAGGTGGAGTTCATAACCTAATTCAAGTCTGCACTTGCGACAAAAAGGCCAACCTCTTACATCACTGAGACATGTGCCAGATTACTGACTGCACTGATCAGCCATTTTGCCTAAGCCCCAACAGTGTGATCTTGTCCATAATAAGCTTTTCTGTTGGGGTTGCGCTAGCAGAACTGAGAGTAGGTCTATTCTCCGAGCTCCAAACTGGAACAAAACCCATAACCCATTAGCGGTGGTGTTACTGTTCACAGACTCTCATATGCAAACGCCACTCCAGTGTTATATGTGGAGCAGACATGTGAAAGCAAAGTAAGAACCATTGTCAACCTTGGAGCTCAAAATCAGAGTAACAGTGATATTAAGTATGAGCGACGTCATAGGCTCATCACTACGGTATATTGACTGGAATCACTTGTGGTTCTAGTGAACGAGGTTCCTTTGGAAACAACCTGACCAGATAATTGAAAATAAAATCCAACTAGCATCCTTATGTAAAATCGCTGGCCGTTCACAATCCACCTGTAAATTGTTCCCACAGATTCAACTGCACTGCTATTCTACGCCATTCACAAAATTCCTCAAAATCCCCAGACACAAACCATTCATGAAGCGCCTTAACTTGACAGCTGGCTTAGTCAGGTGGGAGATGAGTCCACCACTTGCGTAACAGCCTTTACCAGTTGAATGAATCTGATGTGGAAAAATACTGCCTGGCAGAAAATAGAATAGATATTTGGCCAAAGGGGAATGATTTTGGGGCAGTTATGGACACCTGGCAACCTGTACTCAAAGCACTTAAATGGTGGTGCTGGGGACTAAGTTTCAAGAGCCCTCTTCCTCTAGTAACAGACATTTAGCATTATGCTCAATGCCCCACCCATACAACAAACCATAACAGCATTTCACACCCATTGGGCACAGACTTGACCAAAACCTGCAAATAGTGCTGTGTCCATTCTGATAGAAAACTATACTACACAAGTCAACAGTAGTTGTACTTAGTGAGACTCAGACTGCCAAGGCTAATCATGACGATTTGCAACTATTGAGAATAATCAAGTGGAAAATACTCCATGGTGAGCCGACTTGTGTTAGGGCAAGGTCTTTAGTGTTGTCTAGGCTTTATTGGTCTATACTAGTTTTAATTCCCACAGATGAGAATGGATGTCAATTCTGATAGGGTTAGTGTACACTGCTGTTCCTTAGCTGGGTTGTTTTTAGCTAAATAACCAACTTTTAGACTGCACATCCTGTACTTTGGTTTTTAGGCACAAGTACTGACTGGGAACTGAGCCAATAGGTAAGTTAACTAGTTGTCACTCATGTTACCTAGCTAACCTAGGTCGAAAGTATATTGTCGACCCAGTCAAGTCGTCACGGGTTTTTATTGGCCAAACATATGCGAGTGCACATATGATATTGATACCTGCAGGTGAGAAGCTACAAGTGTTGAAGGGTTGCAAGCTACATATTTGCCGCAATGGCTAGTAGTTGCTAACTAACGTTCGCTAACTGGCTGTGTGACTCTTGCTTAAAACGCACTGTCACTACGTTTCTAGCTACTAACGTCGACAAACGTCTTCCAGAACATTCGACGAAATAAGGTGTTCATAAGGTGTTCATCCCAATTATCCCAACATTGTGAAAACACTTTGCCGTGGCTAACGTTAGTTGGTTTATTAATGCATCACACAGAGCAATTAGCGTTAAACAGTGCATTGACAAAACCAAAGTAGCTAGTCAAAGAACGAGCTGGCTAGTTAGCATTAGCTGGTAACCTAACTAGCTACCTAACGTTAACCCGTTAGCCAACAACGTCAGCATAATGCTAAATGACAATTTGTTCGAAATAAACAGCAACCAACTTTAATAACAAATTATACAGACTTCGATTAGAGCTAAATATAGTCAACTTTGAAATAAAAAGGCAGTTCGGCACAATATTGTTCCACTGACTTACATAGTATCAACTGTAAAAACAGTAAACAAGTTGCTATCGGAGTAAGGTTACAGTTAGCTAGGCCTCTGCTACTGACCCAATGAGTAATCATAGTCCTTCTGACAATTACAACACTATCTCAACTTACCTTTCACTCTCGGGGTTATTACCGGGCAGTTCGTTAACTGGCATTGTGGATGTGGTTTTCTCTTTTTCTCTGACAAAACAGTGGCTATTTAATATCGTCTGAAGGTTGGATTTAACCATAAGGCCAACAACGTCCAAGACTGCAGATCCCTTTTGCTTCTCTCCTCACCAAATAATTTTTATCGTAGGCTCAGGCTGCCACAGCATAAGGGGAGGGCTGCTCGAGTCAGCAGTCACAAAGGAAAGGGAGTGTCCTAAAACCATGACGTTTGATGAATTACATTTTGGAATTAAACCATAGAATTGGGAATTACAATAATTTAATAGGATCTCTGTTGTCGTGACTGTACTTTCATTAATCTGATGACTGTTATTTATCAAATCAACTATGTTTAATTATTACCCGATTACCCGAATCATGTAACAATTAACTCATTAGGATTTGGGGGACCACAAAAGCGGTTCTTTAAGGATCGTACCGTTTAAAAAAATGTTTTATCCTAAAATGACATACCCAAATCTTACCTGTATCTCAGGACCTGAAGCAAGGATATGAGTATTCTTGATGTCATTTAAACGGAAACACTTTGAAGTTTGTGGAAATGTGAAATGAATGTAGGAGAAAATAATACATGAGACCTGGTAAAAAGGTAATACAAACAAAAAAACATTTGAAATGCAAGAGAAAGGCCATACTTTCAGATGGGAGTCTATGTGTAATTTAGATTTTGGCCAACAGATGGCAGCAGTGTGTGTCAAGTTTCAGACTATTCCAGTGAATAATTAATTACATGACAAGTTTGTATCAAGTCTGCCAGGAGTTTGCCAATTTGTACATAACTATTGAGAACATACAAAAATGCTATGGTAATAAAAATGTAAGTTTACAGAAATGTCATACATGATGGATCATTAGCTTATACAGTAACTTTCACAAATCTAGATTTTTTTAATTTAACCTTTATTTAACCAGGTAGGCAAGTTGAGAACAAGTTCTCATTTACAATTGCGACCTGGCCAAGATAAAGCAAAGCAGTTCGACACATACAACAACACAGTTACATAGAGTAAAACAAACATACAGTCAATAATATAGTAGAAAAATAAGTCTATATACAATGTGAGCAAATGAGGTGAGATAAGGGAGGTAAAGGCAAAAAAAGGCAATGGTGGCAAAGTAAATACAATATAGCAAGTAAAACACTGGAATGGTAGATTTTTAGTGGAAGAATGTGCAAAGTAGAGATAGAAATAATCGGGTGCAAAAGAGCAAAATAAATAAATACAGTAGGGGGAGAGGTAGTTGTTTGGGCTAAATTATAGATAGGCTATGCACAGGTGCAGTAATATGTGAGCTGCTCTGACAGCTGGTGCTTAAAGCTAGTGAGGGAGATAAGTGTTTCCAGTTTCAGAGATTTTTGTAGTTCGTTCCAGTCATTGGCAGCAGAGAACTGGAAGGAGAGGCGGCCAAAGGAAGAATTGGTTTTGGGGGTGACCAGAGAGATATACCTGCTGGAGCGCGTGCTATAGGTAGGTGCTGCTATGGTGACCAGCGAGCTGAGATTAGGGGGGACTTTACCTAGCAGGGTTTTGTAGATGACCTGGAGTCAGTGGGTTTGGCAACGAGTATGAAGCGAGGGCCAGCCAATGAGAGCGTACAGGTCGCAGTGGTGGATAGTATATGGGGCTTTGGTGACAAAACGGATGGCACTGGGATAGACTGCATCCAGTTTATTGAGTAGGGTATTGGAGGCAATTTTGTAACTGACATCGCAGAAGTCGAGGATCGGTAGGATGGTCAGTTTTACAAGGGTATGTTTGGCAGCATGAGTGAAGGATGCTTTGTTGCGAAATAGGAAGCCAATTCTAGATTTAACTTTGGATTGGAGATGTTTGATGTGAGTCTGGAAGGCGAGTTTACAGTCTAACCAGACAGCTAGGTATTTGTAGTTGTCCACATATTCTAAGTCAGAACCGTCCAGAGTAGTGATGTTGGACGGGCAGGCAGGTAGCGATCATATGAAGAGCATGCATTTAGTTTTACTTGTATTTAAGAGCAATTGGAGGCCACGGAAGGAGAGTTGTATGGCATTGAAGCTCGTCTGGAGGGTTGTTAACAGTGTCCAAAGAAAGGCCAGAAGTATACAGGATGGTGTCGTCTGCGTAGAGGTGGATCAGAGATTCACCAGCAGTTAGAGCGACATCATTGATGTATACAGAGAAGAGAGTCGGTCCAAGAATTGAACCCTGTGGCACCCCCCATAGACTGCCAAAGGCCCGGACAACAGGCCCTCCGATTTGACACACTGAACTCTATCAGAGAAGCAGTTGGTGAACCAGGCGACGCAATCATTTGAGAAACCAAGGCTGTCGAGTCTGCCGATGAGGATGTGGTGATTGACAGAGTCGAAAGCCTTGGCCAGGTCAATGAATACGACTGCACAGTAATGTTTCTTATCGATGGCGGTTATAAGATATCGTTTAGGACCTTGAGCGTGGCTGAGGTGCACCCATGACCAGCTCTGAAACCAGATTGCATAGCGGAGAAGGTATGGTGGGATTCGAAATGGTCGGTAATCTGTTTGTTGACTTGGCTTTCGAAGACCTTAGAAAGGCAGGGTAGGATAGATATAGGTCTGTAGCAGTTTGGGTCAAGAGTGTCCCCCCCCCCCTTTGAAGAGTGGGATGACCGGAGCTGCTTTACAATCTTTGGGAATCTCAGACGACACGGAAGAGAGGTTGAACAGGCTAGTAATAGGGGTTGCAACAATTTGGCAGATAATTTTAGAAAGGGTCCAGATTGTCTAGCCCGGCTGATTTGTAGGGGTCCATATTTTGCAGCTCTTTCAGAACATCAGCTGACTGGATTTGGGAGAAGGAGAAATGGGGAAGGCTTGGGCGATTTGCTGTGAGGGGTGCAGTGCTGTTGACCGGGGTAGCCAGGTGGAAAGCATGGCTAGCCGTAGAAAATTGCTTATTGAAATTCTCAATTATAGTGGATTTATCGGTGGTGACAGTGTTTCCTATCTTCAGTGCAGTGGGCAGCTGGGAGGAGGTGTTCTTATTCTCCATAGACTTTACAGTGTCCTATAACTTTTTTGAGTTTGTGTTGCAGGAAGCAAATTTCTGCTTGAAAAAGCTAGCCTTGGCTTTTCTAACTGCCTGTGTATATTGGTTTCTAGCGTCCCTGAAAAGTTGCATATCACGGGGGCTGTTCGATGCTAATGCAGAACACCATAGGATGTTTGTGTGTTGGTTAAGGGCAGTCAGGTCTGATTAGAACCAAGGGCTATATCTTTTCCTGGTTCTACATTTCTTGAACGGGGCATGCTTATTTAAGATGGTGAGGAAGGCATTTAAAGAAAATAACCAGGCATCCTCTACTGACAGGATGAGATCAATATCCTTCCAGGATACCCCGGCCAGGTCGATTAGAAAGGCCTGCTCGCTGAAGTGCTTCAGGGAGCGTTTGACAGTGATGAGTGGAGGTCGTTTGACCGCTGACCCATTATGGATGCAGGCAATGAGGCAGTGATCGCTGAGAGATGGCCCGAGCGGGGTGGGTGTGGAGCCAGAGACAGCAGTGGGGTCAAACTGTAGATCCCAGTTCCTACATTTGAACATAAACATTGATTGTATCAAATAAAACTATGCTACATTTTATCTCTGAGACCCTCAGGATGACAAATCAGAGCAAGATTACTGAATGTAAGTACATAATTTACCTTCAGAGATGAATGTATCAAACCAGTTGCCATGATAAGTTGTTCTTGTGCACTCTACTCAAACAATAGCATGGTATTTCACTGTATTAGCTACTGTTAATTGGACACTGCAGTTAGATTAACAATAATTGATGCTTTCTGGCCATATAAGACATGTCTATGTCCCGGAAAGTTGGCTGTTGTATACATCATCATTCTAGTCACATTAGCGCACATTAGCAACAACCGTCCCGGTTTAGGGACACCCACCCTGTAGAGGTTAAAGAGTTACCATCTCCCGAATTAAAAACAAAAAAGGTCTCTATCTATGACATCCATAAACAGTCAATTTATAATCTAGTATCATTCTGAAGAGTCGTAACCTCATGCATCTGCAAAAACCTGAGCCTCACCAATGATTCAGTACTACACAAATTTGTTTTAATTATTTATTTACTAGCTAATTAAAATGGTAACACAGGGTAGACATACACACTTAATACATTAGCAACAGATCCCTAGCAGACTGACAACAACATGGCTGCTTGTACAAAAGAGATAGAGGTGGGCGGGGGGCAGAGAGACAGAGACATAATACTTTGGTACATTTAGAAACTACTCTCACAGTGATCATATACTTTTGCACACGAACCGCCGCCCGATTGGAGTAAGAAACCATGAATGTATTTACGTGTAAATGCCTAGGTTCTTTGTGTATTTGTCGGAATCAGGCCTTCTTGGAAAGAGTGTTGGGCCTTTTCGTGGCACGCTTGTAAGGCACCGATTGTCCGAAAGAGGTCCCCACCCGTCTTCTACTGTTGTTCTCCTCTGCAGTCGTCCGGTATCCGGTGATTTGTGTTTATTTTATTTCTATTCGCTCTGAAAGATGCTTCTTTGAAGATTTGGCTAGCCAGCGGTGTAGATGGTTCCCAGTGGGGTGATGAGAGTAGCATACTACGGTGGATTGAGCCAAGTAGTAGAATTGTTCCACTTCAGTTTGCTTTTCTAGATACTTTTATTAGGACAGCTAATCAGCCGTACCAGTGATTGTCCGGGAGGTGACTTGATCATCTCTACCTTGTGTTGAGATTGAGTTCAAAGCACTTTAAAACGTGAGCTGCAGCTTGACGTCTTTCTTGTCTGCTATGCTAATTCTTAACCCATTATTTTATATAGTTTGTTCAAAAGGGGCAGCGCCGTCAGGCTGACACTCTCGGACCTCATTCAAGGGCGCAGTGACTACTTACTTGTACAAAGTTATAGTTTCTATAAGGTTACAAGGCGAGACCCAAATGCAGACACATGAGGCAGATGGTTGAGCTCCGATATTTATTATAACAAAAGGGGTAGGCAAAAGGAAGGTCGGGGACAGGCAAGAGTTCATAAACCAGGTCAGAGCCCAAACAGTACCTGGCGATAGGCAAGCTCGAGGTCAGAACAGGCAAAGGTTCAGTAATCAGGTCCGAGGACAAACAGTACAAGGGGATAGGCAGGCTCGAGGTCAGAACAGGCTGAGTGGTCAGACAGGCGGATTCAGGATCAGGACAGGCAAGGGTCAAAACCAGGAGGACTAGGAAAAACCACTGGTTGACTTGGCAAAACAAGATGAACTAACAGTGAGAGACAGGAAACACAGGGATAAATACACCGGGGACTAATGGGTAAAACAGGTGACACCTAGAGGTGGGTGGAGACAATCACAAGACAGGTGAAACAGATCAGGGCGTGACAAACAAATTCCTCTTATAGTTTCTAAAATCATGTCCCTCTCAATGAAAACACTCATCAACGAGCATTTTATAGCAAAGCCCATCCTCCTAGATGTTCATGACCAACAGAAGTATGGAATGGGTCACAAGGTTACTAATAATTCACAGCAAACAGTATCTGCTAGTAAATACTGTCCTCATTGTGTTGAGACCAGGGTCTGGCCCCGAGCCATATCTCCATGGTACCTTATAGAATAGAAACACCAACTCATGCTATGGAATGCGGTCTTGTTAGGTTTATCACCCAAAGCATCATAAATATTCTGTCAGTGTTAAATCTCCCAGAGGCACATCCTCAGTAGAACACACACAGATGAAAGTGTTCTAAGAAACAACTATTCTGTTGCATAAAACAATTTGATGCAATAACAGCATAATAACAATCTTGTCATTTCCCCACCATACAGAACACTTTGTTGTATAGATGACAGTCTGTAGCAGCAATCAACAGTATACATTGCATTCGGAATGTATTCAGACCTTTTACACATTTGGTTTAAAAAAATAATAATTAAATACTCAATCTACACACAATACCCCATAATGAAAAAGCTAAAACAGGTTTATAGAAATGTTTGCAAATGTATAAAAAAAAAAAAAAAACTGAAATACCTTATTTACATAAGTATTCAGATACTTTGCTATGAGACTCTAAATTGAGCTCAGGTGCATCCTGTTTCCATTGATAATCCTTGAGATATTTCTACAACTTGGAGTCCACCTGTGCTAAATTCAATTGATTGGATATGATTTGGAAAGGCACACCTGTCTATATAAGATCCCACAGTTGACAGTGCATGTCAGAGCAAAAACCAAGCCATGAGGTCGGAGGAATTGTCCGTAGAGCTCCGAGACAGGATTGTGTCGAAGGCACAGATCTGGGGAAGGGTACCAAAAAACTTCTGCGGCATTGAAGGTCACCAAGAATTGTCTCTTCCTAGAGCTGGCTGCCCGGCCAAACTGAGCAATCGGGGAAGAAGGGCCTTGGTCAGGGAGGTGACCAAGAACCCGATGGTCACTGAAAGAGCTCCAGAGTTCCTCTGTGGAGATGGGAGAACCTTCCAGAAGGGCAACCATCTCTGCAGCACTCCACCAAATCAGGCCTTTATGGTAAAGGCCAGACGGAAGCCACATGGCAGCCCGCTAAGACTTTCACAACATGAGAAACAAGATTCCCTGCTCTGATGAAACCAAGATTGAACTCTTTGCTCTGAATTCCAAGCATCACATCTGGAGGAAACCTGGCACCATCTCTACAGTGAAGCATGGTGGTAGCAGCATCATGCTGTGGGGATGTTTTTCAGCGTCAGAGTCTGGGAGACTAGTCAGGATCGAGAGATGAACACCCCAAAGTAGAGAGAGATCCTTGATGAAAACTTGCTCCAGAGCGCTCAGGACCTCAGACTGGGGGGGCGAAGATTCACCTTCCAACAGGACAACGACCATAAGCACACAGCCAAGTCAATGCAGGAGTGGCTTCCGGACAAGTCTCTGAATGTCCTTGAGGTGCTCAGTCAGAGCCCAGGCTTGAACCTGATCAAACGTCTCTGGAGAGACCTGAAACTAGCTTTGCAGCAACGCTCCCAATCCAAACTGACACAGCTTGAGGATCTGCAGAGATGAATGGGAGAAACTCCAAAAAGAGGTGTCCAAATAGAGTTAACATAATTTAAAATACTACTTAAGTACTTTTTGGGGGTATCTGTACTTTACTTTTATTGACAACTTTTACTCCAATACATTCCTTAAGAAAATGTACTTTTTACTACATACATTTTCCCTGACACACAAAATAACTTGTTACATTTCGATTGCTTAGCAGGACAGGAAAATGGTCCAATTGACACACATCAAGACAACATCCCTTGTCATCCCTACTGCCTCTAATCTGGCAGACTCACTAAACACAAATGCTTTGTTTGTAAATTGTGTCTGAGTGTTGGAGTGTGCCCCTGGTTGTCCGTAAATTTAAAAAACAAGGAACTTGTGCCGTCTGGTTTGCTTAATATAAAAGGAACGTAACCTGATTTATACCTTTTGATACTTAAGTATATTTTAGCAATGACATTTACTTTTGATACTTAATATTTAAAATCAAATACTTTTAGACTTTTACTGTAGTATTTTACTGGGTGACTAATTTCTACTTGAGTAACCTATTAAGGTGTCTTTACTTTCACTCAAGTATGACAATCGGTTACTTTGTCCCACCACTGCCAAGCTTGAAACATCATACCGAAGAAGACTCGAGGCTGTAATCACTGCCAAAGGTGCTTCAACAATGTACTGAGTAAAGGGTCTAAATACCTATGTAAATGTGATCAGTTTTATGTGTAATACATTTGCAAATCTTTCTAAAAACCTGTTCTTGCTTTGTCATTAAGGGATATTGTGTGTAGATTGATTTTTTTTATTAGGGGGGGGGGGGGGGGGTTGAATCAATTTTAGAATAACAAAATGTGGAAAAAGTGAAGGGGTCTGAATACTTTCGAATGCACTTTAAAATCTCTCCAGTGCTATATTTGTATTTTTTTTCAAAAGCTCTCAGCTGTGCCTGCCTGTCAGGGACGAAGGCATCTAAAGCAGGGCAGGCTTACCAGTGAATTGCAATCAATATCCACAAACTTCTCCCTCCATAGGAGAAAAAGGTCAACACAGGTAAGACTCATTCTGTCATTTGAGTTCTTATAGGTTTGCATTAGAATGTAGTTTGAGAATAATTTGACAAGGAATGTTATTTGACTGATGTCTATTTTAAGAAATGTTTTATTGGTCTATGCCTCATGCTTTATTGCGACTGATCGTGTCCTCGACATCAGCATGAACATGGTGCTTTCAGAAAGTATTCACACCCTTAGACTTTTTCCACATTTAGTTGTGTTGTTACAGCCTTAATATGAAATGTATTAAATTGAGAATTTGTGTCACTGGTATACACATAATACCCCGTAATGTCAAAGTGGAATTATGGAAAGCTGAAATTAGTAAGAGTATTCAACCCCTTTGTAATGGTAAGCCTAAATAAGTTCAGAAGTAGAAATTTGCTTAAGTTGCATGGACTGACACTGTGTGCAATAATACTGTTTAACATGATCTCTGTACCTCACACATACAGGTCCCTCAGTCTGTGCTGTGCTTTGCAAAGGTTACCTATTGGTAGATTGTTTTTGAATTTTTTTAAACCTAACATTGAATATCCCTTTGAGCATAGTGAAGTTATTAGTTACACTTTGGATGGTGTATCAATACACCCAGTCAATACAAAGCACAGGAGTTTGGTGTCACCTTAATTGGGGAGGACGGGCTCATGGTAATGGCTGGAGCAGGGTATTAGTGGAATGGAACCAATCCATTTGCTCCGTTCCAGTCCAGTACAAAGAAACAGATGTCCTTCCTAACTCAGTTGCCGGAGAGGAAGGAAACTGCTCAAGGATTTCACCATGAGACCAATGGGGACCTTAAACCAGTTAGAGTTTAATGGCTGTGGTAGGAGAAAACTGAGGATGGCTCAACAACATTGTAGTCACTCTACAATACTAACCTAATTGACAGAGTGAAAAGGAAGCCTATAAAGAATACAAATATTCCAAACATGCATCTTGTTTGCAATAAGGCACTAAACTAAAACTGCAAAAAAGTGACAAAGAAATGAACTTTTTGTCCTGAATACAAATTGTTATGTTTGGGGCAAATCCAACAGCACGTCAGTGAGTACCCCTCTTCATATTTTCAAGCATGGTGGTGGCAGCATCATTTTGGATATGCTTGTCATTGGCAAGGACTAGGGAGTTTTGTTTAGGATAAAAATAAACAGAATAAAGCTAAACACAGGCAAATCTTAGAAAAAAACTGCTTTCCAACAGACAATGGGAGACAAATTCACCAGGACAATAACCTAAAACAAAAGGCCAAATATACACTGTATATTGCTTACAGTACCAAGATGACATTGAATGTTCCGGAGTGGCCTAATTACAGTTTTGACTTAAATCAGCTTGAAAATCTATGGCAAGATTAGTAAATGGCTGTCCAGCCATGATCAACAACCAACTTGACAGAGCTTGAAGAATTAAAAAAAAGATAATGTACAAATATTGTGCAAAGCTGTAAGAGACTTACCCAGAAAGACACTCAGCTGTAATTGCTGCCAATTACCCCTGTATTGACTCAGGGGTGTGAATACTTAAGTAAATGAGATATTTCTGTATTTCATTTACACTAAATTTGCAAACATTTCTAAAAACATGTTTTTACTTTGTCATTATGGGGTAGTGTGTGTAGATGGGTGAGGAAAAACTATTTAATCCATTTTGAATTCAGGCTGTAACAACAAAATGTGGAGTATGTCAAGGTGTAAGAAACCTTTCGGAAGGCACCGTAACCCCAATCCTTGTTTGTGCTCCGTCCTCATTGCCTATGTGATTTTAGAGCAAATGTTCAGTTGAGTTAACTCTGAAAATAAAAGATTTAGTCTATACCGTCACTGGGATGTTTAATAAGTTTACCTTTCAAATATCTTGCATTAACAAAACCCCAATATTTACCTGCATTTACAGGACACAACAGATCCAGAACAACATCATCTGAGTGTCTTAGCAGTAATAAAATCCTTATTCATTACATTTCCATTTCTACATTCAGAAAATAGTATATTTTGTCCCATGTTGACCAACCACTCTGTCTACTTCTAGTGTCATATGAAGGTATTTTGTCCATCCAAAGTTTGAAGGAGGTTGAGAACCCATGGAAAGGCATTACTCTGAACCGTTGCATAGTGTTGGCCATCATCATTGTGCTTGTGAGCTCAGGGGTGAATGAAGTACATGGTGAGTGTTGAAACGTATGATATTAAAAATAGAATCAATGCACACAGACTAGCTCATGCATTCTCTCTTGTGGTTTAGATGCACTGGAAGTATTTCTAGAGGAGAATGATCTTACTCAGATGTTACTTGGAGGCACAGATCCACAGCCAGATGGCACAGCTCAGGTACAGGGACTTATAGCTTACACTGAGTATACCAAACATTAGGAACACATTCCTAATATTGAGTTGCAACATGACATCAATAAGGGTCCATCGCTTTGCCATGGATTCACCTGGTCAGTCTGTCATGGAAAGAGCATTAGGTGTTCCTACTGTTTTGTATACTCAGTGTATTTTCTGTGTCCTTCTCATTTGTTATTCAGTGAGTTAGTTATAAGTGCCCTGCTTTGGAACCTTATGTTGTGTACCTGGTGTTTCCCTCTTCCTGCCCTCCATCCTCTCTGTGGGACAGCTTGCCGAGTTGGGGATAAGACCATGGAACAAAAGGAAAACCAGAGAGAAGAGGGGGAGTCTTGAGGATCAGAAATAGAGATGCCTGACAAAGGGCTGTGAAGGAATGATAGAGAGCATGATGGAGAATGGTAAAGAGGCTAATACAACAAATAGGCTGACATTTTCAGAAAGAATAATCACATAATGTCAGTTTGCCCAGTGCTTATTCTATCAAAGTATATATATATATATATATATATATATATATATATATATATATATATAGTAGTTTACTACTGTAGAAAGAACCAATTTATAGAACAATTACCAAACATCAAATACAATTTTACTTGTCACATGCACCAAATATAACAGGGGTAGACTTTACAGCAAAATGCTTACTTACGGGCTCTTTCCCAACAATGCAGTCAAAAAGTCACACATACTTCACAATGATTTTAAATTAGACCTATACACAGTCTTATATGATCATGCATAAATGTCTGCATAAATGTTTTTCATATTTAAAGGGCACACAAATCAATAAATGAATAACATTTGCTGGTTCCCAGCTCATTCAATTAAATATTATTTTAGCCTTTAATATGCCTTTTCATTGGATGCAAATTGATAATTATCAAATGGTATTTGAAAGATCCAATATGTGCACTGTGCCATTGAGTTTGCAATTGACATTGATGAGTAACAAAAATTGTATTAAAATGTAAAATCAGCTAATATTTGGCAGAACATGATTGAGCACAAATGGAGAATTAGATGTGGTGATGATGTACAGTGGAGAGAACAAGTATTTGATACACTGCCGATTTTACAGGTTTTCCTACTTACAAAGCATGTAGAGGTCTGTCATTTTTATCATAGTTACACTTCAACTGTGAGAGACGGAATCTAAAACAAAAATCCAGAAAATCATTATGATTTTTATGTAATTAATTAGCATTTTATTGCATGACATAAGTATTTGATACACCAGAAAAGCAGAACTTAATATTTGGTACAGAAACCTTTGTTTGCAAATTACAGAGATCATACGTTTCCTGTAGTTCTTGACCAGGTTTGCACACACTGCAGCAGGGATTTTGGCCCACTCCTCCATACAGACCTTCTCCAGATCCTTCAGGTTTCGGGGCTGTCGCTGGGCAATACGGACTTTCAGCTCCCTACAAAGATTTTCTATTGGGTTCAGGTCTGGAGACTGGCTAGGCCACTCCAGGACCTTGAGATACTTCTTACGGAGCCACCCCTTAGTTGCCCTGGCTGTGTGTTTCGGGTCGTTGTCATGCTGGAAGGCCCAGCCATGACCCATCTTCAATGCTCTTACTGAGGGAAGGAGGTTGTTGGCCAAGATCTCGCAATACATGGCCCCACCCATCCTCCGCTCAATACGGTGCAGTCGTCCTGTCCCCTTTGCAGAAAAGCATCCCCAAAGAATGACGTTTCCACCTCCATGCTTCACGGTTGGGATGGTGTCTTGGGGATGTACTCATCCTTCTTCCTCCAAACACAGCGAGTGGAGTTTAGACCAAAAAGCTCTATTTTTGTCTCATCAGACCACATGACCTTCTCCTATTCCTCCTCTGGATCATCCAGATGGTCATTGGCAAACTTCAGATGGGCCTGGACATGCGCTGGCTTGAGCAGGGGGACCTTGCGTGCGCTGCAGGATTTTAATCCATGACGGAGTAGTGTGTTACTAATGGTTTTCTTTGAGACTGTGGTCCCAGCTCTCTTCAGGTCATTGACCAGGTCCTGCCGTGTAGTTCTGGGCTGATCCCTCACCTTCCTCATGATCATTGATGCCCCACGAGGTGAGATCTTGCATGAAGCCCCAGACCGAGGGTGATTGACCGTCATCTTGAACTTCTTCCATTTTCTAATAATTGCGCCAATAATTGTTGCCTTCTTACCAAGCTGCTTGCCTATTGTCCTGTAGCCCATCCCAGCCTTGTGCAGGTCTACAATTTTATCCCTGATGTCCTTACACAGCTCCCTGGTCTTGGCCATTGTGGAGAGGTTGGAGACTGTTTGATTGAGTGTGTGGACAGGTGTCTTTTATACAGGTAACGAGTTGAAAAGGGTGCAGTTAATACAGGTAATGAGTAGAGAACAGGAGGGATTCTTAAACAAAAACTAACAGGTCTGTGAGAGCCGGAATTCTTACTGGTTGGTAGGTGATCAAATACTTATGTCATGCAATAAAATGCAAATTAATTAGTTAAAATCATACAATGTAATTTTCTGGATTTTTGTTTTAGATTCCGTCTCTCACAGTTGAAGTGTACCTATGTTAAATTACAGACTTCTACATGCTTTGTAAGTAGGAAAACATGCAAAATCGGCAGTGAATCAAACACTTGTTTTCCCCACTGTATATACAATAAACAAAATCATTGACTTATGAGTAATGGTCCACCCATTCAGTTGGCCTGGCCCTTGCCATTATTACTGTCATTGGACCACATGGAGGAAACAGTGGCAACCACACTCCTTGGCCACCATGTTGGGTTTGATGGAGATCTTGGTTCCATCTTGATCCAACTCCACCACCTTGAGGTCCTCATTGTCAAAAGGCACACAAAGGTGAGCGCTCCAGGGCCCCTCTGGACCTGGCTGTTCAGAAGGAGGGCCTGGTTGTTACCGTTGGTCAGGGGAAAGCGGCAGACTCCCTGGTAGTTGAAGATGAGCCAGTCGGAATTTCTCCATGGACAGGGTGAGGCTGTGCAGCCGAAACAGGTGTCCCTTCCCTGGGCCCTCCTGGCCTGCTGCTCCCTCTCCACCCCTATGTGAGTGAAAAAAAAAAATATATATATATATATATTTTAACTTGGCAATGCAATCAATGCACAGACAATGTATCATGAATTTACATTGAGGCCTGCTCACTTGCTGGTGGTTCCTCACCTTCTTTGGGAAGAACATAGTTCTCGGGGCCTCTACAGCCTGTCCACCTCCTTCCTCATCTGGACCACAGCCTCCTCCAGCCTCTGCCTGAGCACCTCCAGCAGGGCAGGCCGCAGGGCCAGCTCCCTGTGGAGCCCCTGGAATATAGAGCCCAGTGTGGGAAAGGAGAACAGTGTGAGAGCTGAGGAGTTGAGCAGCCCGGCCAGGACGGTCTCACTGGCTGACACCCCAAGGGACAGGGTGGGGAGAGAATGCAAGGTATACAGCGGGACCAGAGCAGCCCGTGGTTGACTGCATCTGTGGTGGCTGGACAGCACTGAGGAACTCCTGCAGCTCATACAGAAAAGCATAGGTCCTGGAGGAAGCAGGGGAAGGACTTTGGCTTGTCACTGGGAGAAGGACAATTACACAAATTTAAGAAAAATAATAATACAAAAATAAATAATAATAAATGTATTTAAAGCCAAAGCCAACTGCCCTTTCATTAATTCCTTTAGCCATTGAGAAAAGCACCAGGGGAATGACACTGACATCACTTCTTGCTCCTTCACCAATCATACCTTGTAGTTCAGACAACTTTTGCCCTGAGAAGGGTAAATAAGCTTTATAATATGCTTTCCTTCCATCAGCATGTAACTTGGAAAACGATAAGCTGAACAAGATGAAGTGTTCTTCTTACCTGTATCTGGTGTTTTTGGGTCAACATTGATTCGCCATTTCAGGTGACTTTTGCCCTCTGATAGTTCCTCATCCTAACAGGAAAGCTGTGTTCCCTTAAAATACATACAGTCTGAAATGGGGAAAAGTGGGAGACCGATACCAACAGCATTACACCAGTCTTGAAATGGTGTATGGTAAGACAAGAGACTTCTAAAATGTGAAAGACAAGAAGTTCAGTAATGTTGTAAATGAGTAGGTAATGAGTTCTAACCTGTTCGTAAGGCTGTAGATTGACTGGTGAAAGTGATGGCGCTTAAGGCTGCTGTTCTAGGTTTTCTAAAGGCAAGGAGCAGTATGCACTTGATCTTGGAAGGGAGGCAGAGAGTATCCCATTTCATTCAGAGTGAGATCCATAACTGGTTGGGTGCCAAACATGTAGCCCATGTTTCTCTTTGTTGGTGTCTTCAGCTAGATTGCTCACACAGCTGGTGCTCCAAACTCCAACACCAAGTCAAATCCTGTCTCAGATCGCTTTCCTGGACCTAAACTTCACAAATTGCTGAAAGCATATCCTCAACTACCTCTACATGAGCTGGTGTACTTCCAAAATATGGAGTGTCCCCACACTGGACAGCATCAGTATCAGGCAGAATGCGCACCACAGCCTCATGGCAGCCCGTCATGTCTGGATCTAACACTTGGTTTGGTTCAGGTCAGCAAGGGAGAATGGTTTTGTGTAGTACACTGCCTCAATACCATGTGATGTGTCCATTGAAAGATGGGGGAAACATTGTTTCCTCAACATGTAGAGAGAGGAACAGTATGCTAAAATAAATGTTCTGTCAGACACCTGGATAAGTGCAGTGAAATGGGTTGTTTTACATGGTCAGCCATAGTAGTACAGCCACCCTGGGGCAAATTAGGGTTAAGTGCCTTGCTCAAGGGAATACCGACAGATTTTTCCCCTCGTTGGCTCAGGTATTCGAAAAAGCAATCTTTCGGTTACTGGCCCAACACTAACCGATAGGCTACCTGCCACCCAATGCTGTGAATACTATGGTGGGCTGAGAAAGCTATGGAAAGGAAGCACAAGACTACGGAGCGTTGTGTGTGTCGCAGATTGACACCTGCCCTCCCTGTGGGTGAGGATTGACTGGGGACTGACAAACACCTAAACAAAGAAGGACGCTTGGAGACAGAAAAACATGAATGTAATCACATTTCTAAAGGCCTTTCATGGACAACTGGCCGACTATAAACACTATCCTATCGTTTCAATCTCCTGCCTTTTCTTTGTTTTTCTACATGTTTTTTCTTCCAATGCACAAACAGATATTGGAATGTTCATTGAATTGCCTCACAAGTGGCTGCTTTTAAAAGGTGACGAATTAGATGACAGATTAGACACATTTGCATTCAAAAGTCCTCTCAGCAGTTATTCTAAGGACAGTGGGATGGAGTATGGATGTGCTACATGCTAGATAGATTACAAGTGTGTGCGCTAAATAGGAGCGCTCTTTACGTCTGACCGATTAAAGGATCTCTGATGGCCAGACCATGAGATGCTGCTGTTGAGACCTCTGGGGTTGAGAAGGGCCTCCTGGACAAATTCCACAGCTGCAGCCTTCTTTTGCAGACGACCAAGGTCATTGAGTTGAGTCTGTCCTGCTTGGTGGTCAACCATGCCAAGTGATAAAACCAAGGTTCATTTACAAATTCCTGCAGGGATTCACAAATCCAAACAAAATTACAAGAATGATAATTTAACAGCTTGAAAACAGACACTAATGCAAAACACTATTTAACAATGTGTACTTCAGAGTAATCCCAGAATATGACATCAAAATGTTGCTTTTATTTACTAGGCCTACAGGAAATGGTAAACAAGTCCATTATTTCCCCAATTGTGGACATTTTCTGAAATGTGCATTCCCCACTACAGACAGAACTGAAGAGTAATTTCTCAAAACACTTGTCCATTTTTGGGCAAACCGATGAGCCTAGCTTTGTACAGAACGTACTACTCTAATAGTAGTAGAAAAATTATGAACTTATCCCACACCTACATAACGTCATTGTCGGGGTCCTTCACTTTAAAGCCTAAAAATCTTGAATAAAAAGCATAAAGAAAAGCACCTTTTTAATATAAATAATATCACCAATCAGCAGAGACGGAAATGAAACACTTCATAAGAAAACATTTTATTAATCATAAAAAGCTAAACAAATTTCAATTTGTCATTCATCATATAAAAGCACCAACACCAAGAGTTTCCATGACAACCCAGGGTGTTTTGGAAAGTAGGTTTGCCTATTGCACCTCAAACCTGCCCTGGCTTTACTGAGTTAGTTAAATTAATTCCTTCAACTACACAGCGTTCTCCTATGTAAGGATCACAACACTGAAGGTCAAAGGACATTTCATTTTGAGAAAGAGGAGAGGGATTGAGACGTGTGAGAGTAGGAAGAGATGAGGCTTTTCCACGACATCTTCAGACTAGTCGAACAAACCTGCAGTTTTTTGCTGGCGTGGCTGGATGTGTGTGACAGTGAGAAATTGAGACGACAAACATACATCTAAGGCAGTTTGTCAACTCATAGCACCAATATCAATTTAAGTTACATCAAAATATAAATGCGGTCCCTGGTCCTGAGAAAGGGAGAAACATAAGTCCCAGTTTTAAGATAAGTGGGACATACAGTATTCAAAGTGTTATAGCATTTCAAGATATCTGATAAGTTCCTGAGAGAGACTTGGCAGGATTCAGTCTTGGTATGTGGAAAAGTCTTAACTGTAAAGTTATGCATTGAGAAAATGTATAGAGCACTATATGACTTCAATATATATCCACATTTGCCAGAGAGATCATAGGCGTAGTTCTTCAGTGGACATATTAGAAATGGGGCATGTTGTAAAAGTTTGTTAAAACCTGAACAATATTCACTACCCAATACTATTCTCACTCCCACACACATTGCCACTCCAGCCAACTAGGAAGTATATATTCAGATTAAAAAGTAAACGAGAGCCTGTGTTGAAGTTTAAACCTTCTCCCTCTAGCACAACAGAAGTGTATTAATCAATAGCTGCATTTTCCCTCATTTTAAGTGTAGGAGAGCACCGCACTGTCTGTTTAAGAGTATTAAAACTTGATCTGAATCTTGTCATAGAAGCATAATTGATACCAACTGTGATGAAATCAAACACCAAGAAAAAAAATGAAAACAATAAAAAAAAAGGCCTGTCAGCGCTGTTAACAATGGAATTCGCTTTTTTGTTCATGTCTGACATGAACAAATCATTGTCCTCACTTCACTTGAACAGAAGGGTTGATAAACATTCCTGGTTACAAAGCACTCGTTTACCGGACCACATTGTGACTAATGCTTTGATGAGTCATTTTTCTTTGAGGGTATAGGTGAAACAAACAAAACAATGAAGAGAAATTAATGTCCTGCTGCTTCACGTCCTCAATTAATAAAGACTCATTTGGCAATCAGATCAAAAGGAAGCCTGATTGTTGCAAACTCACATAATACCTACTAGTTATTCTACTACCAGTTATATTGGAACAATTAACATGTAATTACAAACAGATGTAATATGCTCACGCTATGGGAAGGAGGCGGTTTTAAGACATATCCCAGGCAGTAGAAATGAGATGACATTTGGTTTTTGGATGCACCCAGAACATTTTCTGAAATCAGTTTGTGTGGTTGAAAGAGCACCAGTATACATTTTTCTTTAAAAAGCAGAAAGTAAATCTGATACAATCCAGACAGTCTAGTTTCAGCACAAAATCTCTGTCTGCATGTGTTAAGCACATAGCACAAGCGTCGAGTTTCTCTAGATAAATATATACAGTATCAGTCAAAAGTTTAGACACCTACTCATTCATGGGTTTTTATTTTTTACATTTTCTACATTGTAGAATAGTGAATAGATCAAACTATGAAATAACATATGGAATCATGTAGTAACCAAAAAAAGTGTCCAAACTTTTAACTGGTACAGTACATCTCAGAGGAGCCCTCATTGGACACTGAATAGTCATGGTGTTTCTCACTATTAAAGCACTGGCTTAACAACTCTGCACCTCTGTCTCCCTTGGGTGCTGGCCCAACCTGTTTGACAGGTTGTAGAAGTTTGCCAAATGTCAGCCCCCCCCCCTAAAAAATAATTAAATAATACCCCAAAGCAATCTAGGCGTTTCATATTCAGCAACACACCCTTAAAACTTAACAGTTAATAATAATAATAATAATAATAATAATAATACAAGAAAAACATTTACAAATAGTCCTGAACAAGTGGCAAGTTTCTGAAAGCAAAAGGGTGTTTCGCAGTATGCCAAAAATACTGTGTGAAAACATCTAATGAGAGCGTTACCTATTGCCTTAACTCTGAGCCAAATCGTCTGCAGTTGTACACTAGTACAACAATTCAAAAATCTGATAACTACACTTTAAATACGAGAAAGAATGCCAGAAAATGGCATTTAAAACGTCCCTGTGTACAAGAAGCACCAAGTATCGACAGTTATTGATGTTCTTAATATTGTATAAATAAAATTAGGCACAGTCCAGAGTTAAACAGATTGTAGCACCAATGTTTTCAGACTACGTTAAGTACACACTTATACCTAATGCATTCTACACTGTTACACATTTCAGGAGAACAAAATAAAAAACGTGACAGCATAAATATAATCAAAATTATACACAATTAAACAGTCAGAATGTCTCCCATTCACAGTACAATGTTTTTTTACAAAAATGAAATAAATCAAGTGAAAATTGCCCAGTAGTTTGTTGTTATTCATGCATTTACCAGTGTGTGGGTGAGGATGTTCGTATACCAGTGTGTGGGTGAGGATGTTCGTATACCAGTGTGTGGGTGAGGATGTTCGTATACCAGTGTGTGGGTGAGGATGTTCGTATACCAGTGTGTGGGTGAGGATGTTCGTATACCAGTGTGTGGGTGAGGATGTTCGTATACCAGTGTGTGGGTGAGGATGTTCGTATACCAGTGTGTGGGTGAGGATGTTTGTATACCAGTGTGTGGGTGAGGATGTTTGTATACCAGTGTGTGGGTGAGGATGTTTGTATACCAGTGTGTGGGTGAGGATGTTCGTATACCAGTGTGTGCAGGTTGGACAGGCTGCAGAAAGTACCACTACAACCTTCAGTGGACAAAAGGTGACACGTCAAAAAAATGTTTTACCCATCCCCTGTGAACTCCGTGAGATAGGGTTCCAGAGACTTGCCTGAATACAACACGGACCGTATTAAAAGTCCCAAAATTACACCTGCATTTTTCATCCTATCAGTGTTTCAGCAGGGCTATAAAACAAAACCAAGAAGCTTAAGTTAGAGTAGTTGAAATTCCTACTTATGAAGAATGCACATTGCGTTGCAGGTCCCTACTCCCTAGCTGGCTCTATAAGTAGTGATTATCAACTGACAGTCTCAGTAATTGAATCCTGTTTCCCCATTACATCCTCAAGTCTTTCTGCTGTTCACTTCTATACATTTTGATACAGCATTCAAATGAATGAGAAGACCCTAGAGGCTTACTATTACATTTCCAGAAACTGTCGTTATTCACATAAATGATCACACCAATAACTTTTTTTACTCTGAGCTGACTATAGTGCTGTCCCTGCACCAGGGATGTTGCCACAGTGAGGGAACACAAATATGTTATCCAGTGTGTTTGAACCAACAGCTTCTCGTTTCATACTGTATCCAAAAGCTAATGTGGTCAAATCATATTTAATTCACTGAAGAAATTATCAGGGTTAAAGGTTAGCTAGCAGAGCGACAGAGATGCAGTCACAGCTGCATGGTCCCTAGTCCTGTGTGTGGTGTGTGGATATATACACACAGTGGGGCAAAAAAGTATTGTCAGCCACCAATTGTGCAAGTTCTCCCACAAAAAAGATGAGGCCTGTAATTTTCATCATACGTACACTTCAACTATGACAGACAAAATGAGGGGAAAAAAAATCCAGAAAATCACGTAGGATTTTTAATGAATTTATTTGCAAATTATGGTGGAAAATAAGTATTTGGTCAATAACAAAAGTTCCTCAATACTTTGTTATATACTCTTTGTTGGCAATGACAGAGGTCAAACGTTTTCTGTAAGTCTTCACAAGGTTTTCACACACTGTTGCTGGTATTTTGGCCCATTCCTCCATGCAGATCTCCTCTAGAGCATTGATGTTTTGGGGCTGTTGCTGGGCAACACGGACTTTCAACTCCCTCCAAAGATTTTCTATGGGGTTGAGATCTGGAGGCCACTCCAGGACCTTGAAATGCTTCTTACTGCCTCCCGGGTGGCGCAGTGGTTAAGGGCACTGTACTGCAGCGCCAGCTGTGCCACCAGAGACTCTGGGTTCGCGCCCAGGCTCTGTCGTAACCGGCCGCGACCGGGAGGTCCGTGGGGCGACACACAATTGGCCTAGCATCGTCCGGGTTAGGGAGGGTTTGGCTGGTAGGGAAATCCTTGTCTCATCGCGCACCAGTGACTCCAGTGGCAGGCCGGGCGCAGAGCGCGCTAACCAAAGAGGTGCACGCCGTTTCCTCCGACACATTGGTGTGGTTGGCTGGCGCTGTGTTAAGAAGCAGGGCGGCTTGGTTGGGTTGTGTATTGGAGGACGCATGACTTTCAACCTTTGTCTCTCCCGAGCCCGTACAGGAGTTGTAGCGATGAGACAAGATAGTAGCTGCTAAACAATTACCACGATACCATGAAATTGGGGGAGAAAAAGGGGTAAAAATAAAAAGAACATATATATTTTTTTAAATTCGTCCTTCGTTGCTCCTTCGAAGCAACTCCTTCGTTGCCCAGGCGGTGTGTTTGGGATCATTGTCATGCTGAAAGACCCAGCCACGTTTCATCTTCAATGCCCTTGCTGATGGAAGGAGGTTTTCACTCAAAATCTCACGATTCATTCTTTCCTTTACACGGATCAGTCGTCCTGGTCCCTTTGCAGAAAAACAGCCTCAAAGCATGATGTTTCCACCCCCATGCTTCACAGTAGGGGGGTAGATTTTCTCTCATTTTTTCTTTGGATGCAACTCAGCATTCTTTGTCCTCCAAACACGACCAGTTGAGTTTTTACCAAAAAGTTATATTTTGGTTTCATCTGACCATATGACATTCTCCCAATCTTCTTCTGGATCATCCAAATGCTCTCTAGCAAACTTCAGACGGGCCTGGACATGTACTGGCTTAAGCAGGGGGACACGTCTGGCACTGTAGGATTTGTGTCCCTGGCGGCGTAGTGTGTTACTGATGGTAGGCTTTGTTACTTTGTTCCCAGCTCTCTGCAGGTCATTCACTAGGTCTCCCCGTGTGGTTCTGGGAATTTTGCTCACCGTGACCAAATACTTATTTTCCACCATAATTTGCAAATAAATTCATTAAAAATCCTACAATGTGATTTTCTGGATTTTTTTCTCTCATTTTTTCTGTCATAGTTGAAGTGTACCTATGATGAAAATTACAGGCCTCTCTCATCTTTTTAAGTGGGAGAACCTGTAATTGGTGGCTGACTAAATACTTTTTTACCCCACTATTTAGATGGACAGGCAGACAAATCTTTTTTTTTTTTTTTTTAACACTAATTGGTCATTTGACCAATCACATCAGATCTTTTTCAGAGCTGATCGGTCAAACGACCAATTACTGGAAAAAATATCAGAATTGGTCTGCCTGTGTAAACAACTTATTTGTGTGTGTGGGGGGAGGGGGGGGGACAAAGCAAACACCCTGGTGGTCAGATAATGACAGAACAAAGATGATACTGGGATGAAGGTACAACAGGAGTCTCCCGCCATATACAGTCTGTCTTTAGAAATATAACATGTACAACTACACTGCTAACTGTGCTTTCATCTGTCATCAAATGTCTGAATTGAGTCTTAAAGCTCAATATAGTTATCTATATTTCATACTTAGTAGCACCAGGTTACATGGTGACAGTGATGTACCTGTACAACTTACTGCCATGGAAACAGTGCATGTCCTGTGTCTCTATAACGTTAATGTTCAGAGCAGGCAGCATACCAATTCATTCAGGATGGGAGGTATACAACTCACGGATTACGGTCAGCCTCAACCCACGACACAAAAACCCCCGTGACCGCTCAACTCCGCTCAGGATGCCATGCTGTGTGTGTCAATGTGAGAGTGTGTGGCAATTTAACAGGCTTAGGAGCACCAGTGAAAGAGTACCGTGGTCCAGACCTGGCCATTTGCATAGGTTACGTTGGGTTGAGGTAGATATTCTTCAGTTACCTGCCAGGGAGAGGAAAGAGCCAGGATCAGAAAACAAGACAAAATTCTGCCGTGACCAAGGGCACATAACAGGATAGGACATGGCAGACATGAGACGGCTCATGAAGAACGGATTTACAGTGCCTTGCGAAAGTATTCGGCCCCCTTGAACTTTGCGACCTTTTGCCACATTTCAGGCTTCAAACATAAAGATATAAAACTTTATTTTTTTGTGAAGAATCAACAACAAGTGGGACACAATCATGAAGTGGAATGACATTTATTGGATATTTCAAACTTTAACAAATCAAAAACTGAAAAATTGGGCGTGCAAAATTATTCAGCCCCCTTAAGTTAATACTTTGTAGCGCCACCTTTTGCTGCGATTACAGCTGTAAGTCGCTTGGGGTATGTCTCTATCAGTTTTGCACATCGAGAGACTGAAATTTTTTCCCATTCCTCCTTGCAAAACAGCTCGAGCTCAGTGAGGTTGGATGGAGAGCATTTGTGAACAGCAGTTTTCAGTTCTTTCCACAGATTCTCGATTGGATTCAGGTCTGGACTTTGACTTGGCCATTCTAACACCTGGATATGTTTATTTTTGAACCATTCCATTGTAGATTTTGCTTTATGTTTTGGATCATTGTCTTGTTGGAAGACAAATCTCCGTCCCAGTCTCAGGTCTTTTGCAGACTCCATCAGGAATTCTTCCAGAATGGTCCTGTATTTGGCTCCATCCATCTTCCCATCAATTTTAACCATCTTCCCTGTCCCTGCAGAAGAAAAGCAGGCCCAAACCATGATGCTGCCACCACCATGTTTGACAGTGGGGATGGTGTGTTCAGCTGTGTTGCTTTTACGCCATAACGTTTTGCATTGTTGCCAAAAAGTTCAATTTTGGTTTCATCTGACCAGAGCACCTGCTTCCACATGTTTGGTGTGTCTCCCAGGTGGCTTGTGGCAAACTTTAAACGACACTTTTTATGGATATCTTTAAGAAATGGCTTTCTTCTTGCCACTCTTCCATAAAGGCCAGATTTGTGCAATATACGACTGATTGTTGTCCTATGGACAGAGTCTCCCACCTCAGCTGTAGATCTCTGCAGTACATTCAGAGTGATCATGGGCCTCTTGGCTGCATCTCTGATCAGTCTTCTCCTTGTATGAGCTGAAAGTTTAGAGGGACGGCCAGGTCTTGGTAGATTTGCAGTGGTCTGATACTCGTTCCATTTCAATATTATCGCTTGCACAGTGCTCCTTGGGATGTTTAAAGCTTGGGAAATCTTTTTGTATCCAAATCCGGCTTTAAACTTCACAACAGTATCTCGGACCTGCCTGGTGTGTTCCTTGTTCTTCATGATGCTCTCTGCGCTTTTAACGGACCTCTGAGACTATCACAGTGCAGGTGCATTTATACGGAGACTTGATTACACACAGGTGGATTGTATTCATCATCATTAGTCATTTAGGTCAACATTGGATCATTCAGAGATCCTCACTGAACTTCTGGAGAGAGTTTGCTGCACTGAAAGTAAAGGGGCTGAATACTTTTGCACGCCCAATTTTTCAGTTTTTGATTTGTTAAAAAAGTTTTAAATATCCAATAAATGTCGTTCCACTTCATGATTGTGTCCCACTTGTTGTTGATTCTTCACAAAAAAATACAGTTTTATATCTTTATGTTTGAAGCCTGAAATGTGGCAAAAGGTCGCAAAGTTCAAGGGGGCCGAATACTTTTGCAAGGCACTGTATCATAGAGCTAATAATCTATTCACAAACCTAGAGTAGGAGTGTAACTTACCTTGTTGGGACTGAATAGCAGCTTGGGGAGAACAGGGACAACCAGATCTCTCCTCCTTATCCCTCTGACTAACCTACCCCCCCCCCCCCCCACCCCCACCCTATCTAGGCCGGGAACCGGTGTGCTGAGAGGACGACATGTAGGAAGCAGGCAAGCCCAGAGTCCTCCACATGATGCCCCCACCTCCTGATATACTGTCTGGGGTTGGAGGGGGCAGGTGAGGGGGATGGTTTGCTGTGAAGTTACGAGAGGAAGGAGGAAGGTGGGCAGAAGCAGGAGCAGAGGAGCCAGAGAGAGAGATTGAGGAGGACTGTGCCCTCGAATGCTGGAGGGAAGAGGCAACTAGTCGTGAGGAGAGAAAGGACTCAGAGCGAGACGAGGGAGTGGGCTCAGAGGAAAAGGGGACAGAGGAAGAGTAGGAGACATTAAGTAGAGGCGGAGGAGGTGGAAGAGAGCGCATGGGGGGCAGAGGAGTGTGCAGTACTGTCTGGGTGCGGCTGTGCTGGGCCTGTGAGAGGGGCAGGGGGATGGTGGAGGACACAGAGGCCAGGAAGGAGGAGCATGAGTGAGGGGCAATGTGCTGATGCTGCTGGGAGGAGGAGAGACTGAGCAGAGAGCTGAGGCCTCCTGTGGCTGGCAGCACAGCCCCAAACTGATGGGACGACACTGAGGGCACCACGTGGTGAAAAATACCTGCGGATTAAACAGCAAGAGAGAGAGATGGGGGGAGGACAGAGAGATGGGGGAGGACAGAGAGATGAGGGGAGCATAGAGAGATGAGGGGAGGACAGAGAGATGAGGGGCTGAGCCAGGATTTGCATAGCGCCAAGCAAGTCATACAGACAAGCACACAGAAAGCAGACAGACATTTCACTTTGACACATCAACTCATTCAAGTATTACAATATAGCTCAATGGCCATTCCTCTGCTTTAAATGTATTGTGGTGTTCTAATAAAACAGCAATGTGGCAAATCATAGTGAAATGTCTATAAATTACACAGAAGACAAGCAAGTGACACAAACACCCATAGAAAATGGCCATGTTGATTAGGTTTCTTTGATTCAATTTTCAATGCTTGAGAGATCTATATATCTTACCAACACAGATAATCACAGATGCAATATGTCTTTATTATATTAAAGGACATTTCCCATGTCCGTGGCCATGACTTCATGAACCAATTTTGTCATCTTAAGGATCTGTACTCTCATTGAAGTATTAGGCATTTCCCAAGGGTGTCTAACTCAGCTTCTGTACAGCCAGTCCATGGCAAAGCAAAGCAGCAAGGGCATTGAGACAGGCAGCAGCACAGGGCTCCCACACTTACCTGTGTCCAACTTCGGGTCTCTCCATTGAATCCCTCTGGAGCTGTCTAACACAGCAACCCTCTCTAAGGACTGATCTCACAGTAAGAGTAGCTCCTGCTTCAGCAACAGCTAATGGGAATCCTAATAAATGCTAAATCCTCTATCCCAACCCGTAGTTAACGGTGCTGCTGAAGGGAAGGTAACGGATTAGAATATGTCAGTGGGCCTCACCTCCAGCTGCTCCGCCTGCCAGCCCAGCGCTGGAGAAGCTCCCCAGGGAAGAGTGTCCGTTGACCAGGCGAGAGGCCCCGCTCACCGAAGTGCTGGGTGTCTGGGCCCCAAACAGGGACTGAAGGACAGAGGCCCCCCCGAGGGGGAACTGGGCCCCCAGGTACTGTCCCACAGAAGCCCCTGAGGCTGAGGACACAGCTACTGGGCTTCCCCCCACCTTCCCACTCAGGATACCCCCGCTGGCAGCCGCAGAGATGAAGAGGTTTTGGCTGTTTCCTAGGCTGCTGGATGTCTTCAGCTCCCACTCCCCCCTGGGCTTCTGTTTGTGCATAGCCTGCCTCTCAGAGCTGCTTCCTCCCTGGGGGCCTGCCCCTGGCCTGCCACCAGCCTCCTGGCTGAGGAAGGGGCTAGGGGGAATGTACAGAGATGCTGAGGACTCGCCCCCACCCCCTTCGCCCCCCCTCCTCTGCTGCGGTTTGTGATCAGAGTCTGAGTCGGTGCCTAGGCCCAGTGGCTCTCTCCCCATACCGAAGGGGGAGCCCCCCTGCCTCAGCTCGCCTGGGGGCTGCTTGGTGTCTGAGATGGGGGAGAAGGTAGACTTCCACTTGCTGTTGGAAGATGAGGATGAAGAGGAGACTTCACTGCCGGTGCTGTTCCCGCTGCTGCCTCCCGATTTCCTTCCTGTTGACCCAATGGAGAGAAAAAGTCAAGTGGGATAAAAAAAGCAAAAAGACAAAGTACAGTAGACATTGGACAAGTGACAGCGCTGGAACGATAAACTGAAGTTAGACACGGCCTTCCTCTTTCCGAAGCAGTTTATGTACGCCATGCCAGCAACTACTTTTGTTCTACACTGAAAATGTTGCATGTTAGGTTTGTTTTCAAAGATTTTACTGAGTTACAGGTCATAAGAAAATGTGTCAATGGAAATACATTTAATCAGGTCCTAAACTACAGATTTCACATGACTGGGAATACAGATATGCATTTGTTCGTCACATATACCTAAAAAAATATAGATATACATACATATACACACTGCTCAAAAAAATAAAGGAAACACTAAAATAACACATCCTAGATCTGAATGAATGAAACTCTTATTAAATACTTTTTTCTTTACATAGTTGAATGTGCTGACAAAATCACACAAATTATCAATGGAAATCAAATGTATCAACCCATGGAGGTCTGGTTTTGGAGTCACACTCAAACTTAAAGTGGAAAACCACACGACAGGCTGATCCAACTTTGATGGAATGTCCTTAAAACAAGTCAAATTGAGGCTCAGTAATGTGTGTGGCCTCCACGTGCCTGTATGACCTCCCTACAACGCCTGGGCATGCTCCTGATGAGGTGGCGGATGGTCTCTTGAGGGATCTCCTCCCAGACCTGGACTAAAGCATCCGCCAACTCCTGGACAGTCTGTTGTGCAATGTGGCGTTGGTGGATGGAGCGAGACATGATGTCCCAGATAAGCTCAATTGGATTCAGATCTGGGGAACGGGCGGGCCAGTCCATAGCATCAATGCCTTCCTCTTGCAGGAACTGCTGACACACTCCAGCCACATGAGGTCTAGCATTGTCTTCCATTAGGAGAAACCCAGGGCCAACCGCACCAGCATATGGTCTCACAAGGGGTCTAAGGGTCTCATCTCGGTACCTAATGGCAGTCAGGCTACCTCTGGCGTGCACATGGAGGGCTGTGCGGCCCCCCAAAGAAATGCCACCCCACACCATGACTGACCCACCGCCAAACCGGTCATGCTGGAGGATGTGAAGAGCAGCTTAACGTTCTCCGCGGCATCTCCAGACTGTCACATGTGCTCAGTGTGAACCTGCTTTCATCGATGAAGAGCACAGGGCGCCAGTGCCGAATTTGCCAATCTTGGTGTTCTCTGGCAAATGCCAAACGTCCTGCACGGTGTTGGGCTGTAAGCACAACCCCCACCTGTGGACGTCGGACCCTCATGGAGTCTGTTTGTGACCGTTTGAGCAGACACATGCACATTTGTGGCCTGCTGGAGGTCATTTTGCAGGGCTCTGGCAGTGCTCCTACTGCTCCTCCTTGCGCAAAGGTGGAGGTAGCGGTCCTGCTGCTGGGTTGTTGCCCTCCTACGGCCTCCTCCACGTCTCCTGAGGTACTAGCCTGTCTCCTGGTAGCGCCTCCATGCTCTGGACACTACGCTTACAGACACAGCAAACCTTCTTGCCACAGCTCACATTGATGTGCCATCCTGGATGAGCTGCACTACCTGAGCCACTTGTGTGGGTTGTAGACTCCGTCTCATGCTACCACTAGAGTGAAAGCACCGCCAGCATTCAAAAGTGACCAAAACATCAGCCAGGAAGCATAGGAACTGAGAAGTGGTCTGTGGTCACCACCTGCAGAACCACTCCTTTATTGGGGGTGTCTTGCTAATTGCCTATAATTTCCACCTGTTGTCTGTTTCATTTGCACAACAGCATGTGAAATGTATTGTCAATCAGTGTTGCTTCCTAAGTGGACAGTTTGATTTCACAGAAGTGTGATTGACTTGGAGTTACATTGTGTTGTTTAAGTGTTCCCTTTATTTTTTTGAGCAGTGTACGTGTATACACACACACACACACACACACACACACACACATACATACATACATACATACATGAGGTGTGGATCAGAAAACCAGTCAGTATCTGGTGTGATCACCATTTGCATGATGCAGCTGGACACATCTTCGCATAGAGCTGATCAGGCTGTTGATTGTGGCCTGTGGAATGTTGTCCCACTCCTCTTCAATGGCTGTGGGAGGTTGCTGGTTATTGGCGGGAACTGGAACATGCTGTCGTACACATCAATCCAGAGCATCTCCAACATGCTCAATGGGTTACATGTCTGGTGAGTATGCAGGCCATGGAAGAACTGGGACATTTTCAGTCCCATGCTGGATCATGAGGTGATGGCGGCGGATGAATGGCACAACAATGGGCCTCAGGATCTCGTCACCGTATCTCTATGCATTTCAAATTGTTATCGGCAAAATGCAAGTGTGTTCGTTGTCCGTAGTTTATGCCTGCCCATACCTCAACACCACCACAGGGCACTGTTCACAATGTTGACATCCACAAACTGCTCACCCACATACACACTGCTGTCATCTGCCCGGTACAGTTGAAATCGGGAATCACTAAGTGTGTTGTGGAATCCGTTATGAATGTATTGTAATGTTTTAAAAATGGTATAACTACATTAATTTTGCCAGACCCCAGGAAGAGTAGCTGCTACCTTGGCAGCAGCTAAGAGAACCAGGGTAGCTAGGCTGGGGCGCCAGGGTAGCCTAGTAGTTAGATCGTTGGACTAGTAACCGGAAGGTAGCAAGTTCAAATCCCCAAGCTGACAAGGTACAAATCTGTTGTTCTGCCCCTGAACAGGCAGTTAAACCCACTGTTCCTAGGCCGTCATTGAAAATAAGAATTTGTTCTTAACTGACGTGCCTAGTTAAATAAAAGGTTAAAAAAAATATTTTCAAAATCCAAATATTTCTTCAGCGTGCCAGTGACCATCGAAGGTGAGCATTTGCCCACTGAAGTCAGTTACAACGCAGTCAGGTCAAGACCCCAGTGAGGACGACGAGCACGCGGATGAGCTTCCCAGAGACGGTTTCTGACAGTTTGTGCAAAAATTCTTGGTTGCGCAAACCCAGGTTTATCAGCTGTCCGGGTGGCTGGTCTCAGACTATCCTACAGGTGAAGAAAGCGGATGTGGAAGTCCTGGGCTGGTGTGGTTACACGTGGGCTATGAGGCTGGTTGGACTTACTGCCAAATTCTATAAAATTACATTGGAGGCTGTTTATGGTAGATAATGAATATTTGAATTCTCTGGCAACAGCTCGTGGACATTCCAGCAGTCAGCATGCCAATTGCACTCTCCCTCACATCTTGAGACATCTGTGCCATTGTGTTGTGCCAAAACTGCCCATTTTAGTGGCCTTTTATTGTGCCCAGCACAAGGTGCACATGTGTAAGTCCAGAAGGCGAGGTCAGTACAGGTGCATCAAAGCTGGGACCGAGAGACTGAAAAACAGCTTCTATCTCAAGGCCATCACTGTTAATCAGCCACCACTAACATTGAGTGGCTGCTGCCAACACACTGACTCAATTCCAGCCACTTTAATAATGGGAATTGATGGGAAATTCTGTAAAATATATCACTAGCCACTTTAAACAATGCTACCTAATATAATGTTTACATACCCTACATTATTAATCTCATATGCATACGTATATACTGTACTCTATATCATCTACTGCATCTTTATGTAATACATGTATCACTAGCCACTTTAACTATGCCACTTTGTTTACATACTCATCTCATATGTATATACTGCACTCAATACCATCTACTGTATCTTGCCTATGCCGCTCTGTACCATCACTCATTCATATATCTTTATGTACATATTCTTTATCCCCTTACACTTGTCTATAAGGTAGTAGTTTTGGAATTGTTAGCTAGATTACTTGTTGATTATTACTGCATTGTCGGAACTAGAAGCACAAGCATTTCGCTACACTCGCATTAACATCTGCTAACCATGTGTATGTGACAAATAAAATTTGATTTGATTTGTAATGATATGCCACCTGTCAAGTGGATGGATTATCTTGGCAAAGGAGAAATGCTCACTAACCGGGATATAAACAAATTTGTGCACAAAAGTTGAGAAATAAGCTTTGTGTGTATGGAACATTTCTGGGATATTTTATTTCAGCTAATGAAACAGCATACATTTACTGATAGATTAAATCTATTAGCCTACATGGCTATATAGCAACAATATAATATTTAGAGTTAGCAATCTAGCTTGTATTTTGAGTCAAACCTTTTGAGTTCCCACTTCCTCAGGTGGTGAATAATAAAGCCTAAAGGCCAATATGCACAAAGATGTCAGCAGATTCTTTGAAAAGCACCCCAAAATTATAATGCAGATAATTTTGGACCCTATTTAATCATGCATTCCCTGGATATGTGAGATGAAATAGCTTACTTTTAAACCATAGGCTACGATCTCAGTTGTCTTAATTGGGACTGAAAAAGAGCCCTGTAAAGTAAACATTATCATTGAATTTATTGTTATCGAGCAAAATAGTAACATTTATCATATGACTCTGTCCATATCGGTCAGCTCTATAATATCATGTTTATTATGCAGGCTTCAGCGGTCACATTTGGATGTTCCTTACCCCGCTCACTGTTCCCTGGTCTGCCTGCTCCATCTCTGCTCTCCAAGGAAATAGTGGCAATCTTCCTTTCAATTCTAAAAAAAAAAGACAAATTAAAGAAAATATAAAACTTCCAATGTACTCTTGTGTAGAGAAGCAGCCAGGATGGCTTTTCTGCTTCACAATTTACTATACCTTGAGCTGGAGCTGTCAGCAGGGTAGCCAGAGTCATCGTCGGAGCTGGGTGCAGAGGAGTAGTGTCCTGAGCCGTTGATCTCCAGAGGTCGTTCTCTCTTCAGTACGGGAGGCTGGTCCATGTCTGGCCCACAGGGGCTACAACCAGACTGCTCCGGGGAAGAGATGGCAGCAATCTCCAGAGGCTGGTTAATGTTATTCACCTGACACGACAAACACAGAAAACATTAGGGAATCAAACATACAACTCTCGTTAAAATATGTATAGAGTAGATATTTGGGAATCAAACAACTCCTGTAGCAAGTACCACGCTGCAATCAACTTAGCCATGGACCACATACTGAAAGACGGGGAAGCAACTTGAATGTGGCTTGACTCACCATGGAGTTGATGTTGAGTGGGGATCCTGAGGGTTGGCTGGTGGAGCTGAGCCCAGGAAAGGACCTCCTCTTTGGGGAGCCGCTGGCAGGTTGAGCCCCCGTGGAGCTGCGCTTTCTCCTCCCACGCTTGCGTCCCTCTTGTGATCCATGGCCGTGGGTGTGTGTGTGCTGGGAGCCTGGTGAGTGGTGGTGGTGATTGGTGTTGTGGTTGCCGTGGTGATGTTTGCCCTGCCTGCCCGAGCTGAGGTGTAGGCGAGTCACTGCGCCCCCTGAAGAGGATGAAGATGAGGAAGAGGAGGAGGAAGAGAAGAACATGCGGCGTCTGGACTCACTGTCCTGGGGCTCAGAGTCAGACTCACCGTGCCGCTCGGCCCAGTCCTCAGGGAGGATTCTGGGGGGGCCGTCAGCGTAGTGGAGGACCCCCCCGGTGCTGAGAGGGGGGCTGTGGCCTTGTGTTGGTCCCGTTAGAGGGGCACCGTGAGGGGGGGGTGAGGGGGCCGCACTGTCCTGGTCCTCAGAGTGAGAGCCTCCGTTCATCAGCCCTGAGCTAGAGGAGTACCCTGAGGAAGAACAGAGAGCGTTAGACGCTGGCCCTTCAGGAGATGTCTGTCAACACATGCAGGTTTCAATGGATGTGGTTAAGGTACTAGTGTATTTGGGGCTGCTTACCGTTGGTCTGGCCTGTCTGGGACACAGGACTCGGTGTGCTCCTCTACAAAAACAAACGTTTGAGTCAACCGTGTTTTATTACAGCACACATGACCTTTATTACCCAGTCCAAAATCAAACCCTAGCTCTACATGTACCCACCAGTCTCTCCGCTCGGCTGGGCAGCACCACACTGGCCAGGGGGATGCTAACAGGGAGCTTGCTGGGGTGCACCGTGCTGAGGGGGATACTGATGGGCAGGCTGGTGATGGTGTCACCCTGGCCACCCTGGATATCACACACAGACAGAGGACAACTTAGGAAGGAACATACAGGGAGAGTAAATAGTGTTTGAGTCAGCATGGTAGGCTGTGTGTCAGGACAGTCAGTGTGGGAACAGAGTGGACAGAGTTACCCTCTCAGCACTCCTGGGTGTGTTGTTCTGCGGACTGTCTGATGAGTTGGGAGAGAGGCAGCTCAGTTTAGCTCCTAATGGAGAGGTGACAGCAACCATATCCCTGCAGGAGCAGAAGTGTCAGAAATACAGTACTCTACAAACATGTAACAAACCTATTAGCAGAATCCCTACAGTGGTTGTAGATATTAAACCTGACTAACCTGAGACCAGTGAAGCCCAGGCCTCTGAAGTGTGCCATACTAGAGTCCTGGTTCAGGTGTCTGCGCAGGGCGATCTTAGCTGGGGAGTAGCGGGTGTAGTCGGGGAGGGGGTGACCCAGCTGCCTGTGTCGGGCATCCGGGGTGGGGGGTACAATCTCGTGGTCGGGCGAGATAGGCAGGTAGCGGGAGAGCAGCGCTCCCTTGGTCCCTACACCACCCCTGTGGAAGCAGGGTGAGGTGATGCTGTTGATGGACAGCACGGGGCTGAGACTGTTGAGGCCGGCCGCAGCCAGGCTGAGTTTGGGAGTGTGGTGGTCCAGGGGAGGACGGGGGAGGGCCTCCAGGCCGGGGAGGCCCTTGTGGTAGACGGAGCCCTCACAGGGACTGTAGGACTTGAGCTGGAGCAGCTCCTGTTGCCTCTGACTCTTCTCCAGTTCCACGATGCTGATCTGAGAACCAACAGGGGGAGCCATTGCATAAGGTAAGAAGAGGAACAAAGCTTTATGAGAACATGCCACTGCTTCACAATAACAGTAGACGGATTCTTTCAATTATTTCTGAGTATGTCAGTAGAAACAGGCAGAGGAGGAAAGAGGGGATTCAGGCAGGGCTATAAATGAAAGGTTAGAGCACCAGAAAATACAATTCTTTAAATAGATTGAGATATAGCCTATAGCTGGCCTGTAAGCTACTTCTGAAGCACATGTTGTGCCCTACAAACTAAAAGGTAACCCTGGAAATACATCTGCTTATTATAAAAAGCAAAAATGTCGATACAAATAACTCATTGAAATTACCAAGTAATTTGTTGAATATTCGGTTATGTAAGTTGTCAGGTTGTGATCTCAAAAAAAAAAAAAAAACTTTCATATAAACTAAATAGGAAGTTCCATGTCCACAACAATGCTTAAACCACATCAGTAGACCACTTGTTGTTGAGTGTTGTTAACCTTTAATTTAAGTGTGCACCATGCCTCTCTATAGCAACAGACTATTGTTTGGTTAGCAGTGTTTGTAGCTCACATCTGTAGGGTTTGCAAAACAAATGGATGCAAATAATCATGTCTTGCTGCAGGGTAGGCATAAGCTACATTGTACTTAACTTTTAATTGAGGTTTTTGAGAAACACAGACAAGAAAGCCTTTAAATCTACCATTAACGTCGCAACACAGTGGTAGAAATACTCAAACCGCACACAGACGGGTATTCCTGTGCGTTGCCTCTTCAGAAAGTTGCAGAAAATACCAATCACTGATGCATTCTGTTCATGTCTTATGATACACTTAAGCAAATTAATCTTTTGAACGGGCTAGCAACAATCTGTTTTCTATGAAGACTAGTAATGGTGCAGTCACAACACTAACGAATCTGCTGTTTTTTTTCTTCTTCTTTAAAACACTTCGCAACAGTACAGAAAAGCCTAATCACCACAATTATCTGGGAGATTTTTTTTCCTAGACGCACTCGTGCTCACAAATAAAAAAATTCAAGGACGCACAATCCAATTTTAAGGAGCATAAGCGACCAAAATGCCTGCACTTTAGAGCCCTGGGTACAGGTGAGAGGTGTACCTGCAGCTCGAGGCAGTGGCGCTGTTTCTCTGAGATCTGTCTACGCAGGGCCTGCTTCTCCTTCAGCAGGCTCTCAAGACACAGAGAGCTCCAATCCAGCTTCAGCTCCTCACATCGAGACTTCAACTGCGACAAACAGACACCTCCAGTTAGTTACATGCCTCTGGTCCAACAGTGTCAAGCATGCAGATGAAATCCAATGTGAAAGCGGCCAGAGAGAAGCCAGCCAGGAATACAGTATAAGTCGCTCTGGATAAGAGCGTCTGCTAAATGACAAAAAGGTAGAGGTCTCACCAGGAGCAGGCTGTGATCCCTCAGCTCGGCCATGTCTCTCTCCAGCTGCTTGGTCTGCTCCTTCAGTTGACGGTTGTGGGCCGAGATCTCCTTCTGGGCCTCCAATAGGTCCTCCATGGTGAGGGCCTTCACTCCCAGCTGAGTGGAACAGACAGGGTACGACTTTCAGGGATCGAGTACTCAACCACTATTTGAGTCTCAATATCAGCTCGTTTTATTAGACAGTCACCACTGTCTGCCTACCTCATCCAGTTTGTGGTGGAAGAGCCCTTTGATTTTCTCTTTGTGAGTCTGACACGCAGTCTGCAGATGCTCCGCCTGCCCAGAAAGCCCTCTGTGCTTGAGCTGGAGGAGAGAGGGAGACGGAAGGAGGAACACAAGCGAGGAAGCTTTACAGGTCGAGGCTAAATCAGAAGGATAGTTTCATCCAACATGACTGATAAAGAGAGGGGTGAGAGTTGCGATGTGAGTCTGAGGGAGTGAATAATTATTACTTTTTAAAAAGGTGGCAATACCATTAGAGTGATTGTCAGAGTTCACAAGATGGAGTGAGTGATTTGGACATTCCATTTACCTTCTCCTGCTCCAGGACTTGCTGCAGGTTGTTGCGGTACTGAGGTGTCTTCATGTAGGCCATGAACTGGAGGTACTGGACTTTAATGTTGTCTGTGTGAGGAGAGAGCAATGGCTTATCAGGACTGCTGACTGACTGATGGATGTGATAACTAAGGGTGGGGTCAGGGTAGCGGTGCTCACCAAGAAGCTGTTGTAGGCCAGGAGGACTGGGGCCCAGCAGAAGTTGGCCAGACGCATAGTGCTGAACTTTGGGAGGTAGCTGGTAGAAGGGACTTTGAGGTGACCTGTATGCATCTGTAGAAACACAGAAAGTCAGCTAAACAGACATGGACCACAATGAGTAAAGGGCTGAATAACACAAATGCACAAGGGTATATGGACACAGCCCTGAGTAAAACTGTCACCAGGTGGCTCACCCTGAGGGGGTGCTGCTGAGAGGGTCTTGGCATGCAGCAGATCCAGGGCACTCTGGCTGCTCTTGCTCTTTCGCTCAGCTGCGGCCACAGCAGCCTTCTTGGGACGCCCGCGCTTCCGAGCACTCAGCTTGCGGCCCTTGAGGAGTTTGGCGCGCCGCGGTTTGGGTGGCGCCTTCACGACTGCCAATAGGCCTGGTCGCTCAACCTCCTCACAGGAATCCTGAGACATATACAGGGAAGGGACCAGCATGAGAGAGAAAATTCTGACCTAGAGCTGCTAGAAGTGATCTCATATCATAGGGTAAAGCGCAAGAACTTAGCATAGAGACGTGAAAAGACTATAAAGTCAGCTAAGTCACTTGCCTTGTGCTCCTTTGCCTTGGTTGGTGTGGTGCTGTTGCTTTTACTATTCTTTTCTTGACGACGCCTAGCTGCTTCTTGCTCCTCCTAAAAACACATAGGAACATCTGTTGTTTACCATGTGAATCGTTCAGCAGGGCACGAACTAGGAGCAACAGTAAACCTGGAGGTGACCAAGATTGCCCACAAAGTAATGACAATATAAAATAGTGCAAAAGGAACAAAAAATGTTTAGCTTACCCTGAGTTTAGGATTTTTGAGACTATGAAAATAGTTTT
Source organism: Oncorhynchus mykiss (assembly GCF_057628025.1). Classification (NCBI taxonomy): domain Eukaryota; kingdom Metazoa; phylum Chordata; class Actinopteri; order Salmoniformes; family Salmonidae; genus Oncorhynchus; species Oncorhynchus mykiss. The sequence goes on from NC_143025.1 coordinate 19,346,393, forward strand.
CAAGCTGAAAAGGAAAAAGAAGGTATCAAGTATTGCACAAGGACATAGGGGAGAGTGACCTCTGCTATCTAAGCGCAGTGCCCTTGTTTGACACTGTCCATAAGCCATCCAACACGTGCAAGAGTTAGTGAGGAGCTACAGAAACAATGCAGCGATGACCTCACCGTTTCCACTGCCTCCAGTGAATGGATACATTAACCTAGAAGGCTAAGCCGTTGGATCATTTAGCTATTTGATTTAGAATTTTAGGGACCCTAGTTATAATTTCGTTAACGATTCCAATTTAATTAAATATTAAAAATAAATTGGCTACTACTACAGCCCACAGAAATGCAATGAATAACTCCTTCATAAATGTCAAAAAGAACAGTCAAAATAAATCATAAGTAATAAGTTTTTGAATTGTCTGTCCTATTTCTAGGACATAAGAAAGCTCAGGAAATATTTGTTTTCTGGACACATTAAACCCCTTATTTTTGTTCACAAAACTACCTCCATACTTCTATTTGTTTGTATGGGTTACCTTCAGACGAGTCCCGTGACACTTGTGGGGGTTGTAGAGCAAAAGAGTCATCTTTCCATAGAGTGGTCATATTAGTTTGTAGGCCAAACCGTTCGGACGCTAGAGACGTTTGTGAGAAGACCGATTTTCAGGATGTCTCATGGTCTGACAAACACCGCTGTAGCTCAGCCACCTTCCACCACAGATGCGGAAGGCCGACATAGGCAGATGGTGGATTGAGACGCAGCCCATGCAAAAAAACAGATATCTCCATCTTAAAACTGACGGATGCGCCAATCGATTTAAAGATTAAAGACTTAGCCAGTTATTTCACTTGCACTGAGATGGTACAAACCAGTATAGACCAGTATCAAGACGAAACATAACTAAACAGAAGGACACATTTCTAGGTCAGGATTCTCCAACCCTGTTCCTGGAGAGCTTACCATCCTGTAGGTTGTCTTACTAACCTGATTCATCTTATCAACCAGCAATAAACTGAACAAAAATAAAAATGTAACATTTTACTGAGTTACAGTTCATATAAAGCAAATCAGTCAATTTAAATAAATTCATTAAGCTCTAATTTATGGATTTCACATGAATGGGCAGGGGCGCAGCCACAGGCGGGCAGGGGCGCAGCCACTGGACAGCCATAGGCCCAGTCAACCAGAAGTTTTCCCCACAAAAAGGGCTTTATTACAGACAAAAACACTATGTTTCATCAGCTGTCCATGTGGCTGGTCTAACATGCAGACCACACCGCTCGTTATGTGCAAATTGCAAATTAAAATTTACACGTTATTCAATCATTTAATCTGAACTGCTCACTGAACTTGATATATGTTTTAAGATTGATGTGCTTGCAAGTCACACCTCTCCCATCTCCTCATTGGATTTTAGGAACATATACCCACGTGGATGATTGAAAGATGAAGTGAGGTCCACACTCCAGCCCAGTTGGTGGTGGTAATGCACCTTAAAGTTGGTTGAAGACTGCCGTATAAAGTCCACATAAGACTGGAAAGATTACTAGAAAATAACTAGGTTTACCCTTTTATCTGTGGATTAATTGTCGGAGTAGAGGATCTTGTGCATTTCAGGTCAAATAACCCAATGTTTATATCTCAGGACAAATTATAATGAATGTTTGATGCGTTTCAATCTGTCCCAAAATTAGTTGTCTCAGAGTTCATTTTGATATTTCAACCTGCGTGTCCTGATCGCGTATGGTCTGGATGGACAGAAATCAACATTCGCACGCCCCGTTCTAGTCAGCATGTAAGACGATCCTGCAGGTGAAGAAGCCGGATGTGGAGGTCCTGGGCTGGCGTGGTTAAACGTGGTCTGTGCTTGTGAGGCCAGTTGGACCTAGTGCCAAATTCTCTAAAACGACATTGGAAGCGGCTTATGGCAGAGACATGAACATTAAATTCTCCGGCAACAGCTTTGGTGGACATTCCTGCAGTCAGCATGTCAATTGCACGCTCTCTCAAAACTTGAGACATCTGTGGCATTGTGTTGTGACAACTGCACAGTTTTGAGTGGCCTTTTATTGTCCCCCAGCACAAGCTACACCTGTGTCAGCTATTTGATATGCCACACCTGTCAGGTGGATGGATTATCTTGGCAAAGGTGAAATGTTCACAGGGATGTAAACAAATTCATGGACAATTTTATAATTAAGCTTTTTGTGCATATGGAAAAATGTTGACATTTTATCTCAGCTCATAAAACCAACACTTTACATGTTGTGTTTATATTTTTGTTGTGTTTATATTTTTGTTCAGTATAATTATTAGAATCAGGTGCGCTACATTAGGATTGGCAAGAAACTCTCCAGGACGATAGCTCTCCTGGAACAGGCTTGCAGCGTCCTGTTCTAGGTTCTATTGGCACAATATGCCACCACGACCAACAGGCAGAAAAGTGAAGATTTCCTGCTTGCAGTCAGGCTAACTGAGTGCAAAAGTAAGCAAGCAAGTCCTGTTTTTAATGTTTCTAAACAAGTTGAAAACACTCATGGTACAACATGTAGGCTAGTAGTAATGTTGGTTGCGCCATCACCTGTCTCAGTATCACCTCTCCTCTGTCCACTGCAGGGCTATACCAGCAGATGCAGTTGTTTCCTGCAGGGATATGGCCGACTAAACATGTTCTGAGTACTGCTTACCGTACGCATTGGTATTTTATATACAAATGAACTGATTGAGCTCTCATTCAATTCAAAGTTGCCCTACTATAAACAGACTTTTTTTCCCCCTGTTTTTTTAATTATTTTTTTTTATTTTTTACAAGGAGCACATGTGCACCTAAGTTGGAACATGTAGGCGCACATAGAAATGTAGGAGCACAATGAAAAAAATATTGGAGGTAATAAAGCTAGAATCCTTATTTTTTTTGCTAGGCGCGCACGGGTGCTCCCAAATAAACATTCTAGGTCATACAGCAAAATATTTAGGCGCATATGAGTAAAATGGTGGCACTGTAGAGCAACTGCCATTGCAACATTGTGAGTGTATTGGGACGGAGGGGATGAGAGTACAAGAGGGGAAAGCTTGACTCACTATGGTGCGGTCTATGGTATGAAGGTAGTAGGAAACTGGTTTTCCAGTCCAGGACACTGAACCCCTCAACGGAGACAACTCCACGACTCTCATTATTGTGCCAATGTCTGAAAAGGAGAAACAAAGAGCAGAAAGGCAATCCATTTAGTTCATGAAAACACACTAGAATCTTTGAGATCCATAAGAATGATATGAACATGATGAAAACCTACCACTCAAGTTTCGACTGTTGATTCTAAAATTTAGAGGTGCAAAAGGTTTTGAGGATACAATTTTCCCACCTAAAAGAGAAAAAACATGATCTTCCCATGAAGGCACTTCACAAAAGGCTATTTGAGAATGACAGCTTAAAACTAAACAATACAAACACAGATCTATAATGAGTCCCAGATTGATCTGTGTATGTGGCTGCAATAAATAATCAATGGCAGCATAGATCATGCTTTCATGTCTAGCTTTTAAAACACAAGGGTCATGTGGAGGAGAGGTCAAATGACTGAGGGTTCAGAGGTCAAGTGTGTGGTATTGACACAGCTGACATTAGCTACCTGCATGTTACCCTCTCTCTTGTTATCTCTAATGAAAGCAGCTGAATCAATAACCTATTGAAATTATCCAAGGTTCTTAATTCGCTGTACCAAAATGTCAGGGCGGGCTTGACAAAGGGTAACAAAAGGGCCATTTACTACATACCTTCCTTCATGTTAGCAAAGCGCTCCTTCAGCTGGTGATCAACCTCTGGACCAAAAGCAAAGTTGTTCACAAAAATTACACTACTAGACAAACGGGGAAGAGGAGAGAAGGGAGAAGAGGAGAAAACGATTTAGAGTTGAAGCTGTGGAGACGTTTCCCTTGGGTTCAAACGTGTGTAAATACACAGTGACATCTCAGTGGGAGTGGAAGCCTCCAGATTACTGTACCTTGTGTTGGCTATCCTCTCCTTCCACACTTCTGACAGGAAATCACCCCTCTCCAGCTTGAAAATAAACAGGAAAATAAGTTGCATGTCTGCAATCCGGAACCATTTGTGTATTTCTGAATGACACTTCTGTCAGATCAACTCAATCTTACCGAGTAGTCCCCGTGTTTCTTCCCATACCACTTCATCCACCTCTTAAATTCTTTGTCCATGGACTGAAAGAAAAAGCACACAACTTACTTTTATGACAACCATCTGGAATAGATGACAAAAAACATCAAGCTCAGTGTGGGATGTTAGGAACTTACCTCTGCATAAGTGGCTGGAATGTCTGCCTTCTCCACACCAAAGTAGTGTTTACAGTTTGTTGCTGCAGCGACCTGCAGCACCACTTGTCCCACTCCTGCAATTACAGATGATTAATATGGCAAATAATACACCGGGCTGCGAGTCACATTGAGACTGATTATCTCATTAGGACTAAACATTGAGGTAAACACTGACCGCTGCCGAGGTCTACAAAGGTGTCGTCCTCCATCATTTCCATCTCGTTGATGATCTGGGCCACCAGGTCAAAGGATGTCTCACCGTACACCTCTGGGGAGAATGGCTCATAGTTGTTCAGCTTCTCTGGGTCCGTGACCGAGTGGTTGTACACCTGCTGCAGGATATGCCTGAGGAGCCCGTTGGACGGCCGCTTGTTCAGCTTAAGGGGTGGGGTGGTGCCTTTCCACTGACACACAGGACAGGGAGTTCAGTATGACTATATTACATAGCTAGGTTATAAACATGTCGCTGTGCACAAGTGAGCTAGGTTTTCCCTACGGTGACAAACGGCGACAAGAAAGATAAAACGCTGAAATGTTCAATTTTAATTAACATAACGTGTTCAGAAATAAACTTTGGACTAAACTGTAGAGACATTCCAACTCACCAGCTGGTGGATGCTGTCGATGGCTCTGTTGTATTTGTCACAAAGTCTTTGCATACTCTCGAAGCTGTAACACACAGAAAAATAAATAACGTCTATCAACATCTTATGACAAGACATGGACAAGGAAGCTAGCAGCCCATAACTTGTATTTTTGTGCTGATGTTAGTTTGGCCAGGACCGTGGATACAAGAATGCTAATTGCATATCAGTTTGCCTCCACTCTACGAGACTCATCTCTTGGGCTGCTACCACACCAAACCAAAATATTCCTAAATGAGCATCCCTGTCATTAGCATCTGCACCCCCCCCCCTGGGAAGAACATTTAAATGTAAAAAAAGTGCTAGTCCATTCTACTCATACTCTGGATGTTCTATGGTATTAGACTGTGACTACAGGTGCGCTGGTAGACTGTGCTGAAGATCAGCACCACAGTCCTTGTTCTTCATAGTCTGATGCTCAGCTCACCTCTTCGTGTCATAGTCGATGAGGACATAGTTCTCCATAGCCAGCTTGAGGTCTGGGATCTCCTCACACACCCAACTGAGAACAATGTTCAATACAGGGGTTAGTTTACAAAGACCTAGGCTAACTCAGTCAAGAAGTACAGTCACTCACTGCACCATGCTTTTGAGATAGAAAGGTGGTAGTTACTTACCGAATGGTCTCAATGATTTCATGAGCAGCATCATGGTGTTTATCCTGGAGATAAAGTAAACAAAAGGGGAGAAAAGATAGTGGGTTTGAATAGACCCTTTTCCAGTACATGACACATGACTCTTGGCTGCAGGTGGCTTTCTTACTGCTGCCATTCAACATAGCCTAGATTTAAATGTTTTTGGTTCTCATATGCTTAACAATTATATGATTCTTGCTTGAATGGTTGCTAAGATCATATTTGTTGACTGCCTTCATGACCTGTGACCGCCGGGGTGGGGGTAATACAGTCACCATAACAGCCCTAGTCAGTCAGAATCCAAATAGAGGAGACAAAGAATGTACACAGATATGCTAACAGCTACCAACACGAGTTCAGCCAACTGGCTCATATAAGGCCAGCAGCACTCAATGACTTAATAATCCACACAGTGCAAACCACAGTAGTTAGTGTGACTCATTCACTACGACTGCCAGCATAACAATTCAAGAGACCACCGAGTGTATCACTTATCAAGCTGACATTCTCTAAAATGGCTGTGGTCTGGGAGAATGAGTGCATTTACAGCTCAGTAACTTAATTAGATGGGTTGTCAGGCCACTGCTGTACCTACTGCCATTGCAGCATGGGAGGAACTGCATGATTCCAGTCAGACTGGTTGCCAGCAACCTAAGATGACCCAGTGACCTACTTTTTGCTCCAACGCGGGACCTCCTGGGAGAGCCTCGGCGGGAAGGAAGAAGGGAAGGATTTTTTTATTTATTTAACAAGGCAAGTCAGTTAAGAACAAATTCTTACTTACAATGACGGCCTAGGAACAAGGCAGTCTGACTTGTTCAGGGACAGAATGACAGATATTTACCCTGTCAGCTTGGGGATTCGAGGAAGCAACCTTTTGTCTACTGGCCCAACACTAACCACAAGGCCACCACAATGCACCAGAGCTCAATTTCAAGTCTCATAGCATAGTAACATAAATAAGGTAGTTTAATTTATACATTTGCAAAAAACTTATCTAAAAACCTGTTTTTGCATTATCGTTATGGGTGATTGTCTGTAGATTGGAGGGAAATAAATACAAATGAAAACATTTTTTGAAAAAGGCTGTAACGTAACAAAACGTGGAAAAAGTCAAGGGTTTATGATAATATATTTTGATACATTGAATGTAAAGATTGTGAACCCATGTTGCATTTACCACCCATTTCAGGAAGTGAGGTCACTGGGTACAGCATAGATTATTCTTGGGGAGTTTCTCACATTCTTGTCTGCAGATCCTCTCAAGCCATGTCAGGTGGGATGGGGAATGTTGATGCACAGCTGTTTTCAGGTCTGTCCAGAGACGTTAGAACAGGTTCAAGTTGAGGCTCTAGCTGGGCCACTCAATAACATTCAGAGACTTGCCCCGAAGCCACTCCTGCTTTGTCTTGGCTGTGTGCTTAGGGTCATTGTCCTGTTGGAAGGGGGAACCGTCTCCCCCAGTCGGAGATCCTGGGCGCTCTGGAGCAGGTTTTCATCAAGGCTGGCTATACACTTTGCTCCGTTCAGCTTTCTCTCGATCTGGACTCGTCTCCCAGTTGCTGAAAAACATCCCCACAGCATGATGCTGCCACCACGCTACACTGTAGAGATGGTGCCAGGTTTCCTCCAGACATGACGCTTGGCAATCAGGATAAAAAGTTCAATCTTGGTTTCATTAGACCAGAGAAGCTTGTTTCTCATGGTTTGGAGTCTTTAGGTGGCTTTTGTCAAACTTCAAGAGGGCTGTCGTGTGCCTTTTACTGAGGAGCGGTTTCCATCTGGATAGTCTACCATAAAGGCCTGATTTGGTGGAGTGCTGCAGAGATGGTTGTCCTTCTGGAAGGTTCTCCCATCTCTACAGAGAAACTCTGTAGTTCTGTCAGAGTGACCATCAGGTTCTTGGTCACCTCCCTGACCAAGGCACTTTTTATTTATTTCACCTTTATTTAACCAGGTAAGCAAGTTGAGAACAAGTTCTCATTTACAATTGTGACCTGGTCAAGATAAAGCAAAGCAGTTCGACACATACAACAGAGTTACACATGGAGTAAAACACACAGTCAATAACACAGTAGAAAAATAAGTCTATATACACAATGTGAGCAAATGAGGTGAGATAAGGGAGGTAAAGGCAAAAAAAGGTCATGATGGCAAAGTAAATACAATATAGCAAGTAAAACACTGGAATAGTTGATTTGCAGTGGAAGAATGTGCAAAGTAGAGAGAAATAATGGGGTGCAAAGGAGCAAAATAAATAAATACAGTAGGGAAAGCGGTAGTTGTTTGGGCTAAATTATAGATGGGCTATGTACAGGTGCAGTAATCTGTGAGCTGCTCTGACAGCTGGTGCTTAAAGCTAGTGAGGGAGAAAAGTGTTTCCAGTTTCAGAGATTTTTGTAGTTCGTTCCAGTCATTGGCAGCAGAGAACAGGAAGGAGAGGAGGCCAAAGGAAGAATTGGTTTTGGGAGTGACCAGAGATATATACTTGCTGGAGCGCATGCTACAGGTGGGTGCTGCTATGGTGACCAGCGAGCTGAGATAAGGGGGGACTTTACCTAGCAGGGTCTTGTAGATGGCCTGGAGCCAGTGAGTTTGGCGACGAGCGCGAAGCGAGGGCCAGCCAACGAAAGCGTACAGATCCTAGTGGTGGGTAGTATATTGGGATTTGGTGACAAAACGGACGGCACTGTGATAGACTGCATCCAGTTTATTGAGTAGGGTATTGGAGGCAATTTTGTAAATGACATCGCCGAAGTCGAGGATCGGTAGGATGGCGAAAGCCTAAGAAAAATCCAATCAGGAAGTGACTCATGTTTTGAAACCGTTGTGTTCCTATGCACCCCTATTGGTCACTGAAAGGGATATCAACCAGATTCCCTTTTCTACGTATTTCCTAAGGTGTCTACAGCATTGTGACGTAGTTTCACGCCTTTCTGTTGAAGAATGAGTGTAAACGACTACATTGCGTAAGTGGCCAGCTGAGGGATCTCAGAGTGATTCTTGCGTAAAAGACAGAGGTAGTCATTTTTCCTCTCGCTCCTACTGAAAAGCCAATTGTCCCGGTTGATATATTATCGAATAGATATTTGAAAAACACCTTGAGGATTGACCATAAAAAAAATTTGCTATGTTTGTCGATATTATTCACATAATTTGGATTTTTTTCCCCCCGGCGTTGTCGTGGCCGCTATTTCCGGTAGATTTCTGTACATAACGTGACAAGCAAACAGAGGATTTTTGGGTATAAAAATAATCTTTATGGAACAAAAGGAACATTTGCTGTCTAACGGAGTCTCGTCAGTGAAAACATCCGAACATCAAAGGTAAACAGTTAATTTGATTGCTTTTCTGATTTGTGACCAAGCTTCCTGCTGCTAGCTGGACATAATGCTATGCTAGGCTAATCAATAAACTTACAAACGCTTGTCTTGCTTTGGCTGTAAAAGCATAATTTCAAAATCTGAGATGACAGGGTGATTAACAAAAGGCTGTGTTTCACTATATTTCACTTGTGATTTCATGAATATTTTCTAGTAATATTTTTTGACCGTTGCTCAATGCTAATTAGTGTAGTTGATGACAATTCTCCCGGAACCGGGATGGGTAGTTCCAAGAGGTTTTAACACAGTGTCCAAAGAAGGGCCAGAAGAATACAGAATGGTATCATCTGCGTAGAGGTGGATTAGAGACTCACCAGCAGCAAGAACGACATCATTGACGTATACAGAGAAGAGCCGGTCCAAGAATTGAACCCTGTCAGAGGCCCGGACAACAGAACCTCCGATTTGACATACAAATCATTAAAATCCAGACAGAAAATATTTACACAAGATGCAATCTAATATCAAACAGTTAAACTGTCATTTAGTAAGTTCACCATTCTGAAATTCTCACTGTTAAACATCGCACAGTGTTTCAACACAATAGCTCTTTAGTCAGTGAAGTAGTTGGTGAACCAGGCGAGGCAATCATTTGAGAAACCAAGGCTGTCGAACCTGCTGATGAGGATGTGGTGATTGAGAGTCGGAAGCCTTGGCCAGGTCAATGAATATGGCTGCACAGTATTGTTTCTTATCGATGGCGGTTAAGATATCGTTTAGGACCTTGAGCGTGGCTGAGGTGCACCCATGACCAGCTCTGAAACCAGATTACATAGCGGAGAAGGTATGGTGGGATTCGAAATGGTCAGTAATCTGTTTGATGACTTGGCTTTCAAAGACCTTAGAAAAGGTAGGGTAGGATAGATTTAGGTCTGTAGCAGTTTGGGTCAAGTGTGTCCTCCCCTTTGAAGAGGGGGATGACCGCAGCTGCATTCCAATCTTTGGGAATCTCAGACGACACGAAAAAGAGGTTGAACAGGCTAGTAATTGGGGTGGTAATTTCGGTAGATCATTTTTTGAAAGGGTCCAGATTGTCTAGCCCGGCCGATTTGTAGGGGTCCAGATTTTGCAGCTCTTTCAGAACATCAGTGGACTGGATTTGGGAGAAGGAGAAATGGGGAAGGCTTGGGCGAGTTGCTGTGGGGGGTGCAATGCTGTTGACCGGGGTAGCCAGGTGGAAAGCATGGCCAGCCGTAGAAAAATGCTTATTGAAATTCTCAATTATAGTGGATTTATCGGTGGTGACAGTGTTTCCTATCTTCAGTGCAGTGGGCAGCTGGGAGGAGGTGTTCTTTTTCTCCATGAACTTTACAGTGTCCTAGAACTTTTTTGAGTTTGTGTTGCGGGAAGCAAATTTCTGCTTGAAAAAGCTAGCCTTGGCTTTTCTAACTGCCAGTGTATATTGGTTTCTAGCTTCCCTGAAAAATTGCATATCACGGGGGCTGTTCGATGCTAATGCAAAATGCCATAGGATGTTTGTGTGTTGGTTAGGGGCAGTCAGGTCCGGAGAGAACCACGGGCTATATCTTTTCCTGGTTCTACATTTCTTGAACGGGGCATGCTTATTTAAGATGGTGAGGAAGGCATTTTTTTTTTTTTAAATAACCAGGCATCCTCTGACGGGATGAGATCAATATCCTTAGAGGATACCCCGGCCAGGTCGATTAAAAAGGCCTGCTCGCTGAAGTGTTTCAGGGAGCGTTTGACAGTGATGAGTGGAGGTTGTTTGACCGCTGACCCATACGGATGCAGGCAATGAGGCAGTGATCGCTGAGATCTTGGTTGAAAACAGCAGAGGTATTTGGAGGGCAAGTTGGTTAGGATGATATCTATGAGGGTGCCCGTGTTTGCGGCTTTGGGGTGGTACCTGGTAGGTTCATTGATCATTTGTGTGAGATTGAGGGTATCAATCTTAGATTGTAGGATGGCTGGGTTGTTAAGCATGTTCCAGTTTAGGTCGCCTAGCAGCACGAGCTTTGAAGATGGATGGGGGGCAATCAGTTCACATATGGTGTCCAGAGCACAGCTGGGGGCAGAGGGTGGTCTATAGCAGGCGGCAACGGTGGGAGAGTTGTTTTTAGAGAGGTGGATTTCTAAAAGTAGAAGTTCAAATTGTTTGGGTACAGACCTGGATAGTAGGACAGAACTCTGCAGGCCATCTTTGCAGTAGATTGCAACACCGCCCCCTTTGGCAGTTCTATCTTGTCTGAAAATGTTGTAGTTAAGGATGAAAATGTCAGAATTTTTGGTTGTCTTCCTAAGCCAGGATTCAGACACGGCTAGAACATCCGGGTTGGCAGAGTGTGCTAAAGCATTGAATAAAACAAAGTTAGGGAGGAGGCTTCTGATGTTAACATGCATGAAACCAAGGCTATTACGGTTACAGAAGTCATCAAAAGAGAGCGCCTGGGGAATAGGAGTGGAGCTAGGCACTGCAGGGCCTGGATTCACCTCTACATCACCAGAGGAACAGAGGAGTAGGATAAGGGTACGGCTAAAAGCTATGAGAATTGGTCATCTAGAACAGAGAGTAAAAGGAGGTTTCTGGGGGCGATAAAATAGCTTCAAGGTATAATGTACAGACAAAGGTATGGTAGGATGTGAATACAGTGGAGGTAAACCTAGGTATTGAGTGATGAGAGAGAGTCTCTAGAAACATTGAAACCAGGTGATGACATCACATGTGTGGGTGGTGGAACTGAAAAGGTTGGATAAGGTCTAGTGAGCAGGGCTAGAGGCTCTACAGTGAAATAAGCCAATAAACACTAACCAGAACAGCAAATGGACAAGGAGAGGCATGCTTAGTCGAGTGATGAAAAGGGTCCAGTGAGTTGTGAGGTTGGTTGGGGTCACGGCGATTCAGACAGCTAGTCGGGTCATAGGTAGCAAGCTAGCATAGGATGAAGGTCTGTTTTTAGCCACCTCATGCGTTTCCGTTGGTAGATTAGTGGGGTTCCGTGTGGTAGAGGGGATCAATCCAATTGGCAAAATAGATAGTGACCCAAGAAAAATTGTCCGACAGACTTTTCCAGAAAGCAGCCGATAAGACCGCTAACGATTAGCGGGCCGCAGATGGGCGTTCAGGTCACGCCGTGACGGAGGGGCCAGTTGGATAACTCCCTCGGGCAGATAACGTCGGTTGTCCAGTTGTGAAGGCCCGGTGGGGCTCCGCATTGGCAGTAAAACGGGTCCGGATAGGTGATTGCAGCCCAGGAGAGGCTGATGGAACGCTTCAGCTGGCTAGCTCCGGAATAATTGATGTTTGCTCCGGGATTGACGTAAGCCAATAGTCACACAGATAGCAGCTAGCTAGCTGCGAGATCCATGTGTAAATGTCCAGAGCTTGCGGTTGAAATCCGGGGATATGGAGAGAAAAATAGTTCCGGTATGTTTTGGTCTGAGTCGCGTTGTACAAAACTGGCGAAATATTTGAGCCTAAGGATAGCTGATGACCACAAACCGTGGTTAGCTGAATACTAACGTTAGCCAGTAAACTGGCTAGCGTCTGGCTCTAGCGTCTGGCTCTAGCGTCTGGCTCTAGCGTCTGGCTCTAGCGTCTGGCTCTAGCTTCCCCAAATGCCCAGTTTGGCCGGGCAGCCAGCTCTAGGAAGAGTCTTGGTGGTTCCAAACTTCTTCCATTTAAGAATGACGGCGGCCATTGTGTTCTTGGGGACCTTCAAATGCTGCAGAAATGCCGCGACACAATCCTGTCTAAGCTCTTTCAACCTCATGGCTTGGCTTTTGCACTGACATGCATTTTCAGCTATAGGACATTATATAGGCAGGTGTGCCTTTCCAAATCATGTCCAATCAATTGAATTTACCACAGGTGGACTCCAAATCAAGTTGTAGGAACATCAAGGATGACCACTTGAGCTCAATTTAGAGTCTCAAAGGGTCTGAATACTTGTGTAAATAAGGTATCAGTTCATTTTAAATACATTTGCAAACATTTCTAAAAACCTTTTTTGGCTGTGTCATTCTGGGGTATTGGGTGTAGATTGACGAGGATGTTTTATGTATTCAATCCATTTTAGAGTAAGGCAGTAACATAACAAAATGTGGAAAAATTCAAGGGATCTGAATACTTTAAGGCACTGTATAGGACCTTCCACCCGTCTGGGATATAGATGCCCCATGAAGACCTAAGGGGCGAAATGTTACCACCTGGGACAATGAGCAGCGTTTTCCATTAGTTTGCCTACAACTCCAGCACCTGGATGTGCGCATGTTCTTCAGCTTTTGTACAATAGTGTTTAACATGATTTTTGAATGACAACCTCATCTCTGTGCCTCACACATCTGTACCTCTGTACCTCACACATACCTTACATCTGTAAAGGTCCCACAGTCGAGCAGTGAATTTAAAAAAAAGATTCAACCAAAGACCAGGGAGGTTTTCCAATGCCTTGCAAATAAGGCCACCTATCAGTAGATGGCTAAAAATACAGATAGATATTGAATATTCCTTACAGAATGGTGAAGTAATTAATTACACTTTGGGTGTATTGATACACCATCCAGTCACTAAGAAGATACAGGCTTCATTCCTAACTCAGTTGCCTGAGAGGAAGGAAACCGTTTAGTGACTTCACCATGAGGCGAATAGTGACTAAAACAGTTAAATGGCTGTGGTAGAAACTGAGAACAACATTTTAGTTACTCCACAATAATCTAAATTGACATAGCGAAAATGGAGAAGCCTGTACAGAATAAACATATATTCTAAAAACGGCAGCAAATATGGCAAAGAAATTAACTTCATGTCCTGAAAATGTAATGTTTAGGGGAAATCCAACACAACAAATCACTGAGTGCCACTTCATATTTTCAAGCATGAAGATGGAGGCATCATGTTACGTGCATGTATGTCATCGGCAAGGACTAGGAAGTTTCAGGATAAAAAATTTAAAAACTGAGCTAAGCACAGGCAAAATCAGAGGAAAATCTACTTTCCACAAGACACGGAGGTGAATTAACCTAAAACACAAGACCAAATCGACACAGGAGTTGTTTAACAAGAAGACAGTGAATGTTCCTCAGTGGCTGAGTTACAGTTGACTTAAATCTACTTCAAAATCTATGGCAAGACCTGAAAATGGTTTGTCTAGCAATGATCAACAAACAATTTGACAGAGCATGAAGAATAAAAACATTTTTTTAAAGGCAAATGTTGCACAATCCAGGTGTGGAAAGCGCTTAGTGATTTACCCAGAAAAACTCACAGCTGTAATCATTGCCGAAGGTGCTTCTACAAAAGTATTGACTCAGGGGTGTGAATACTTAAAGAAGTCTCATTTACACATTTCAATATTTCTAGAAACATGTTTTCACTGTCATTATGGGGTATTGTATGTAGGGATCCTGAGTGGCGCAGCGGTCTAAGGCACTGCATCGCGTCACTACAGACCCGGGTTCCGGCAGTAATCGAGAGTCTCATAGGACAGTACACAATTGGCCCATCGTCGTCCGGGTTAGGGGAGGGTTTGACCGGGGTAGGCCGTCATTGTAAATACAAATTTCTTAACTGACTTGGCTAGTAAAAAAATTAAATAAAAGCTGGATGAGAAATCTATTAAATCAATTTTGAATTCAGGCTGTAACAACAAAATGTGAAGACAGTCAAGGGGTATGTATATTTTGAAGGCACTGTACATGCAGTAAAAATTAGAGGGCTCCAATGAGCTTACTGTGCTACAATTTTGTGACGGGTTAATATGCTGGTCCCAGACAGACCGCGTATGCACATACAAATCAGCCTCTTCACAGTGTGGGTGTGTGGAGGCGGCGAGAGAGGGGGGAGTTCCTGCTGCTCACACACAGACAGCACGCAGCAACACCAGCGCTGCTTCTAAAAATAAACGCTGGCTTAGAGAAAGAATGCGTGTGACGCCTGAGAGGCACTCTAACAGCCAATCATCTTCTCTTCCCCTCCTAGCCCCCTGTTGTGGGCACGATGAAGGAACTGACTCAACCACTCACTACCTTCCCCGCCTTTTTATTCTGTCGTTACCTCACCATGACGCACTGCCAGGGAATAATACCGCTCCACTACGCATTACTCATGACCAATGAACAAATAGCTAACCAGGTGCAGCAGCGATATTACCACAGAGAAAAACTGATTCATCAACCCATCCATCACAGTCTAGCTCTTAGGCAGAACTGCCTTAATATGGCTGCATGCTTGATCTTCCCTGACAACACCACAGGTCACGTTGGCCCAAGGAGTGCTTAATTCATTGATGGCTTGTTAGTTTCACTTTAACACAGGTAGAAATAGTGGAAGAAACACACATCTGACAACACAAAATAGGAAAGATGACATCGATTCAAATACAGTCTTGTGCGAAAGCATTCTGGCTTTAGTTAGAGCTAAGAAAATCATTTAACAAAGGGCTCTGCAGCACAAGAGCTGTTCCTCATATGGACGCAGTTACACATTTAAATCCGCAGATGGTGACAGTGAGAGAATGAGCGTTTAAGCATGTGATTGGTAGCAGCTTCAGCGTGGGGAGACAGGAAGGCAGCATATATTACTATCATGTTGTGCAGTGAACAACAGAACAGTGCACGTTCCGTCTGTGGGGGGAGTGGAGTAATTTGGTCAGAAGTACTGGAATATGTATGATGTACAGCATCTTTTGGCTGGGCAGGAGCACTGGGCCTAAAGCACGTGTCAAACTCATTCCACGGAGGGCTGAGTATGTGGGTTTCCGCTCCTCCCTTGGACTTTATGAATTAAAAAGACACTGATTAGTATGAAACTCCCCTTACCTGGTTGTCTAGATCTTCATTGAAAGGAAAAATCAAAAACCAGCAGACACTAGGTCATCTATGGAATGAGTGACACCCCTGACCTGAAGCATTATTACTGAGAACGATGAACAAACAAAATACAACCCAATGAATACCAAAATATTGCACCATTATACATTAATATGCTCAGGAGTTAGTCATAGTCCTCTTCAATAGATCAAACTGTAAAGAAGAAACCACCCCAATGAAACATCCACAGGCTTGTGATGTGTAGACTGAAGAGCCAGGCAGAATCTGCAGCTAATCAAGTGCTTTGTAACGTCTTATCTTCTGCCCCCCCTATGGTAAACGCGTTGGGAGTTAGGACGAAACAGACAGGCTGGCAGCTTCTCAGCCAGGCAAAATCATCAATAAAGCTGGCATAATATTTGTTGGATATATACACAGAAATGTCAATAGAAAAAACACAAAATTCAGCAAGTATGCTGTCATTCCAGCTTCAGTTTGAAGTGATTGTGTTAGTTGGCTCTCTTCTGAAGAGTGGCCTGGAGAGAGAGCACATGTTCTATGCCAGGTGAAATTGCACATCATTAGCTCATGCATTGTTATGGATGTATCCCCCACCACTATTTTTATTTTTTTTACACTATACCGAAATAGCCATTTCCTGGTTGTTAAAACTAATATAGTTTGCCTCACTTCAGTTTATGTGACAAAATAAGCAAGTATAGTGCAGAGTATCATTGTACCATCAAAACCGCTGTGAACTATATTTTCCATAACCAAAAATAATCTTGTTTCGGCTTTTTGAAGCTGGTGTACAAAACCGAATGTAAAAGACAAACTGTTTGTTTTGTTTTTTACCTTGAACTAGGCAAGTCGGTTAAGAACAAATTCTTATTTTCAATGACGGCCTAGGAACAGTGGGCTAACTGCCTTTTTCAGGGGGAGAATGAAAGATTTTTAACTTGTCAGTTCGGGGATTTGATCTTGCAACCTTTCGGTTACTAGTCCAACGCCCTAACCACTAGGCTACCTGCTGCCCCACAACCCTGTGCTTAACGGGAAGCATAGAAATAGCGCACATAGAACAGATTTACCGCTTCTTAAACTTGCTTTCAAGTAAAACTGAGAGGTCCGTAAGTATCATTTCTATGTGAATTTGATTGCTTGCTCAAAAAGTTACATATTGCTACAATAAACGCAACTGCAGCTACTTCGCTGTTATTCTGGTTGCACTGTTTGACATGACTGTGTTAGCCAAAATTGGCTAGCTAGAAATGGATATGAATGGTGCCAGCCACCACGGCAACGAAACATTTAGAACAAACAATCTGTTCACGTCCATAGATTTATAACAAAAACTGGTACCCTGGCAACTGAAACAATAGCATGAACAACCAGCCTCCTTAGGTAGCAACCCTATATTTGTCAGGCCTGTATCTTGTGGAAGGATGAAATTGTATGAATGAATTCATCAAAATAAAGTTGATGAAAATATGGCAATAATTATTTGAATATGTTGGTAACACATTGTATAAAAGTGATAATGCCCTCGAAGCAGTCATGCTTGTATATATCCTCCAAACAACAGTTTCTCAGGCATTATCACTTAAATAATGCCCCTCAAGGCAATTAGAAACGAGTATTCAACAATTCCATGGTATAACACAGAAGCAGTTGTTGTGAGGCAGCTCCATCACCAAACCACTACATATTGCGTATTTATTGATTGTGTTATTTTTCTACTATTCTCTCGGCTTTGTTGGGAAGGGCCTGTAAAGAAAGCATTTTTCCCTGTTAATCTACAACGGTTTATGAAGCATGTGACATAAAATATTATTGATTTGTTTGCGTTGCCTTTTTCTGAGGATGCCAGTCATGCAACAGTCCGGTTATCAGTCTCTGGTGTAATGGGAGTGAAGTCAGCCATGGCAAACTGTGGAGGATTGCGTCAGCAGCAGTACTGCTTAGTTCCTGAACTCTGACGTTAAAGGGTATTACCCAGTGTGACACAGAACACTAGACATGCCACAGACAACACTCCGCTGTTCTGAGAAATACACTTTCAGGTAGTCCCCCCCAGCACCGTCTTACCGCAATTTTCTATAAATGAGTAAAACAGCTGAAACACACTTGAAGCCACCAGAGAAACCACAATGATTTCATCTGCTTCCATTTAGTTCCCCTTTGTACAATCTGGCAAACTATAGTATGAACTTCAGCTAAAAACAAATATGTTCAAAGCATGCTGCACACACTCAAGGTGCAAACACAATCAACTCTGCCTTAACAATAGAGGTCGACCGATTAATCGGAATGGCCGATTAATTGGGGCCGATTTCAAGTTTTCATAACAATCAGAAATCTGTATTTTTGGGCACCGATTTGGCGATTTTTTTATACGTTTATTTAACTAGGCAAGTCAGTTAAAAAAACATTCTTATTTTCAATGACGGCCTAGGAACCGTGGGTTAAGTGCCTTGTTCAGGGGCAGAATGACGGATTTTCACCTTGTCCGCTCGGGGGATCCAATCTTGCAACCTTACAGTTAACTAGTCAAATGTAATAACGACCTGCCTCTCTCTCGTTGCACCCCACAAGGAGACTGCCTGTTACGCGAACGCAGTAAGCCAAGGTAAGTTGCTAGCTAGCATTACACATGGTTGATGATATAACTAGATATTATCTAGCGTGTCCTGCGTTGCATATAATCTGACTGAGCATACAAGTATCTGACTGAGCGGTGGTAGGCAGAAGCAGGCGCGTAAACATTCATTCAAACAGCACTTTCTTTGCGTTTTGCAGCAGCTCTTCGTTGTGTCTCAAGCATTGCGCTGTTTATGACTTCAAGCCTTTCAACTCCCGAGATGAGGCTGGTGTAACCGAAGTGAAATGGCTAGCTAGTTAGCGCGCGCTAATAGCGTTTCAAACGTCACTCGCTCTGAGGCATCTAGTAGTTGTTCCCCTTGCTCTGCATGGGTAACGCTGCTTCGATGGTGGCTGTTGTCGTTGTGTTGCTGGTTCGAGCCCAGGGAGGAGCGAGGAGAGGGACGGAAGCTATACTCTTACACTGGCAATACTAAAGTGCCTATAAGAACATCCAATAGTCAACGGTTAATGAAATACAAAATGGTATAAAGGGAAATAGTCCTATAATAACTACAACCTAAAACTTCTTACCTGGGAATATTGAAGACTCATGTTAAAAGGAACCACCAGCTTTCATATGTTCTCATGTTCTGAGCAAGGAACTGAAACGTTAGCTTTCTTACATAGCACATATTGCACTTTTACTTTCTTCTCAAACATTTTGTTTTTGCATTATTTAAACCAAATTGAACATGTTCCATTATTTACTTGAGGCTAAATTGATTTTATTGATGTATTTAATTAAGTAAAATAAGTGTTCATTCAGCATCGTTGTAATTGTCATTATAACAAATACATGTATTTTTTAAATCGGCCGATTAAATCAGTATCGGCTTTTTTGGTCCTCCAATAATCGGTATCGGCGTTGAAAAATCGGTCGACCTCTACCTAACACACTAGGGCCTAACTAGGAAAATATGTTTTTGCATATAGCCTATCTAGTAAGATCCACATAGGTTAAAATACCACAGCATCATAGTATGTGCATGCAACAACAAAAAAGCAATCTACGGAAGATCGAGAAGCTTGGTCATAACACACAGCAACGATTCACGGTTTTTAATCTACACATGACATGCATGCAAAAGTAAAAACAAAAAGAATTAAGTGGAATTCAGTAGGCCTTTGCCCACAGTCAACCCACACTACTGGTTTATTTAGAGGCATTTGCGTAGAACAACCAAAACTTAGCCTAGTCCTCCAAAATAGTTGTAATTAGGCTTCTGTCTAACACCCTTTCGGTTGGATGTTAGCAGTCTCCTCTGCACTAACCAAAACATGTTTTGAGTAACCTACATACTGCAAAACAGTATTGGACGTTCACATTTATGGTTGAAACTAGGTTTCAAGTTCAAGTCTGTCAGCTAATCCACTGAATTTGTGGAACTGGTTTTAGAAGTGGGATGGATAACTGGTCAAACCATGTGAGACACATGTGAGTCATATGGGATGGTACTACCCAGAAGCCCTATTTATTTGATTTATTGGACCTAGTGGAAAAGCAACTTATATATCCATATAAGGGACTAGAGTTGTGGGGAATTGTGCAGTGTTTCTGCTATATTAACGCAAATTATACCTTCAGATTGTACTCTATTGGCATGAGTGCAGTATTGCATCAAGAGTACAGGATTTTAGGTGCAATTCCAGCTGGCAGCTATACCCTAAATTCAGTCAGACTGGAGCATGCAACAATCTTTCTGTGCAATAACAGTAACAGTAGATATCAACAAGACAGTGACCACCAGGCAGAGAGTCATTTGAAGTCCAGCTACTGTAGTAATAACGTTTCAGCAAAATATTTCGAAAAACATATTGTACAATATATTGTTTAAGTTCTGGCAAAATTCCTTGCATGCATGAGTCGAATTACACGTATTGCAAATGACAGTGGTGTTAAAACATCGCTCTCTGACTCACTTCAAAATGATGGCATGGTAGCTAGTTACATTAAATCATGGATAGATGCATAAAATAAAAAGTTAGCGAGCTAGCGTTCTAAACAGCTAAATAAATGCTTAACGTCACTCAGAACTATAATGCGAGTCAAAGAAAGCCGTTAAGAACGCTAGCTAGCCGAGTTTAACCAAATATATTTATAACTAACCCTTTCTGTGGTTGAACCTTAACTAGCTTTAGCTACAGTACCTAGCTAACTTACTGACCCAACAGAAACCAAATGGTGGAGAGCTTCTTCTAGACTTCTGAGAGTTACCGGGACCTATAACTAGCTAACATACTGTACTTAGCTAGCCAAGTGTGCAGCGCTTCTCGTGTGCAATTTGTGTCATGCTCCATCTAACGATGTGTATACTTTAATCCGTTAGTAATCTAGTTACTAGCAAGGTGTTCCGCACAGTCAGTAGCCACATTGTTGGCTATACACTCCACTGAGAATCGGATATAACGTTAATGATACCCACTTCGAACAGCTTCTGGCTAGCCCTGTGGTGGACCGTCTGTCTGGCCTGTATGCATGTAACCTTAGCTAACACATAAGCTAGTACCTATACACATAGCTAGCTAACAACAGCTAGGTAGGTACATTAAGAGATGAATAGCTAATCCTCATTTGGTTGGCCAAGTTATAACTGGCAACTTCGTTGGTTTAATTAAATACTCACGTATACTGGTAATGGCCACGAGTAGCCAGCAGCTTCGGCTCCAACTGGCGACTTCAGCTTGAGTTCTAGCTTTTCTCCCATTCTACACTTTCTCCGGCGTTTCCTAACGTTAGCTAGTTTAGCGAGCTACTACAATTATCATTTTGTCAGAAATAAATCCTTATCACAACATATAAAATTAGATATCGATGAATGTGGTAAGTGGTACACGCTCCCTGTAGTCCGGTGTTCAAATAATTGTTTGATTTTAATAAATTTGTTAAAAAATGATTTCATGCCGAGCGGCTCCTACACCTCGGCAGTACAGCCGCCATCTTGCCCGGCGTGAAAATCGGTCACTACCAAAGGGACAGAAACGCCGGGGGGGGGGGGGGGGGGGGCTGTTTTAATGTCTATGTGGGGGGAGCGGCAGTCGGAGAATGGTAACTATCAACGGTTACCGGGGCTGTACAACCGGATTGTTACTTTTCGAAAGATGAGTATGACGAAAACAACCAACCATTCTCCTCTGTATAAAACAGTTTGAATGAGAATTTCCCGGGACCAATAACGGACAACTGGCGGGAGATACCATTTTACTCGATTACTCACTGCACTGCATGTGATGACATTGAACAATAAAAACAATGTTTTGGATGGAGCAGACCGAGGTCGTTTGCTTTCCTCAATTTACCGAAAGTGTGTCAAGTGTGTTTATCAAGGAGCCAATGGCTGTATATAATATAAATGGACAAAGCCATTGATCACGTGACACCATTCATTCCTATGTTTAGACTCAATAGCGAATTGATGCCAAATTAAGTCGATTAAAATGAGTTGTCTCGAAGGGTTACAGTTTTTGTCAAAATTGACTTTTCGTAGCAGGTTTAGGATTACTTATGCAGCAGGTTAGGATTATCTAACCCCCCCCCCCAAAAAAAAAAAAAAAAATATGTATATATATATATATATAGCTTTTGTCAAAGTGTATATATACACACACACACTTTGACATGACCCTAAAAATGGTTTCTCATGGAGACAAAGGTTGTGTCCCCTGCTCAAACATTGCACACATCAACCAATGGTTGCATGCTACGTCATCGACTAACATAATACTTTAACATATGAGAGATGGCATGTGTCAGCAATGAATGGGCAGAGGAAC
The DNA here is from genome assembly GCF_057628025.1 of Oncorhynchus mykiss. Taxonomy (NCBI): domain Eukaryota; kingdom Metazoa; phylum Chordata; class Actinopteri; order Salmoniformes; family Salmonidae; genus Oncorhynchus; species Oncorhynchus mykiss. The sequence continues at coordinate 19,368,554 of NC_143025.1, forward strand.
GCACCCATAACATGCACCCGTTTGAGCTACTCCAGGAAGTGACGTTACAGGTTTGGTCAGTGCTGCCCCCTCGCATTGACTAATTTAACCACCGCGGTATAAAATGAACTGAGGAATGCACCCAAGATATCTTAACATTGTTTTCAAGGTAATCTACTCACATTCGTATACGCCGATTGGACCGGCTATATCCGGGTTGCATCCGGTTTATATGGAAGAACGTCAAATGCGCACAACGTCAACACGTCATCCAAACTCATGGCAGACATTGTATGAATTGAAAATGTTGATCTCGGCTGTGAGTGATATAAAAAATAAATCTGCCTCAGCAACAATGATTTGAATAATTCAATGGATATTTTGAGCACAAAGGTGATGGTTAATGTATCTTATTAGCAATGTTCAAATCTGACTTCTCCGTGTTAAACAGCAGTACCGAAGCAAAACTGTAGGAGCAGTCGAAATCTGGGCCATTGAACTCAAGCAGAGGTGAACTCCCTGTCATTGAAGCCAGGGAGTTCAAGGCCAACCATGGTACTGCAGCATTGTTAGCAGAAAACAGGATCCTCCATTATTGTGAATCGAAACATGGCGATCTTCGTGGTCAATCTTCTTGTAAAGAAAAGTTTTGAAGATAATCATGTTACCAATAATTGCTTCTAATAGACCAGATGTATTTCCTCGAACCAATTATTTTAAAATCGCACACAGAAAAAGTAATGATAATTTAGTTGCTAACTGCAGCCTGGAGTAACCCAGTCGGCCTTCAAATCAAAAGGTAATTGCTCACATACGCATGTTTAGCAGGTGTTATTGCGGGTGAGTCGAAATGGTTTTTTTCTAGCTCCAACAATATAGTAATATATAACAATTCTCAACAATACATACAAACCTAAAAGTAAAAGAATGGAATGAAGGAATATAGAAATATTAGGATTAGCAATGTCAGAGTGGCATAGACTCAAATACAGTAGAATAGAATACAGTATATACATATGAGATGAGTAAAGCACAAATTTGTAAACATTATTAAAGTGACTAGTGTTCCATTATTAAAGTGGCCAGTAATTTCAAGTCTTATGTATATAGGGCAGTAGCATCTAAGGTGCAGGGTTACGTAACTGGGTGGAAGCCGCCTAGTGATGGCTATTTAACAGTCTGATGGCTTTGAGATAGAAGCTGTTTTTCCAGTCTCTCGGTCCCAGCTTAGATGCACTTGTACTGACCTTGCTTTCTGGATGATAGTGGAGTGAACAGGCAGTGGCTCGGCTGGATGTTGCCCTGGAGAGCTGATAGTTTGCCACTGGTGATGCGGTGGGCAGACCGCACCACCCTCTGGAGAGCCCTGCGGTTGCAGGCGGTGCAGTTGCCGTGCCAGGCGGTGATACAGCCCAACAGGATGATCTCAATTGTGCATCTGTAAAAGTTGAGGGTTTTAGGTGCCAATCAAAATTTCTTCAGCCTCCTGAGGTTGAAGAGACGCTGTTGCACCTTCTTCACCACTCTGTCGGCGTGGTTGGACCAATTCCGATGGAGCAGTGGACCGTCGGTGATGTGTACGCTGAGGAACTTGAATCTTTCCACCTGCTCAACTGCGGTCCCGCGGATGTGGATAGGAGCATGCTCCCTCTGCTGTTTCCTGAAGTCCATGAGCAGCTCCTTTGTTTTGTCGACATTACCAGGGCTCTCACCTCCTCCCTGTAGGTTGTCTCGTCATTGTTGGTAATCAGGCCTACTACTGTTGTGTCATCTGCAAACTTAATGATTGAGTTGGTGGCGTGTGTGCCCACACAGTCATGGGGGAACAGGGAGTACAGGAGGGGACTGAGTATAGGAGGGGGTTGACTGGAGGTGTTGTTTCCTACCTTCACCACCTGGGGGGCGGCCCATCAGGAAGTCCAGGACCCAGTTGCACAGGGCGGGGTTCAGACCCAGGGCCCGGAGCGTAATTGTGAGCTTGAAGGGTACTATGGTGTTGAATGCTGAGCTATAGTCAATGAACAGCATTCTTACATAGGTATTCCTCTTGTCCAGATGGGATAGGGCAGTGCGATGGCGATTGCATCATCTGCGGATCTATTGGGGGCGGTAAGCAAATTGAGGTGGGTCTATCTACGGTGTCAGGTAAGGTAGTGGTGATATGATCCTTAACTAGCCTCTCAAAGCACTTCATGACAGAAGTGAAGAGAGTCATTTAGTTCAGTTACCTTTGCTTTCTTGGGTACAGGAGCAATGGTGGACATCTTGAAGCAAGTGGGGACAGCAGACTGGGATAGGGAGAGATTGAATATGTCCTTAAACACTCCAGCCAACTGGTCTGTGCATGCTCTGAGGACGCGGCTAGGGATGCCGTCTGTTCCGGCAGCCTTGCGAGAGTTAACACCTTCAACTTGAGTTCAATGACTGTATATGAATGGACAAAGCTATTGATCATCTGCCACTATTAATTCCTATGTGAAGACTCAATAATGTATTAAAGCCAAATAAAGTATTGAGCAACCCCACTTCTGACCATTGAAGCAAATTCGGGGTGGGTGTAGGCGGCTCAAACCTGTCACTGCACATTACACCAGAAGGTCAAAAACTCTTGATGAAGTCACTAGGCATTGTTCTAAGGTAAACAAATACCTATAGGCATCCCATCGCTGCCACCAATGTAGCCAACCGATGTAGCGCAAGTGAATGCTATAGTGCCTTCCAGGGGGTTTTCAAACCTCTCGTAGCGGACCTCCAGTCATGTATTTGAATTATTCCAGAGCTAGCACACCTGATTCAACTAAGCAACTAATTATCAAGCCCTTGATTAGGTCAGCTACACTGAACAAAAATATAAACCCAACATGTAAAGTGTTGGTCCCATATCTCATGAGCTGAATAAAAGATCCCATAAATGTTCCATACGCTCAAAAAGCTTATTTATCAAAAATCATGGCATATCAAGTAGCTGATTAATCAGCATGATCATTACACAGGTACACCTTGTGCTTGGAACAATAAAAGGCCATTCTAAAATGTGCAGTTTTGTCACCCAACACAATGCCATAGATATCTCAATTGTTGAGGGAGCGTGCAATTGGCATGCTGTGTGCAGAAATGTCCACCAGAGCTGTCGCCAGAGATTTTAATGTTCAATTCTGTACCATAAGCCGCCTCTAACGTTGTTTTAGAGAATTTGGCAGTACAACCAACCGGCCTCAGAACCGCAGACCAAATGCAACCATGCCAGCCCAGGACCTCCACATCTGACTTCTTCACCTGCGGGAACGTCTGAGACCAGCCACCCAGACAGCTGATGAAACTGTGGGTTTGCACAGCCGAAGAATTTCTGCACAAACTGTCAGAAACCGTCTCAGGGAAGCTCATCTGCGTGCTCGTCATCCTCACCAGGGTGTTGACCTGACTGCAGTTTGGCATAGTAGCCGACTTCAGTGGGCAAGGGCTTGCCTCTGATGAGCACTGGCACGCTGGAGGTGTGCGGATTAATCCCAGTTTCAACTGTACTGGGCAGATGACATTGTGTGGGTGAGTGGTTTGCAGATGTCAACGTTGTGAACAGTGCCCCATGGTGGCGGTTATGGTATGGGCAGGCATAAGCTAAGGACAACAAACACAATTGCATTTTTTGACAATTTGAATACACAGAGATGCCGTGACAAGATCCTGAGGCCCATTGTCGTGCCATTCATCCACCGGCATCATGATAATGCACAGCCCCATGTCGCAAGGATCTGTACACAATTCCTGGAAGCTGAAAATGTCCCAGTTCTTCCATGGCCTGCATACTCACCAGACATGCCACCCATTGAACATGTTTGGGATGCTCTAGAGTCTGGCTTGGCGTGTACGACAGCGTGTTCCAGTTCCCGGGAATATCCATCAAGTTCACACAGCCATTGAGGAGGAGTGGGACAACATTCCACAGGCCACAATCATCAGCCTTATCAACCCTATGCAAGGAGATGTGTCACGCTGCATGAGCCAAATGGTGGTCACACCAGATACTGCCTGGTTTTCTTATCCACTCCTCTACCTTTAAAAAAAAGATATGTGACCACCAAATGCATCTGTATTCACAGTCATGTGAAATCCATAGATTAGGGCCAAATTAATTTACTTGAATTTACTGATTTCTGTAACTGTAACTCAGTAAAATCTTTTAAATGGTTGCATGTTTCGTTTATATTTATGTTTAGTGTAGTTCAGGGCTACAACCAAATTGTTAAACTGGGTGTCCCCAAAGAGAGCTTTGAAAACCACTGCCGTAGTCAACGAGTTTTACCACCTCCACCGCAATAGCCCAGGCCTTGGACAGAGTCCAGTGTATTTTGGATGTAGCTAACGAATCCGACACAACTAACCAGTTTTGTTAGCAGGTTTCCAGGGCTTGGATCCTGAATGCTCAGATGTACTGTGAGCCTCACTGTATTACAATTTACATGGTAGTTCAGTGTATAGCATCTACAGGCCTCAAACTTGACTCTAGATCTCGAAGCCCATTCCACTGCATTTTTTCATTGTTCCCCTCTAATCAGGGACTGATTTAGACCTGAGACACCAGGTGTGTGAACTCTTTCTCACACCGGGCTGCTACACCGGATGCCAATTAGCAATACTCAACCAGGGTGGTGTTCAATACGCATGAAAGGACAAAAATGGTCAAAACGGGAAGGTACTATCTGGACTAGCCCAATAAGATAAGCTTTATTCCCTTTTCCGTTGCAAACGTTTTTACACTGTCTTCCCTAATGAACAAGAACCGTCTCACCAATCACAGCAGAAGGCACAACTTGATAAAAATATCCTAAAATGGTGACCGTGAAAAGATCGATGTTCCTGGCACAAGCTCTATGAATATGTTGTGGAGCAATTGGGATCTCCCCGGTGGCAGCGCTGCAGGCAGAGTTGGGAGAGATGCCGTTAAAGTTAAGACAAAAACTAACCATGACATATTGGGTTATTCAAGAGTTTTGGCCAGGTGTCCGGTTGGTGTATGCCATTCCTTAAACCAAGGATAACACTTTGCGGAAGAGCTGACAGTAACGTGTGTAGAACCTTAAGAAACATTTTTGTCTGCACTGAGGTGAGTAGCTAGCTAGTGCATTTGCTAGGCTAGATATACACTACATCACCAAAAGTTTGTGGACACCTCTTCAAGTTAGTGTATTTGGCTATTTCAGCCACACCCGTTGCTGACAGGTGTAGAAGATCGAGTGCATAGCCATGTAATCGCCGTAGACAAACATTGGCAGTAGAATGGCCCATACAGAAGAGCTCAGTGACATGCAACAACGGATCAGCCTCAAAGTGGTAGGCCACACAAGCTCACAGAACGGGACCGCTGATATGCATAGCGTGTAAAAATCGTCTGTCCTCAGTTGCAACACTCAATACCGAGTTCCAAACTGCCTCTGGAAGCATCGTCAGCACAAGAACTGTTTGTCGGGAGCTTCATGAAATGGGTCTTCATGGCCGAGCAGCCTCACACAAGCCTAATATCACCATGCGCAATTCCAAGCGTCGGCTGGAGTGGTGTAAAGCTCACCGCCATTGAACACTGAAGCATTGGAAACACGTTCTCTGGAGTGATTAATCACACTTCCCCATCTGGCAGTCCAACGGACAAATCTGTGTTTGGGGGATGCCAGGAGAATACTACCATCCTCCAATGCATAGTGCCATCTGTAAAGTTTGGTGGAGGAGGAATACGGGTCTGGGGCTGTTTTTCATGGTTCGAGCTAGGCCCCTTAGTTCCAGTGAAGGGAAATCTTAACACTACAGCATACAATGACATTCTAGATGATTCTGTGCTTCCAACTTTGTGGCAACAGTTTGGAGAAAGCCCTTTTCCTGTTTCAGCATAACAATGCCCCAGTGCACAAAGTGAGGTCCATACAGAAACCCTATCAAACACCTTCGGGATCAATTGGAACGCCGACTGCAAGCCAGACCTAATCGTTTGGCTGAATGGAAGCAAGTCCCCGCAGCAATGTTCCAACATCTAGTGGAAACCTTCCCAGAAGAGTGGAGGCTGTTATAGCAGCAAAGGTGGGATCAACTCCATATTAATGCCCATCATTTTGGAATGACATGTTCGACGAGCAGGTGTCCACATACTTTTGGTCATGTAGTGTATTTTGGATGTAGCTAACGAATCCGACACAACTAACCAGTTTTGTTAGCAGGTTTCCAGGGCTTGGATCCTGAATGCTCAGATGTACTGTGAGCCTCACTGTATTACAATTTACATGCTAGTTCAGTGTATAGCATCTACAGGCCTCAAACTTGACTCTAGATCTCGAAGCCCGTTCCACTGCATTTTTTCATTGTTCCCCTCTAATCAGGGACTGATTTAGACCTGAGACACCAGGTGTGTGCAATTAATTATCAGAACAAAAAGCAGCAGGATCTGGACCTCGTACTGTTAGAGTTGAGTACCCCTGATCTACAGTATGTCTACATTGGGATTTAACAACTCAACATTGATTTGACTTAAAATTGTTATATCACAGCATTTCATTGAGGGAGAGCCAACAGTGAGATACCCTCCCTGACCCAGTGCCTTTTGATCCTCAAGGTATACTTGCCATAGGGAAGAGAATGAGCAATTGACAGACATCTCAAAAAGCACAAGAAAGAGGATTTCGACAGCCACCATCTCAGATTGTTCTGAAATCGTTTCTGAAGTTAGAAATGGTTAAGATTAGCATTCCTAATCTTATTTATTGCACCCAAATTAGCCCGTTTAATTGATAAGATTCTTGTAATCTTCAATAAATATAGTACCTTAATCTGAGTTGGACCATAACTACATCTAACAATGAATAAGACATGGAGAATCCAATGAAATGATCAAAAGCCACCAACGGACGCCACACACCCCACGCCAATCCCACCCCAACATCCAGTATACAGTATCAGTTCTCTATGTCTGACATGTAGTGTGGAGCTGCTGCTTAGACTATTGCTTCTTCATCCTTTGTAATGTATTCCCTGTGAATCTGGTGATGTTTTTTTTTCCTTTCAAAGAAATTAGAGAATTGAAGTTGATGCATTATTTACCGTAATAATTAGTGGGAAAGTACCACGTTTTGCCCACTAGACGCCACTGTTCCTGCTACTGCCACCACACTATTTTATCCATGTTGCTGGTCTTTTGTGTTTATTAAATGGGTCATATTTTCTTTGTAACTTTGGGTACAAAACCAATAGATTTTGCTCATAATGAAAATGCATTGTATGGTCATCCTCACAATTCAAGCAATTCAGTTTGTCCTTCTCTTAGGCTTAATTTGTGTCCTGGAAACTGTAAATTATTCATTCCGTTCAAAAACAGGTCTGGATTGTGACTAAAATGTTGTGACTAAAACGACAAAATCTAGTGGGCAAAATCTGGTACTTTCACACTAATTTATGTTAAATAATTCCATGGCAAATTTCTCTGAACAAGGGGAAAAAAGCATCAACATATTCACAGGTAATATATATCAAAGGGTGAAGAACAATACTCCAAGCCTCAGCTCAATACTACTTATCAAACATGGAGATCTGATGCTGTAGACTGGTTGTTGGGGTGGGATTGCTGTGGAGTGTGGGGGTCCATGGGTGACTTTCAGCAATTTTTTGGATTCCTCATGTCTTACTCAAGGGTAGGAAGAATTTTTGTCCAAATCGGTAGTTGGGTACTGTATTTGTTGAATATTATGTGAATCCTATAAATAAAAAATGGTCAATTTGGGTGCAAGACATTAGCCTAATTTCTCAGAGATCAAATACAATTTAAACAAAAAAAAAATCAGGAATGCTAATCTTATCTGTTTCGAACATAAGAAACGATTTCAGAACAATCTGAGATGGTGGGTGAAATAACATGGAATGACCCAGAGGTTAGTTATTTGCAATATACTAATTCCTATTAAACAACTGAAGAAAATTATTTAACCTCTACGGGATTGATGTCCCTAAACCGGGGCAGTTGTTGCTCAATATGTGATAATGTGACTAGAAAACATTGTAAACAACAGCCAACTTCCGGGACATAGACATGTCTGACATGGGCATAAAGCTTATATTCTTGTTAATCTAACAGCAGTGTTGAATATACAGTAGCTATTACAGAAAAATAATACCATGCTAAGAATGCCATGCTATTGCTTGATGACGACAAAATACTTTTATCATTGTTTGATACATTCCCCTCGGAAGGTAAATGTACTAACATTCAGTAATCTTGCTCTGAAAATGTAGTGTAGATTTGTTTGAAAAAATACATTTCTATATTCAATTGTAGGAACTGGTTCTACAGTTTGAACCCATTGCTGTCTCTGGCTCCACACCCACCCCGCCCGGTCATCTAGATGTGTGAAGGTTAGTGTATTTTCTGTAGGGAAGCTAATTATCTATCATGAATGACATTCCTGGGAGTGTGTACAGTCATGGCCAAAAGTTTTGAGAATTACACAAATATTAATTCCACAAAGTTTGCTGCTTCAGTGTCTTTAGATATTTTTGTCAGATGTTACTATGGAATACTGAAGTATATTTACAAGCATTTCATAAGTGTCAAAGGCTTTTATTGACAATTACATGAAGTTGATGAAAAGAGTCTATATTTGCAGTGTTGACCCTTCTTTTTCAAGACCTCTGCAATCCGCCCTGGCATGCTGTCAATTAACTTCTGGGCCACATTCCTGACTGATGGCAGCCCATTCTTGCATAATCAATGCTTGGAGTTTGTCAGAATTTGTGGGGTTTTGTTTGGTCACCTGCCTCGAGGCTTGACCACAAGTCCTCAATGGGATTAAGGTCTGGGGAGTTTCCTGGCCATGGATCCAAAATATTGATGTTTTGTTCCCCGAGCCACTTAGTTATCACTTTTGCCTTATGGCAAGGTGCTCCATCATGCTGGAAAAGGCATTGTTTGTAACCAAACTTTTCCTGGATGGTTGGGAGAAGTTGCTCTCGGAGGATGTATTGGTACCATTCTTTATTCATGGTTGTGTTCTTAGGCAAAATTGTGAGTGAGCCCACTCCCTTGGCTGAGAAGCAACCAGCATCCCAGGACACTTTACTGTTGGCATGACACAGGACTGATGGTAGCGCTCACCTTGTCTTCTCCAGACAAGCTTATTTTCGGATGCACCAAACAATCGGAAAGGGGATTCATCAGAGAAAATGACTTTACCCCAGTCCTCAGCAGTCCAATCCCTGTACCTTTTGCAGAATATCAGTCTGTCCCTGATGATTTTCCTGGAGAGAAGTGGCTTCTTTGCTGCCCTTCTTGACACCAGGCCATCCTCCAAAAGTATTCTCCTCACTGTGCGTGCAGATGCACTCACACCTGCCTGCTGACATTTCTGAGCAAGCTCTGTACTGGTGGTGCCCCGATCCTGCAGCTGAATCAACTTTAGGAGATGGTCCTGGCGCTTGCTGGACTTTCTTGGGCGCCCTGAAGCCTTCTTCCCAACAATTGAACCGCTCTCCTTGAAGTTCTTGATGATCCAATAAATGGTTGATTTACTGGCAGCAATATTCTTGCCTGTGAAGCCCTTTTTGTGCAAAGCAATGATGACGGCACGTGTTTCCTTGCAGGTAACCATGGTTTACAGAGGAAGAACAATGATTCCAAGCACCACCCTCGTTTTGTAGCTTCCAGTCTGTTACTCAAACTCAATCAGCTTAACAGAGTGATCTCCAGCCTTGTCCTCGTCAACACTCACACCTGTGTTAATTAGAGAGTCACTGACATGATGTCAGCTAGTCTTTTTGAGGCAGGGATGAAATGCAGTGGAAATGTTTTTTTGGGGGATTCAGTTAATTTGCATTGCAAAGAGGGACTTTGCAATTAATTGCAATTCATCTGATCACTCTTCATAACATTCTGGAGTATATGCAAATTGCCATCATACAAACTGAGGCAGCAGACTTTGTGAAAATTATTATTTGTGTCATTCTTAAAAATTTGACCACGACTGTAAACTTAAATTTTTTATTACGATAGCACTTTTGTATGTTCTCTGTAGTTATGTACTTGAAAATGTATAAATTGACCAATTCGGCACATTTGGGTAAACTCCTGCAGACATGAAACAAAATATTGTGTAGTGAATCAATTGCCAGAGTTAAATCTCAAAAGCTCCTCTGTTCACACAGACATAATATAGTTCTAAGAACCCCCTATTGTTTTGCATAAAACAACCATTTGATGCAATAACAGTATTATAACATAATCTTGTAATTTCACCACCACACACTGTGAAACTATAATGTCCCAAGGATATCAAAAATGTTCTGCACAATCAGGTCAGTTTATGTATCACAGTATCCCAAATATGATCTGTTGTTCATAGTATCAATGTGATTTCACTAAATCTCAACAATGTCCATCCTGCCTATAGACTATTTAGAGCACACCCATAGACACCCTTGTGTCAAAAAGTTTTTTTTATTGCATTATGTCCCGTAGGATTAACTTGCAGATACATGTTGGAGAGGGACCAAACTTATCAAGGCACAAGGTGAAACCCAGATGTAGACACAGGAGGCAGATGGTTGGAGTCTTACAATGTTTAATATTCCAAAGGGGTAGGCAAGAGAATGGTCGTGTACAGGCAAAAGGTCAAAACCAGTTCAGAGTCCAATAGGTACCAAAGGGCAGGCAGATACAAGGTCAGGGCAGGCAGGATGATCAGACAGGCGGGAAAGTAGTCCAGAGTCAGGCATTGGTCAAAACTGGGAAGACTAGCAAAATAGGATAGAAAAGGAGTACAGGGAAAAACATGCTGGTTGACTTGACTAAACATACAAGACGAACTGGCACAGAGAGACAGGACACACAGGGATAAATACACTGGGGAAAATAAGCGACACCTGGAAGGGATGGAGACAATCATATGGGGAGGTGAAACAGATTAGGGCGTGACAATACGAGTGCTCCCAGTATCACAAGTGCTTCATCCGAAGTTCCACTCTGGCCAAAGACCATGCTCCTGCCCCACCTGTGGCAAAAGCTTGATGTGCCCCACCTGCTGCAAGGTGATGTCAATCAGCATCTGGTGGTGCATGAAGATGTTCTTCCCTTTGCCTGTGACCAGTGTGGTAAAGGCTTCAAGCGGGCAGGCTGCCTGACCAAGCATCAGAAAGTCCACTCCACAGATACGGGTACTATGTTTGGGTGCTGCAATGGTGACCAGTGAGCTGAGATAAGGCGGTGCTTTACCTAGCAAAGACTTATAGATGACCTGGAGCCAGTGGGTTTGGCGACGAACACGAAGCGAGGGCCAGCCAAGGAGAGCATACAGGTCGCACTGGTGAGTAATATATGGGGCTTTGGTGACAAAACGGATGGCACTGTGATAGACTGTATCCAATTTGCTGAGTAGCTTGTTGGAGGCTATTTTGTAAATGACATTGCCGAAGTCAAGGATCAGTAGGATAGTCAGTTTTACGAGGGTATGTTTGGCAGCATGAGTGAAGGATGCTTTGTTTTGCGAAATAGGAAGCCAATTCTAGATTTAAGTTTTGATTGGAGATGCTTAATGTGAGTCTGGAAGGAGAGTTTACAGTCTAACCAGACACCTAGGCATTTGTAGTTGTCCACATATTCTAAGCCAAAACCCTCCAGAGTAGTGATACTAGATGGGTGGGCGGGTGCGGGCAGCGATCGGGTGAAGAGCATGCATTTAGTTTTAATTGCATTTAAGAGCAGTTGGAGGCCACGGAAGGAGTGCTGTATGGCATTGAAGCTCGTGTGGAGGTTTGTTAATTTAACACAGTGTCCAAAGAGGGGCCAGAAGTATACAGAATGGTGTCCAAAAATGATGCAGAAAAATTAATCCATGCTTTTGTCACTTCTAGGTTAGACTACTGCAATGCTCTACTTTCCGGCTACCCGGATAAAGCACTAAATAAACTTCAGTTAGTGCTAAATACGGCTGACTAGAACCAAAAGATGTGATCATATTACTCCAGTGCTAGCCTCCCTACACTGGCTTCCTGTCAAGGCAAGGGCTGATTTCAAGGTTTTACTGCTAACCTACAAAGCATTACATGGGCTTGCTCCTACCTATCTCTCTGATTTGGTCCTGCCGTACATACCTACACGTACGCTACGGTCACAAGACGCAGGCCTCTTAATTGTCCCTAGAATTTCTAAGCAAACAGCTGGAGGCAGGGCTTTCTCCTATAGAGCTCAATTTTTATGGAATGGTCTGCCTACCCATGTGAGATACGCAAACTCGGTCTCAACCTTTAAGTCTTTACTGAAGACTCATCTCTTCAGTGGGTCATGTGATTGAGTGTAGTCTGGCCCAGGAGTGTGAAGGTGAACGGAAAGGCTCTGGAGCAACGAACCGCCCTTGCTGTCTCTGCCTGGCCGGTTCCCCTCTTTCCACTGGGATTCTCTGCCTCTAACCCTATTACAGGGGCTGAGTCACTGGCTTACTAGGGCTCTTTCATACCGTCCCTAGGAGGGGTGCGTCACTTGAGTGGGTTGAGTCACTGATGTGATCTTCCTGTCTGGGTTGGCGCCCCCCCCCTTGGGTTGTGTCGTGGCGGAGATCTTTGTGGGCTATACTCGGCCTTGTCTCAGGATGGTAAGTTGGTATTTGAAGATATCCCTCTAGTGGTGTGGGGGCTGTGCTTTGGCAAAGTGGGTGGGGTTATATCCTTCCTGTTTGGCCCTGTCCGGGGGTGTCATCGGATGGGGCCACAGTGTCTCCTGACCCCTCCTGTCTCAGCCTCCAGTATTTATGCTGCAGTAGTTTATGTGTCGGGGGGCTAGGGTCAGTTTGTTATATCTGGAGTACTTCTCCTGTCCTATCCGGTGTCCTGTGTGAATTTAAGTATGCTCTCTCTAATTCTCTCTTTCTTTCTCTCTCTCGCGGAGGACCTGCCCTAGGACCATGCCGCTGGACTACCTGACATGATGACTCCTTGCTGTCCCCAGTCCACCTGGCCGTGCTGCTGCTCCAGTTTCAACTGTTTTGCCTGTGATTATTATTATTTGACCATGCTGGCCATTTATGAACATTTGAACATCTTAGCCATGTTCTGTTATAATCTCCACCCGGCACAGCCAGAAGAGGACTGGCCACCCCACATAGCCTGCTTCCTCTCTAGGTTTCTTCCTAGGTTTTGGCCTTTCTAGGGAGTTTTCCCTAGCCACCGTGCTTCTACACCTGCATTGCTTGCTGTTTCTGGTTTTAGGCTGGGTTTCTGTACAGCACTTTGAGATATCAGCTGATGTACAAAGGGCTATATAAATAAATTTGATTTGATTTGGTGTCGTCTGCGTATAGGTGGATCAGAGAATCACCAGCAGCAAGAGCGACATCATTGATGTATACAGAGAAAATAGTCAGCCCGAGAATTGAACCCTGTGGCACCCCCATAGAGACTGCCAGAGGTCTGGATAACAGGCCCTCCGATTTGACACACTGAACTCTATCTGAGAAGTAGTTGGTGAACCAGGCGAGGCAGTCATTTGAGAAACCAAGGCTGTTGAGTCTGCCGATAAGAATACGGTGTTTGACAGAGTCGAAAGCCTTGGCCAGGTTGATGAAGACGGCTGCACAGTATTGTCTCTTATCGATGGCAGTTATGATATTGTTTAGGACCTTGAGCGTGGCTGAGGTGCACCCATTACCAGTTCGGAAACCAGATTGCATAGCGGAGAAGGTACGGTGGGATTCGAAATGGTCGGTGATCTGTTTGTTAACTTAGCTTTCGAAGACTTCAGAAAGGCAGGGTAGGATAGATATAGGTCTGAAGCAGTTTGGGTCTAGAGTGTCTCCCCCTTTGAAGAGGGGATGACCGCGGCAGCTTTCCAATCGGATAATTTTAGAAAGCGGATAATTTAAGAAAGAGAGGGTCCAGATTGTCTAACCCAGCTGATTTGTAGGGGTCCAGATTTTACAGCTCTTTCAGAAAATCAGCTATCTGGATTTGGGTGGAGAAATGGGGAGGCTTGGGAAAGTTGCTGTTGGTGGTGCAGAGCTGTTGACTGGGGTAGGGGCCAGAAAAATGCTTACTGAAATTCTTGAGTAACATAGATTTATCGGTGGTGACAGTGTTTCCTAGCCTCAGTGTTGTGGGCAGCTGGGAGGAGGTGCTCTTATTCTCCACCGTGTCCCAGAACTTGTAAATGGAAATCCTGATGTCTTTATAAGGCAAATTATTTGAATTAATTTATTTTGTTTAGCTTTTGTAACATTGTGAATTGTAATTTAAATATCAGAGATTATTTGAGATTATTTTATTTTGTAATCTAGGAGGCCTTAATGACTTGTTGATCATGTTTGTATGGAAATAGTGAGTCAATGGTATGATGACACCAATAAAAAGGCAGAATAATTTAAAAAGCCTTTTCTCAAATTACGAATTGGTTGGTATCATATACACTTCACAATGTATATGTAACTGAGTAAGAACGTACCGCTCACTCCATAGCTTGCTTGAAAAATCACCAATGGAGCCATCCAAGAGTTACAGTTGAATTCGGAAGTTTACATACACTTAGGTTGGAGTCATTAAAACTCATTTTTTAACCACTCCACAAATTTCTTGTTAACAAACTATAGTTTTGGCAAGTAGGTTAGGACATCTACTTTGTGCATGAAACAAGTAATTTTTCCAACAATTGTTTACAGACAGATTATTTAACTTATTTACTGTTTCACAATTGCAGTGGGTCAGAAGTTTACATACACTAAGTTGACTGTGCCTTTAAACAGCTTGGGAAATTCCAGAAAATGATGTCATGGCTTTAGAAGCTTCTGATAGGCTAATTTGAATCAATTGGAGGTGTTTGAGTCAAAAGGCCGCTCAGCAAAGAAGTAGCCACTGCTCCAAAACCGCCATAAAAAAGCAAGACTACGGTTTGCAACTGCACATGGGGGCAAAGATTGTACTTTTTGGAGAAATGTCCTCTGGTCTGATGTATATAGAACTGGGGGAGGCTTGCAAGCCGAACAACACCATCCCAATTGTGAAGCACGCGGGTGGCAGAATCATGTTGTGTGGGTGCTTTGCTGCAGGAGGGACTGGTGCACTTCACAAAATAAGGCCAGCATCACGGAGTCGCCTCTTCACTGTTGACGTTGAGACTGGTGTTTTGCGGGTACTATTTAATGAGGCTGCCAGTTGAGGACTTGTGAGGTCTCTGTTTCTGGACACTCTAATGTACTTGTCCTCTTGCTCAGTTCTGCACCGGTGCCTCCCACTCCTCTTTCTATTCTGGTTAGAGACAGTTTGTGCTGTTCTGTGAAGAGAGTAGTACACCGGGTTGTACGAGATCTTTAGTTTCTTGGCAATTTCTCGCATGGAATAGCTTTAATTTCTCAGAACAAGAATAGACTGATGAGTTTCAGAAGAAAGGTCTTTCTGGCCATTTTGAGCCTGTAATCGAACCCACAAATGCTAATGCTCCAGATACTGGAGTCCAGTTTTTTAAAGTCCAGTTTTATTGTTTCTTTAATCAGCACAACAGTTTCAGCTGTGCTAACATAATTGCAAAAGGTTTTTCTAATGATCAATTAGACTTTTAAAATGATAAACTTGGATTAGCTAACACAACGTGCCATTGGAACACAGGAGTGATGGTTGCTGATAATGGGCCTTTTGTACGCCTATGTAGATATTCCATTAAAAATCAGCCGTTTCCAGCTACAATAGTCATTTACAACATTAACAATGTCTACACTGTATTTCTGATCAATTTTATGTTATTTTAATGAAAAAATAAATTGTGCTTTTTTTTTTTCAAAAACAAGGACATTTCTAAGTGACCCCAAACTTTTGAACAGTAGTGTACATGGGCCCATTGTGTAATGATTAACAAACATGGAGATGTATAAAGGTCATTCAACTGTCCGGTTACGCTTAAACATTAAATTAGGGTATTGATCCGTGCTACTTGTGCAGAGAATATATCTCATCCCTATCCTTAAGACTGAGACAAATTAAAGGATTGTGCCTTGCTGGCAGACCCATGAACACGCAGACAAGAGAGTCCTTAACTTCTGGTGTGGTTATAAACATGTCAGCGGCTCTGTAGATAGGCTGAATAGTGTGTAGGGGTGTTGCATGTTGAGGGGTTTGACCTGGAGTCCACCAAGAGCAGAGGAAGATGGCAGGCTGCCAAACTGAACTCGCTGACACTCATCCAGGTCCCTGAGCTGAGGCCAACATTTGGACGGGGGCGAGGCAGCTAAACCTGGCCAACTGGAACACTTCTGGATTTCTAAGGTCTTTCACACAGTGAGTCAGATTGCTGCCCCTGATCGCCACGCAGATCCAACTCCTGCCCACACAGCCATGCCGATGCCTTTTCAGTCTCACCCAAGAGTGTGGCAGGCAGGAAAACGGTAAACAATCATGTGGCATACAGTGACGCTCAACAGAACCATAAAAAAACACAGCACATACAACCTATGGAATGGTATTCTGATAAGTGTACTTACTGATTGTGTTTTTCTGGCCTTTGCCATCCCTGGATATTGAACAGAATTGAGATGTGTGTGGCTAGGGGTTATAATTGCAGAGTGTAAGTAGAGAAAGTCAAAGTTGCAGGTCCATTATGATATTCTGAGCGAGCATCTTGGCATATATAACAAGGCAATTAGAAATGCCAGACGGGGTCATTTATTGCTCTTCTCGACCATTGATGGCCTGATAAATCCTATCCTCGCAAACCTGTGAACTTTCCTCCACATCTATACTGTATGTGATGAGTTTGTGGCATATTTTAGAGATATGATAACAAACATTAGGTTGGTTATCAGTCAAGCTGGAGACTTATATCTCTCTCACTAACTTCAAGCATCGGCTGTCAGAGCAGTTTACTGATCGCTGCAGCTGTACACAGCCCATCTGCAAATAGCCCATCCAACCAACTACCTTCTTCATCCCCATATTTGTTTTTGTTTTTTATGCTCTTTTGCACATCCTCATCTGCACATACAGTGGGGCAAAAAAGTATTTAGTCAGCCACCAATTGTGCAAGTTCTACCACTTAAAAAGATGAGAGAGGCCTGTAGTTTTCATCATAGGTACACTTCAACTATGACAGACAAAATGAGGGAAAAAAATTCCAGAAAATCACATTGTAGGATTTCTAATGAATTTATTTGCAAATTATGGTGGAAAATAAGTATTTGGTCAATAACAAAAGTTTATCTCAATACTTTGTTATATACCCTTTGTTGGTAATGACAGAGGTCAAACGTTTTCTGTAAGTCTTCACAAGGTTTTCATACACTGTTGCTGGTATTTTGGCCCATTCCTCCATGCAGATCTCCTCTAGAGCAGTGATGTTTTGGGGCTGTTGCTGGGCAACACGGACTTTCAACTCCCTCCAAAGATTTTCAATTGGGTTGAGATCTGGAGACTGGCTAGGCCACTCCAGGATCTTGAAATGCTTCTTATGAAGCCACTCCTTCATTGCCCGGGCGGTGTGTTTGGGATCATGCTGAAAGACCCAGCCACGTTTCATCTTCAATGCCCTTGCTGATGGAAGGAGGTTTTCACTCAAAATCTCACGATACATGGCCCCATTCATTCTTTCCTTTACACGGATCAGTCGTCCTGGTCCCTTTGCAGAAAAACAGCCCCAAAGCATGATGTTTCCACCCCCATGCTTCACAGTAGGTATGGTGTTCTTTGGATGCAACTCAGCATTCTTTGTCCTCCAAACACGACGAGTTGAGTTTTTACCAAAAAGTTATATTTTGGTTTCATCTGACCATATGACATTCTCCCAATCTTCTTCTGGATCATCCAAATGCTCTCTAGCAAACTTCAGACGGGCCTGGACATGTACTGGCCTAAGCAGGGGGACACGTCTGGCACTGCAGGATTTGAGTCCCTGGCAGCGTAGTGTGTTACTGATGGTAGGCTTTGTTACTTTGGTCCCAGCTCTCTGCAGGTCATTCACTAGGTCCACCCGTGTGTTACGATCAACTAGGTGTGGTGGGTGGAATCAGGCGCAGAGAGCAGGGTTCAGTCGTTTTTTAAATTTATTCCCCAGCGCAACAAAACAGTCACGCCAACACACAGGGCGTATGTATATAAGTTGCCAGTCCAAACAACAGGACAAAATAGTCCGGAGAATAAATACACAAATAAATCACACCATCAAACACAGAGTAACAAAAACAAGCCCGCACAAATACCCAGCGGGCCTAGTGCCCTTAAATACCCTACAAACAAACCCTAATACAAAACAGGTGTACCCAATTACCCAATAACCCAAAACAAACGGAAAGGGAATCGATGGCAGCTAATAGGCCGGCGACGACGACCGCCGAGCACCGCCCGAACAGGAAGAGGCACCATCTTCGGCGAGGTTTGTGACACCGTGTGGTTCTGGGATTTTTGCTCACCGTTCTTGTGATCATTTTGACCCCACGGGGTGAGATCTTGCGTGGAGCCCCAGATCGAGGGAGATTATCAGTGGTCTTGTATGTCTTCAATTTCCTAATAATTGCTCCCACAGTTGATTTCTTCAAACCAAGCTGCTTACCTATTGCAGATGCAGTCTTCCCAGCCTGGTGCAGGTCTACAATTTTGTATCTGGTGTCCTTTGACAGCTCTTTGGTCTTGGCCATAGTGGAGTTTGGAGTGTGACTGTTTGAGGTTGTGGACAGGTGTCTTTTATACTGATAACAAGTTCAAACAAGTGCCATTAATACAGGTAACGAGTGGAGGACAGAGGAGCCTCTTAAAGAAGAAGTTACAGGTCTGTGAGAGCCAGAAATCTTGCTTGTTTGTAGGTGACCAAATACTTATTTTCCACCATAATTTGCAAATAAATTCATAAAAAATCCTACAATGTAATTTTCTGGATTTTTTTTTCTAATTTTGTCTGTCATAGTTGAAATGTACCTATGATGAAAATTACAGGCCTCTCTCATTACTTCGCCACTATGGACTATTTATTGCCTTACCTCCTCATACCATTTGCACACACTGTATACAGATTTTCATTTGTGTTATTGACTGTATGTCTGTTTATTCCATGTGTAACTCTGTGTTGTTGTTTTTGTTGCACGCTTTGCTTTATTGTGACCAGGTCGCAGTGGTAAATGAGAACTTGTTCTCAACTAGCCTACCTGGTTAAATAAAGGTGAATAAAAATAAATAAAAAAAGCAAGACCTGTTAAAAAATTTGATATGTGCCCTAGCCTACCACACAAAGGCACTATGGATTTATTCTTCCTGGTTGACACAGACATGCTCAGGAAAGTGATATCACAACTTAAGACTTCTACCTGCCTTCTCGATCATATCCCCACCATTTTCTTCAAAACAGTTTTTAATTGCATAACTAAAGAAGTGCAAGCTATTGTTAATCACTCTCTGTTTACAGGCACTTTCCCACTGCACTAACAACTGCTATGGTGAAAGAATAAATGTAATCAAGATTCTTCAGCTCTTAGCAATTTACGGCCAATCTCCAACCTTCCATTCTTAAGCATTCTTGGTGTTCAAATAGCTAAATTACTGCCAACTCTAGTTTTTTTTTTTTAATATGTCAATCTGTTTTTTGTGCCCACCACAGCACAGAGACACCTTTGGTTAAAGTGGTAAATGATCTTAGAGCCAACAGACGCCAAACAGCTCTCTGTCCTTGGATTTAAGTGATGCATTCTACACTGACCATGATGTCCTTCTGGACAGACTGGAGATGTGGGTTGGCCTCTCTGAGACAGTTCTAAATTGGTCTAGGAACCTATTTAACTGGTCAATAGTTCTTTGTCACCCTTGGTGAACATAAATCAAAGAAAATACAGATCACACGTGGTGTACTGTTCAGTTTATATATATGTTACCCCTTGGCAGTGTTATCAGAAACCACAGCATTGATTTTCACTGCTTTGCAGACAGTACACAACTTTACATCTCTGTCTCACCAGAGGATTTTAGCTCCACGGATAAATGATTAGACTATTAGTGATTTAAATACTTGGATGGCTCACAATTTCCGCCAGCTAAATCAAGACAAGTCCGAGGCACTTATTGTTGGAGCCAAAGCAGAGAGAGAATCTAGCCACACATTTTAATTCATGGGCAATAAAGATTAAACACCAGGTAAAAAACCTTGGTGTTATTTTAGATTCTGAACTCAATTTCGAATCACAGGTTAGGAATGTGTCCAAATTAGCTTTTTACCACCTGAGGAACATTGGCAAGGTATGGCCGTTTCTATCTCAGGCTGATACAGAGAGACTCATCCATGATTTTATTACAAGCAGGCTTGACTACTGTAATGCTCTCCTGTCTGGTCTACCCAAGAAAGCCATTGGTCAACTGCAAAACATACAGAATGCTGCAACATGGGAACTGACCAAGACCAGATGGAGAGCACACACACTACACCGGTTTTAAGGTCTCTGCACTGGCTGCCTGTGAGCTTTAGAAATACTTTAAAGATTATTCTATTGGTTTTAAATCAATCCACAACTGTGCACCCAAATACAAGTTAGACATGATTTTAAGTTAGGTACCCAGTTGGTCCCTCAGGTCCTCTGGCACTGGCCTTCTAACTATCACAAGCCTAGGACCAAGAGGCATGGAGAGGCAGCCTTTAGTTACTATGCCCTCAGCCTCTTGAACAGCCTGCCAGAGAACATGAGGGGGGGCAAAACTGTGGACATATTTAAAAGAGATCTTAAAACACACCTTTTTAGCTTTGCTTTTCCTTAGGGTGCTTTTTAGTCATTCAGTTTTTGTTATTATTTTGTTGTTTATCCTCTTGTGTTTACTGTGTAGTAAATATATAATATAATTTATTATATTTTATTTTCATTGATTTGTATTTGTTTTTTCCTGTATAAATAAAGCTTGATTTAATAATGTAACCTCTCACATAGAAGCCTTCTCCAGGTTGAAAAAGTAAAGGAGACACAATCTGCAGTTTATAAATGAAATACTGCTGCCCCCTAGAGGATTCTGAGGAGAGACTCCAAGATGTGTTTGAATACCCATTCTAACATATTGTATACTACATACTTAATGACTATATACTACATACTATTAGTTAATTCTAGTATACTGTAAACGAACGGTATTGTTTCAGTTGAGCGTACTAGAGCTTCGCCTGTCTACCAGATGTTGATGCTGTTGCTATGCAACCTCTTACTAGCTTGATGGCGTAACAAATGACTAGCTAAACATTTTACGTTTTCGGGTGTGTTTGGAAATCCAATCTGGAGTGACAGAGCGCGCTCTGCGCGTTTGTATATTCTGCTCGTTGTCAGATTGTCTGTTAGTAAATTCAGAGCACACACTGGACGCTCTGGCCGAGGAATAGCCTGTAAATTTGATCCAAGCGTTCAATGGCAGTCAAACACTTAAGCTAACGTTGGCTAGCTACTTCCAGACACAAATGAGAGAACACCTCACTGACCATTGTACTCTCCCTAGCAGAGCTGGTTAGGCTGTTTTCCAGAGCGTTGGTGACTGTAACTGCTGCTGGCAACAATTTAATTATGCTGTTTTTAGGACTTTTACTGACACCGGCCATTTTCAACTTTGTGTTGAGTGTTCATAAATTAATCAGTTATTCTGCACGAGAGTTCTCTGAAATCGGAATAGATAGCCAGAATTAACCATGTCAAATGAAATGCACGACTATACCGCTAAGCTAAGAATTAATGTGAATAATCATGTCAATAAACGTTGTGTAGTTAGTTAGATATCATATACTTTAATATACTGCCTAGCCAGTTTGTTGATTAGGTGCCAACTAACGTTAGGTAACTAAGTTAGCTAACATACCGGTACATTTATTTATATATTTTTTATTTCACCTTTATTTAACCAGGTAGGCAAGTTGAGAACAAGTTCTCATTTACAATTGCGACCTGGCCAAGATAAAGCAAAGCAGTTCGACACATACAACAACACAGAGTTACACACGGAGTAAAACAAACATACAGTAGAAAAATAAGTCTATATACAATGTGAGCAAATGAGGTGAGATAAGGGAGGTAAAGGCAAAAAAAAGGCCATGGTGGCAAAGTAAATACAATATAGCAAGTAAAACACTGGAATGGTTGATTTGCAGTGGAAGAATGTGCAAAGTAGAGATAGAAATAATGGGGTGCAAAGGACCAAAATAAATAAATACAGTAGGGAAAGAGGTAGTTGTTTGGGCTAAATTATAGATGGGCTATGTACAGGTGCAGTAATCTGTGAGCTGCTCTGACAGCTGGTGCTTAAAGCTAGTGAGGGAGATAAGTGTTTCCAGTTTCAGAGATTTTTGTAGTTCGTTCCAGTCATTGGCAGCAGAGAACTGGAAGGAGAGGTGGCCAAAGAAATAATTGGTTTTGGGGGTGACCAGAGAGATATACCTGCTGGAGCGCGTGCTACGGGTGATTGCTGCCATGGTGACCAGCGAGCTGAGATAAGGGGGGACTTTACCTAGCAGTGTCTTGTAGATGACCTGGAGCCAGTGGGTTTGGCGATGAGTATGAAGCGAGGGCCAGCCAACGAGAGCGTACAGGTCCCAGTGGTGGGTAGTATATGGGGATTTGGTGACAAAACGGATGGCACTGTGATAGACTGCATCCAATTTATTGAGTAGGGTATTGGAGGCTATTTTGTAAATGACATCGCCGAAGTCGAGGATTGGTAGGATGGTCAGTTTTACAAGGGTATGTTTGGCAGCATGAGTGAAGGATGCTTTGTTGCGAAATAGGAAGCCAATTCTAGATTTAACTTTGGATTGGAGATGTTAGTTGTCCACATATTCTAAGTCAGAGCCGTCCAGAGTAGTGATGTTGGACAGGCGGGCAGGTGCAGGCAGCGATCGGTTGAAGAGCAGGCATTTAGTTTTACTTGTATTCAAGAGCAATTGGAGGCCACGGAAGGAGAGTTGTAAGGCATTGAAGCTCGCCTGGTGTCCAAAGAAGGGCCAAAAGTATACAGAATGGTGTCGTCTGCGTAGAGGTGGATCAGAGACTCACCAGCAGCAAGAGCGACATCATTGATGTATATGGTCCAAGAATTGAACCCTGTGGCACCCCCATAGAGACGGCCAGAGGCCCGGACAACAGACCCTCCGATTTGACACACAACTCTAACTCTACATTCAACATTGGTGCGGTTGGCTTCCGGGTTGGATGCGCGCCGTTTGTTCCTGTTTTTATGTTATTCTGTATTTTTCCGAGACAAAATACAGAATAACATAAAAACAGGAACAAACGGCTACGAGAAAGGCCATGGCCCTGAAACAAGCCAGCTCACGTTATAAGCAGCCTGGCTAGTTGCTTGACCGTATTGCTTGACCGGACAGGGCTAGTTGCTTGACCGTATTGCTTGACCGGACAGGGTTACACAACCCAACCAGCCGCACTGCTTCTTAACACAGCGCGCATCCAACCCGGAAGCCAGCCGCACCAATGTGTCGGAGGCTACACCGTGCACCCGGCAACCTTGGCTAGCGCGCACTGCGCCCGGCCCGCCACAGGAGTCACTGGTGCGCGATGAGACAAGGACCAAGCCCTCCCTAACCCGGACGACGCTAGGCCAATTGTGCGTCGCCCCACGGACCTCCCGGTCGCGGCCGGTTACGACAGAGCCTGGGCGCGAACCCAGGGACTCTGATGGCACAGCTGGCGCTGCAGTACAGCGCCCT
Source organism: Oncorhynchus mykiss (assembly GCF_057628025.1). Classification (NCBI taxonomy): domain Eukaryota; kingdom Metazoa; phylum Chordata; class Actinopteri; order Salmoniformes; family Salmonidae; genus Oncorhynchus; species Oncorhynchus mykiss. Next base: position 19,392,189 of record NC_143025.1, read on the forward strand.
TAACCACTGCGCCACCCGGGACGCCGCCTAGATCATGTTAAACAAGGTTGGAGTGTTGGAATGTGGAGCAATGAAATGGTGTATAAGTACTCGGTGACACCTACAGAACACAACTGTGAAGAGTTTATGCAAATATTAGCCTCTTATTGCAGGACTTTGACTATGGGAAATCACCTCCCCAGTCAGCCTATTGTGCATATTGAAATTCAAATTGCACTGTACAGCCTTACCTAAGGATTGGGGATCAATGAAATGAGGTATCAGTCTACTCAGTACACAAGTGCTTTTTTCCCCAAAGTCCTCAGAGTGATCAGGCTCCAAAACATCCACATTGCATAGTTTCTCCTCTGGAATTGTGTTCAATACACATAGTAGGTTCACTGGTAATATGTGGATCAATTCAGTTGTTTAAGAGTCCTGCAATAAGAGCTACAACGCTAATGTTCACTAGATGTCACTGAGTAGACTGATACCCCATGTCATTGATCCAAAATCCATAGGTAAGGCTGTACAGTGAAATAGGTATTCCCCAAATGCAATTCTATAGTCGTAACAATGTGATTTTCTGGATTTTTGTTTTAGATTCCGTCTCTCACAGTTGAAGTGTACCTATGATAAAAATTACAGACCTCTACATGCTTTTTAAGTAGGAAAACCTGTAAAATCGGCAGTGTATCAAATACTTGTACCCCCCACTGTATATTGTGGCTAATATATATATATATATATATATATATATATACTCCGTATTTTGGCAAATTTAGTACGACATCCGGGAACTTTTGGCATACTAACTATAGCCATACTATGACCAATAAGCATACTACTAGATTCACGTCATAACTAATACGGTTAGTGAGAGTATTCGAACACAGCTCCTGTTTCACTATTAACTACTGTACTGTGGTCATCTCTACATGCCATGACAATGCTAAGTAAACACATATTGATCAAGGACAGGTGTGATAATATACAATGAAGAGAGAACATACATTCCACATATGAGTTTATCAAGAAAACATGTTTCAATGATTCATGTCCACAGAGCTAAATATAGATTTCCTGCCCAATTATCATGAGGAAATCATATTTAGAAATGGGGCACAGTACACAGTACATTCAACAGTAAAACAAATTATGAAACTGGGCAATTCAAGTACCAGAAATGAGGTGTAATTTAGAGCTATATGGGAACAGCAATAGAAAGTGATATTTTGCTGATTACACAAAACATATCAGGCCAGGACTGATAAGGGGGTGAAATCATGTTGTTTGGCCTCTGTACTTGACATTTGTAATTCTTTACAAATTGTCCCCAAATCTCAATTACGCATAATTAATGTGGTTTGTGTGTTTGAAATTCCATACAATAAGATGCAACAACTGGCTCAGAATGACCCCAAATAAAGATTTTAAATAATTTTATTGAAAGATCAATTTCAGTCCCAGACCCTTATGGTTTCAAAAAGCAGGCTTTGGGTTTAAGCGACAACATCCCAGACTCTTTTCCAAAGCCATCTCTTTGCCAAAACAGCAGCATTTGTAATCATATGAAAACTTATACAACAGGTCACTTGGCACATCCAATTCATACCATGGTGTACTGTTCTGGCAGTTAATACTTAACACAACTAGTTCCATATCCAAGCAAATGGATTGACCGCAAGTGAAATGTATACAGTAATCATATCAGAATGTCTCTATAAAACAACTCAATGAGAGTATGAGACCAGCGAAAAGTTGCTTCTTATTTAAAGAGCTCATCATTACTGGGTGATGACAAGAATGGATTCTGGTCACAAAACATTCACCAGACCGCAATGTTCTCTTTCCAGAGGCAATCTGTCAGCCCCGAATGAATCTTTCAGCATCAGCCATGTTGCGTAGTGTTTGGATTTCATGTGTGATGAAACAGTAAACTTACACGGAAACATCTAAGCAGAGGCATGTAGATCCATTTGAAGTGAATAAGAGCCCCACTCACATCTTAACCAAAGGCTTGATGACATGTTATAGGGCAATACTGGTTAAAAAATGGGATGTTCAAAATAAACCAGCATTTACTCTGAAATTGATTATTATGCCATTTGGTCAATTCCTGGGAGAGCATCTTGTTTTGGTATTGAATATGGTCAGAACAATGTCAAATAGTTTCCATATTGAGGTTTAAAATCAGGGCTTTGCATGTCGTTGGGAAGCTGTTTCAAGTAAAGATACTAATACGGGGCATTAAGACATTCGGAAAGCATGCACTGATGGACAAAGTGAAAATATACATTTTGACAAAACCCAGGTAAGAGTAATATTTGCAACAAAAAAAGTGGACTTTTCATATTCACATAAAATGTCAATATCAGAAATGCATTAGTTGACTAGACCAAACTTGACTGAAGGGATTGAGAGCTTAGTGAAGAACAGTTTCCAAAACATTACAGCTTTTCTGATCATTTCAGGGGCTTTCAGGACATGTTGAAGAGCTGTAATACTGTAGCCTGGCAAATACACAAGAAGGATAATTGAGTCATCCACTCCACTTGGAAGATGTGAGGCTGGTCCTGGGTTAACAGTCACCTTGACAATCATATTGATGAACAAACACGGGGTTGAAAAAAAAAAAACTTGTTTAAGAGCAAATTGTTTGTATTGACTAAAGGGAAATTATAACCAACATATTCCACTACATTGAACAGAGAAGTTACAATAGTAAATGCTGCTGCATGGGGTATACTATTATCTTCCAATTTATGATTAAAACAGACAACATTGTGTTGAAGCTGATTATTCCATCTTCCCTGTTTGCATTAGGTGATAATTTTGCCTGAGGAGTGGGTTTTGCACATTTCTGACAGTGAACTGGCTTTACAATTGCGTAGGGAAGCTGAAAACAACCTTGCCCCACAGCAGATCGGCATAGCCAAGTACCATCACTAACTAGAATTACAGTTTACCATGACCAATTATGAAAAATACTTGACCAGCCTGCGTTAACCCTTTATATTCATTAAGCTCCTATCAGCCGAGGATGCAGCTGCTCTTCCATGATGTCCTTCTGGTTAAGACATATGAACAAGAAGTAAGAAAAGCCAAACAGAGGCACCTGTGCCTGACTGGAGTTTTTATAGCATTGTCTTTATTAATTGATGGGGAGTTGTATCTCTTTAAAAGGAAACAAATTATGAACAGCAACAGATGGATAATTTGATGGCAGCTTTTGCATAAAATACTGGCTGACATTCAAGATGAAGAAAAAAACAAGACACTGCCTTGTAGTACTGATTGAGGAGTGTAAAATTATAACAGATCTTGTTTCCCCTATGTAAGTCCAAAAGAAAAAAATAAATTAAAAAAGAAAACATAGTAAAATAGTTGATCAGAAAACGTGATATCACAATCCATATTTTTTTTCTCTGAAACTATTTGCATTTGGCTTAAGATCTGCTGACTCCCTTTCAGTGTCACTATCACCCCCCAGTCTACAAACCAGGAAAGGCTGTTTGGAGACGTCCAAAGAATGTGGATTTTCCATTTCTACTCTTTGAGAAATCTGTGTGCACTAAGGTGGGCTGAGAGTATGAGAAACACCACCACAAAGCTTTTCCGGATGCAATGTAGCTACACAACGATCTGGCCAAACATGCCACAGTCTTAAAAAAAGAAAATATAATGTGGTCTGCTTTGTCCTCACTAGTGCTTTTGGCCCCAATGAGGGGAATACTCCCTTCATGGCATCTTTAATAAGTACTTTTAGAGCAAGCAGAATCCAGTTTCTTTCTCTGTCTGGTTTCCAGAGAGAAAAGAGTAAATGTCAAACTAGTGCCAGTTATGAAGTTGCTGATGATCATATTCTGCTATAAGTTTCTTTATATGTGCCAGTTTGTTGTGTAGATATTCACAGCGATTCTTCTCTTGGCTATAGTTTCGATTCGTCTGTGAGGGATAGAAAAACAATTAGTATTTGCGCAGAAATTCCTTGAGCAGCTTTACGAAAAGGAAAAAAAAAGAAATCACAGATGCAAAGCTTACCTTTTTTATTTTACGATACTCTTGGAGTATCTGATTGTGGATTGTCTGTAAAAGAAAATACAAAACGATTTATAAAATGGATCAATCAGTGATTTCATTCAAATTTTAATCCTGAAGTCAAACATGAAAACAAAAATAACTCTGGACGGCACCATAGTGCAGCTGAAGTGCTTAGGCAGAACAGTAGTCACAATGCTCCAGGGGGTGTACCTTGTACTGGTCTGTGCCTTGTTGGAGCTGCTTGAGCTCAGTGTCGAGCACAGTGAACTGCCGAGTGATGCCCTCTATCCGAGAGTGGAGGCCACGGTACTCACTGTACTCAGTATTAAAGTCATTCTTGTAGGTCTGACGCTGCTCGGAAGAGCCAATCACGGTATACTTCCTGTTCAGAGAGGGGGGGGGGGGGGAAATGCAGAACTAAGAAAGAGGAGTGATTCAATGAAATACCTTTCAATTGCGTACTTTCCATGTCGTCAAGATCTGTTGCTGGAAACAGTCATTTCATTATACATGTATTGTGGTTTTGTAAGAAGAAGGAAGTGCTTACGATAAATAGTCTGCCATCTCAGTCGATGACGAAGGAACACTGGTGTTGTTGCACATTCCATTGAGATCTGAAAGGAAGCACAAGGTGACTTAGTAAGATAACCCTTCTCCATTGAAGCCGATACATGAAGACTCACTATTTATTATCACTTACATCAGTCAGGGCTTCCATTCACAAGAACGCAGACTGCAGTAATCTAGGTAGTGTTCATATATACATTTGATCAATTCATGTCAATTGGGACAAAATCAGATATTTGAACTGTAAGGATGAGTATGTGTTGTCTTTCCATTGTGCAAAAAGTCTGATGAATTACCCGATTTAAAACTCATTAACTAGAATCATGCTTAGCAGTAGAGGTCCCCAATTTTGCCAATTGGTCACCTGATTTAACTGAGTGCCAATGTGATTACTACAAACAATGACTATAGATCTCTATACTATGACAACTCACCTGCGCTCCTGTGTGGAATACTGCTGCTCTTCAGGTTGTCAGGGCTGGAAGTGATGTCACAGGCCTTTCTTGGTTCAGGAATACGCTCCTCCACTCCCTTCCTCTCCCTCTCTTTCTCTCTCTCCTTGGACTTTTCCTTGTCTTTGTGTTTTTTGGACTTCTTCTTGGACTTGCCGTGCAGGGAAGGCGAGGAGCTCTTGCCTCGGGGCCTGTCAAGGCCCATGTGTCTGGGGGACGAGTGGCCCAGGCTTGGTACGGACAGTGCTGCAGGCCCAGAGAAGACGGGTGGCTGGCTCAGTCTCTCGGCCATGGCTGCCTCCTGGCTCTCACAGTCCCGGCCATTGTGGCTGGAGTCGTTGCTGACGTCAGAGAGTGGGTCGAAGGGCCGGGGTATGTCCAGCAGGGGGAGCTGGGAGCTGGATGTCACACTGTCTCCTACTGCCGCGACCACGGCCCCGCTCACCTCCTTCCCATTAGAGGAACTCAGCTTGCCATTTACTGGTCCCGCTGCCTTGTTGGCTAGGTGTGATATCCTGGGCTTTTTGTTGGCCAGTGGATCGATGAAATCCGCAGCCGGCCGTTTCTGGCAGAAACAGAGTTTGAGGCACAAAATGAAACTGGGAATGTGAACTCATTTCACCTCTAAGGATTCTGAGAAAAACTATGAGCTATAGTTTCTATTGATGACACATCAAGATAAAGAATATATACAAAAATTAAGTTAATGTGAAGTGCTGGTGAGAAGCAGAGGAGAAGGTCAGAGTAGTCAGAGTGAAAGGGAACTCAGCTACACTGAGTGTGTGATAACCGTGCCCTTTCCACACAATGCATGGTATTGTATTACTAACAGACTTCATTTGAACCGGCCTACACTAACAACTTCAGAAGTGGCTGACCTAATCACAGTGGAGCAGGAAGTCCTTGGTTCTGAAATAATACTAGGCCCAGTTTAAAGCCCTGTGGACCGGCACAGCTCCTTAACCTGTTTAGTTTGGCAGAACTCCTCGAACGTCTCTCACCAAACCAAACTGGCCACATAGACAACTGCTCCGCTGTGGGTTTCTGTTTACAGCTAGTGTTCAAAAACTCCCTCTTTTCAACACCATTGCACGTTTGTGTGTACGAAGGAGGGGGAGACTGGAGTGTGTATTTGCTAATGTGTAAGGGAGGGAACGGAAGGGAAAGGACATGAGGTGTCTGAGGTGAAAACCCAGAGGGGAAGGAGCTAATAATAAAATCTATAGTAACTCCACAGAGAACAATGAGACATATTTCCCTTGATGTATAAATGCTCCTTGCTTGTTCTGCCCACTATGACTAATTTGCTCCCATTGGAAACGACAAGCTGTGGTCTCTCTTGGTTTAGTTATAAAAATCTTTGGTAACTCCTCCTTAGAGGACGCTCTGTGAAGACGGTGGGGAGGAGGTGGAAAATATTAAAGGGGTGGAGGAGCATGGCGCGTGTAGCTCAGTTGGTAGAGCACAACGCCAGGGTTGTGGGTTCGATTTCCACGGGGGACCAGTATGGGGGGAAAAGTATGAAAATGTACGCCCCTCACTACTGTAAGTCGCTCTGGATAAGAGCGTCTGCTAAATGACTAAATGGCTAAATGGCTTACCTGCAACGGGGAGCTGCTGGACAGCTCTTTGGGAGGGCTCACTGGGAGTGGGACCTCCACTGGAGGTGGCGGAGCCACTGTGGTGGTGGTCGTCGTGTTCTGAGTCTGACTTTGGGCCTGACTCATTTTCCTAAAACAAAGCAAGTCACAAACTGAGTCACCACACAGTGAGACATAAATAATACATTGCAGAGAGGCCAAAATTTTGACTTTCATTATTTGGGGTAAAACTTTGAGTTCGGGTTAAATCTATTACTGAAGTAGGTCGAGGCACATTGGGGCCATATCTGCGAATATTAGAAAAGTGTAAACTTTCTCAGGTCTCAAAATGCGCATCAGACAATTAAAATCAATCAGCGTAGTTGCACTTGATGAAATACTACATACTGTATATCCACCAACCAATGGCATTTCTTAAAATAGGTCAAATTGTTGAATGCCAATATAGCATGATGCATTCTTGACTAGGCTACTAACGTTAGACAAAATGCAAAAGGCAAGTCTTCGCATATAGGCCTATGACAAAAATGAGATTTTTGCTAATCCGTTTCACACACACACTCTTCTGTGGGAAAAATATCAAGGTCTATACAACATTTAATGCACATGAAAAAAAAAAAAAAAGTCAAAGAGCCATGGCCTTTTCAATTGGCTGTCATGTACCATCACATCCTGGTGGTACACACTGCCAAAGAGTTTGACTCTAAAATGGCAGTGTACATTAAAAGGAAAAATCCGACAACACTGAAAAAAAAAAAAAGTGGTTAAAAAAAAATTTTTAAAAAAAAAGCCTGCGCTTTCTGTCGTTTCTTCAAGATGTCTGCAGCATTGTGACGTATTTGTAGGCATATCATTGGAAGATTGGCCATAAGAGACTACATTTTCCAGGGGTCCGCCCGGTGTCCTGTGTCTAAATTGGTGCGTAATCTTCAGTTGCGGTCATTTTCTCCTGGAATTCAGGACAGAAAGCACACTTCCACGAACGATATATCATTGAAGAGATATGTGAAAAATACCTTGAGGATTGGTTCTAAACAACGTTTGCCATGTTTCAGTCGATATTATGGAGTTAATTTGGAAAAAGGTTCGGCGTTTTGATGACTGGATTTTCGTTTTTTTTTTGGTAGCCAAACGTGACGCACCAAACGGAGCGATTTCTCCTAACCAAATAATCTTTCAGGAAAAACTGAACATTTGCTATCTAACAGAGTCTCCTCATTGAAAACATCTGAAGTTCTTCAAAGGTAAATGATTTTATTTGAATGCTTTTCTGGTTTTTGTGAAAATGTTGCCTGCTGAATGCTAATGCTAACGCTAAATGCTACGCTAGCTAGCTACTGTTACACAAATGATTGTTTTCCTATAGTTGAGAAGCATATTTAGAAAATCTGAGATGACAGTGTTGTTAACAAAAGGCTAAGCTTGAGAGCTAGCATATTTATTTCATTTGCGATTTTCATGAATAGTTAACGTTGCGTTATGGTAATGAGCTTGAGTCTGTATTCATGATCCCGGATCCGGGATGGCTAAGTGCAACTGGTTTTAAATAAAAGGTTAAATAAAAATATGGCCAATATACCACGGCTATGGGCTGTTAAGCATGACGCATCACGGAGTGCATGGATACAGTTGTTATCCGTGGTACATTGGCCATCTACCACAAATCCCCAAGGTGCCTTATTGCTATTATAAACTGGTTGCCAATGTAATTGGAACAGTAAAAAGTATATTTTTGTCATACCCGTGGTATATGGTCTGATATCAAATCAAAGTTTGTCACGTCCGCCGAATACAACAGGTGTAGAGACCTTACAGTGAAATGCTTACTTACAGGCTTTAACCAACAGTGCAAAAAATGTATTAGGTGAACAATAAGTAGGTAAAGAAATAGAACAGTAAAAAGACTATACAGTAGCGAGGCTATATACAGTAGCGAGGCTATATACAGTAGCGAGGCTATATACAGACACCGGTTAGTCAGGCTGATTGAGGTAGTATGTACATTAAGGTATGGTTAAAGTGATTATACATATGATGAACAGAGAGTAGTAGTAGTGTAAAAGAGGGGTTGGCAGGTGGTGGGTGGCGGGACACAATGCAGATAGCCCGGTTAGCCAATGTGCGGGAGCACTGGTTGGTCGGCCCAATTGAGGTAGTATGTACATGAATGTATAGTTAAAGTGACTATGCATATATGAACAGCTTTCAGCCCAATCAGCATTCAGGGCTCAAACCAGGTTTATAACTGTAAATAAATCCCCTTTGCGGATATGCATAACCATAGATAAATCCGACAGCAGAGTTTGAGTGATGAAAGTTGGACAGAGGATCTTAATCTCTGAGCAAGAAATACTTGGACGAACATAATAAATTAATGCTAGGCTATTTCCTGGCAAATGTGCTGTTATTTCCCAGATGTTAAGACTACAAACCATTATAAAATAGCCTATTTGTGAGATTGACTTGTCATTTCAATAGGCATAGGCTACAGACTGATTGCAATTCAACTTTGCCATTGTTTGCTTAGACAAAGGCAGGTAGCCTATAGGTCTACTTCTCATTTCAGATTGTCTAAGCAACTGTAGACTATATGTAGTCAATATGTAAACTCAATGATTTAGCAGCTTGCTTGGTTCAAATTAAGATTTATTCAACATGAATAGCGAGGCGATTTTGAGGTAAGTGCTTGTGTTTCCCAAACCATGCTGGAATAGGCTACTGAGGATGGGGTCATAACTTTAAATCACTGAATTAAATATTAATGTATATGAAGTGAATATGCTTGTCAACAAAAGTATTTTGTTTTGTTTTTTAACTTGTAGCCTAATCTAATCTGACCGCTGTTACCGTCAACTGATCGGCAATTGCGATAGAGCTTTGATAGCTTCCAATTTATTTAACTAAACATGTCCCTTAATAATGGCATAATAACATTGAAGTTAGGCTATTTATTAAATTGGTTTGCCAGCTACAGGTAGGCTACACAAGTGACAAATTGATTTGCAATGACTTCAGTGATATCGTCATTTCAACATATGTATTGTATCAAATGGTTACTCACAATGGCATATAAATTAATAGGCTACTTGATGGCCAGAGGAAAATGTATCATTCTCCACATTTAATGTCAGTTTCATTGAGGACTTTTGTCAATGAAAAGAACCACGCAAGGGTGTTCCATAACTTCCACTTCAAATTCTCTCTTGGCCAGCCCCCGAGACCAAAGAATTGAGCATGTGTAAAACCCTTCGCTTTATATGGTTTTCCATGAGAAAAGTTGACATTGGAATCAACAGAATTTTGCAAATATATCCAATGCGCTCTAGAGCGCCTATAGTCGTTTTTCCTGTGCTTTGTAGCCTGATTTCTTGATGTGCATCAGTTCTAGCGCGTTAATGTTTTATGGAAGAAAGGTTGGAAATAGGTGTCTCCATAATGACAACGTGAACGTGATTGGTCGACAATCTGCTGGTTGAGGCGTTATACGTTCATTGGATCCATATCTCCTTTCTATAATATCTCTAGGATTTGGCACCATGCGATGCACCCCCCTGGACTAAAGGGGCAGACAAATAGGAAACATTTGCAAGACCCTCTGTTAAATTACACATTTCCTGAGGTAAGAATATCTTTAAAAAAATATATATATATATGATCAATGGCTCATTCGAGAGTTGTGACATCAGATAGTATTGAAATCTGACATGTATGATAGACGTTTTCGCGATCTTAAAGTCGTATTCTTATTAACTTCCAATGTAGCGAAAGACTTCATCACAGTGCTACATCATGCCGGACGGATTTCTACCTGGTTGAATACCAATAACTCACAGATACACATGAAAACATTAAATGACCCAGGTAAATCAACAGATCAGAGATGCACAAAAACAACATAACATTCAACAAACATTTTTGTTAAGGAAAACACTTCACTGCTGTCCTCGATTCAAAATAGCTCATGTGATTATAATTAGGCATATAAAATATTGTACATGTAAAGTGTAGTATAGCAGCAATTATTATTTAGGTAGCAGTGCCAGTAGCCTGTGTGTCAACAAGATTATATTTAAATGTATTTGTAACAGTTATTTACAAGATTTTGGCTCCACTTCTCAACACAGCAACACAATAAATGTAATTCCACATTTCAAAAGGGGGAAAAAAATTAATGTGAGATTCAAACCCTTTCCATAATCTGCGACAATTACGCAGAGCTAGGCACTACATAGAGCTATTTGACCAGTCAGTCAAGCATGAGATCGAGTTTAATTGGATGATATGGAATTTGAATCATATATAAAATCACCACCAGCTGTGCAGGTTAACACAGAGCTAAATCAGCCAGGTTATCGGCGGGGAACAGATAACAGTGTGTGCTCACGAGCAACTACTTTGACGGTTTTAAATTACTAATGCGCATTGAGATGGAGAAAAAAGTTTAAACAAACCTTTTCTAATGTTCTGTTAAGGGATTTATTTGATCAATAATGACTAATTATGTATACATTTCAATCAGGACTAACTAATCAGAATACGATTATGTTACTGTATAGATGTATGAATATTATTTTAATCCTAGTACTGAATATAATGTGTGTAATTATAATCAAGAATTAGAACAATGACTGTCTGTTCCTTGGTAGAAACAAATTAACTTATCGTCAGACTGGCTAGAATGCTTATCTACACAGGAAGACCTTGGCTCGGTCATAAATGATCTAAATTGGAGGGAACGATGCAGGAAGACTTGAGAACTAAACTGCCATTGTACCGGAGTGGAGGAGAGACGCGACAGTTCGAAACCTAAATGAAGTCATTTTCAGTTTATAACCTGTTGTAAATTGTATCATGTTCAGTACTCTCGAGAATAAACGCTAGTGCTTGATTTTGAGACTGGTCTCCACGCATTTTATGCAAATAAGTTTCTTACAAATCCTTAGAAATGAGCTGAGTGTATTAATTTAATTCCTCTAACATGTTCACAAGTAGAGCCCCATTGAGTTGGCAAGTCTGCAATGAAACTAGTACTAGGTGGTTGTGTTAATTCATAGCACCAACTCCAAGGTTAACTCTATTCTCTGTTCCAATGGACCTGTGACATATTGGCACATGACAGCATTATGGTGGCCTTGCTCTACATTGTTATTTTCCTCAACTCAATGCCATTCAGTCTCAGACAGATACAAATAAAACTGACCTGGTTTAACACAAGTCAGACATCATGAACAGATCATTGACAAAGCCTTGGGTGAGATGTTAAGTTACAGTTGCATAAAAAAATAGAAAGTGTGTAATGTGTACATAAACAGAAGGTTATTTGTGTATGTTGGTAGTGTGGACAGTAGGGGGCAGTGGGATACACTGGGGAAATCTCCAAACCCCACCCCGACAGAGAGCAAGTGGTAGGGAGGAGAAAGAGGGAGAGAAAAAGCGAGAGTACGCTAGAGGGGTGGGGAGAGCAGACTAGGGGAAAGGCTAGCTGCTGTGCTCTGGTCAAGTCCCAACTGAAGACGAGCAAGCCCAGGCCTGGACCTTGGACCAGTGCCACCTCACACATGGATCAGCATGTGCTGGAACAGTGTTGCATCACAGGCCTTCCGATCATTTTGCTCACTACTCTTGCGTGACTACAGCTGGTGTTCAAACTTTAGGGGAGGGAGGGTGGTCAGCTCATAAGCTAGCCAAGCTTAAAGTCCAGTCCAAAAATACATATGGTTGAAATATATTGCTTTGGGATGACTTCCACAGAAACATTGAATAATTGAGTATGTGAAATATTCCCTGCTATATTGAGTCCAACAAACTTTGGGTCAACTCCGTAAACCCAGCTAAGACCTCTGCAATGCCTGCTCTAAATTTAGCTGGGATGTACATTTCCTCTACTGCCCCAGATCTTAAAAAACAGCTTTTTCCACTGGGTCCCACCAAGAAAAAAAGCCAGCTAGTTCTGTCAACAAAACAGGGCAGAGGGAATACTCAGAGCAGGGATCCACACAGAGAGAGCAGTGCCTGGTTTCAGACTAGAATCTACTATTCCCTGAGCATACCTGGAGCTCCTGGGATTCTATGGAAGTTTGTTTAAACCAACACACAAAGCAGAGGTGATAAACTCCAGAAACCAAAGTGGGGATGATCCCATTATTGCTGGTTTATGCTGCTGGCAGTTATTGACATGTGGAGCTACACACAAAAGCATTGGTTTAATATGGCATGCGGTATAGTAATATAGCACCAACTAGCACATACCGAACAAGGATCCGCTTCAGAAGTTGCTGGTCTCCCTCAGTGTAGCCTGGCCAGTCCTTCTGAATGTCCTTAAACAAAGAGTCCTTCAATGTGAAGGTGTTGTCTCTCCCATTTAGGTTAGCCACCTAGAGACAAGCGACAGCAATCAGTGTATTACAATAATGCCATGATGCAGTATTCTGGAAGAATGTATTTCCTAAGCCTGTTCAAGAAATATACCATTATTAAATACCCTGCACCACTGGCAGTGACTGACTTGTTTTCAGTGGGCTTCAGGGCCAGCTAGGACTTACCTGTAACTACAGGCTAAGCCCTGGCTCTAAGTGTCTTGAAGGCTTGGGTCCTGTGACTAATTTATCAGTTGTGGGACAGAGCTCAGAAGGGCCCTCGGTTTGCCAAGGTCCAGCATACCCAACCTGTTGTGAAAGGCACTCTACCTTATGAGCATGGGTGTTATAAGATGGGTGGCACCAGCCTGAAATATGATTGACCCCATGTGAATTGGGGAGAGGGGGCACTAAGGGTGGCCAGAGCGCTGTCAATCTGGCTCAGATTAGAGAGAAAATACAGTGCGTTTGTTCTGGCAGTTTAGTGGGCTGGCTTTGGGACCAATGTTCCCTCTATTTCCAGCACCGAGCAAATTTCAGGTCTGCTGAGCACAAACTTGGATGTTTTGAAAAGTCAGTGCAACTTCCAGTGTGGGTTCGTTGTGAGCACAGAGGCTGTACCTGCTTTAAATTAAAACTAACTAGGGTTGTCCCAACTAAAAATAATCTTGGTCAACCAAGAGTCGTCTGTTCTTTCGACCAATCAATTGGTTGAAATGTTCAAACGTGTATTTTTCCATATATAGACATCCTATGTGTTTTATTCAAATTAACTATATGCACTGAGCTTGTATGATGTTTTAAGCGAACTGTTCAATTAAATAATTAAGACACAAAAATGACTAGATTTAGTCTGACCGCACTGACGAGCAACCGTTGTATCTCTTCCCTGCTGCAGCGACCACCACAGAACATCAACAGTGTGTATCGTGCTGCTGAAGCTGCATCATAATTACAGCCATTTCTGACTGAGAAGTTGTTACAGAAATCCCTAATTTGTTTAGGAAAAACAATCCCTATTCCCTCAACCCTTGCTCTCTTTACGTGATGTATGCAGATGACCAATAGGGCCTGACCTATAGCATATCATAATCACATAAATAAATCGATTATAACAAACTCTGAACACATAACAGCAAAATTAATGCATAGGACTTGACAAATAAACCTGAAACGGAGGAATGTTTACTGGTTGCTCAGGAGGTAAAGGGGAAGTCAAATGTGTGGAAAACAATTGACTTGTGGAAAATACTGATCAAGAAAAAGGAGCAAGTGCTGCATCCATATTAGGTGTGTCAAACAGGTGCTGTTAGATTACAATACAACTTTTGAGCGATTGGAACAATGTAAAAAAAAATAAAAAAAAATAAAGCGTACCAGAGAGGCTGTTAATTACAGCAAATACTAAAAACAGTCATTCATTTGTGAATGTAATTTCTGAAATGGAACAGTTTAGGCCTATTTAATATTCAATGGTCACTTTGCTTTTTTTAATTAAAAAAAACAAATGCTTTGATTGCATTTCATATCATGAATGACTGTATGCGGTGTTATGACGAACTAAAAATGAATGATTGATACAGTAGCCTATAAAAGTATTGAAATATAGACCTAACTAAGTTACGGTATTAAGAATTAACAGGATGTGCTCTTAGGCCTACAGCTTGATGGTGGTTATACAAGGATGGGTGCTCCCAAGCGGCGCAGTGGTCTAAGGCACTGCATCCCAGTGCAATACCTGGTTCGAATCCAGGCTGCATCACAGCCGGCCGTGATTGGGAGTCCCATAGGGTGGCGCACTATTGGCCAAGCGCCGTCCGGGTTTGGCTGAGGTAGGCAGTCATTGTAAATAAGAATTTGTTCTAAACCGACTTGCCTAGTTTAAAAATATATATTTAAGGCTGCTATGCTAAGCCTATTAATGATAATGAAATGAATTATCATTAGCAATAACAATAAGGAGATCAAGGTTATAATTATTATGAACAGTGTAAACACAAATTTAATTATAAATATTACCAGAGAGGCTGGTCTAACGGAAAAAAAGTGTGAAGCCTTTATTACAGCATAGCAAAGATTAAAAACAGACTCATTTGTGGTTGCCTGAGGCTTGGTGCTCACAGAGCCAGTAGGCTATTAAACACACAAACAAGCAACTGAAGCAGGATCTGTCTTATTTTAGTAGATAAGGATGATTTATAAAGCCAGGCACATTTAACAGTTAGGCTATTGATTAAAGAACTAATTAAGTTGGGGTTTCCTCTCTCCTCACTTTTCTTAGACAATTAAGGCAAGGGCTGTTGTCTCATCTCAATAACTCCGCTGCCGCCTCCGGTGCATTGTTCTCAATACCAATATGCTGGATACCTTTGCTATTATGCACATAGCAACATGGTCTAGGAAAAGGCGCCAATTCAACAGCGCACCGACGTGTTTCAGAATCGCTATCCAACGCGGGAGAAAACATGTTATTTGTTGCACCATTGTTCTTACATATAACCATATAAAATTCAGTAAAACAGAAACGTCCCCTTTTCAGGACCCTGTCTATCAAAGAATTAGTAAAAATCCAAATAACTTCACAGATCTTCATTGTAAAGGTTTAAACACCGTTTCCCATGCTTATTCAATGACCCATAAACAATTAACATGCACCTGTGGAACGGTCGTTAAGACACTAACAGCTTACAGACAGACAGTAGGCAATTAAGGTCACAGTTATGAAAACTTAGGACACTTAAGAGGCCTTTCTACTGACACTGAAGAACACCAAACAAAAGATGCCCAGAGTCCCTGCTCATCTGTGTGAATGTGCCTTAGGCATTCTGCAAGGAGGCATGAGGACTGCAGATGTGGCCAGGGCAATAAATTGCAATGTCCGTACCGCAAGACGCCTAAGACAGCACTACAGGGAGACAGGACGGACAGCTGATCGTCCTCACAGTGGCAGACCACATGTAACAACACCTGCACAGGATCGGTACATCTGAACATCAAACCTGTGGGACAGGTACAGGATGGCAACAACTGCCCGAGGTACACCAGGAACGCACAATCCCTCCATCAGTGCTCAGACTGTCCGCAATAGGCTGAGAGAGGCTAGACTGAGGGCTTGTAGGCCTGTTGTAAGGCAGGGCCTCACCAGACATCATCGGCAACAACGTTGCCTAACCCAACGTCGCTGGACCAGACAGGACTGGCATAAAGTGCTCTACACTGACGAGTCACGGTTTTGTCTCACCAGGGGTGAAGGTCGGATTGCCGTTTAAGACATCCTCCTCCTTCATGTCGTACCCTCCTGCAGGCTCATCCTGACATGACCCTCCAGCATGACAGTGCCACCAGCCATACTGCTCGTTCTGTGCGTGATTTCCTGCAAGACAGGAATGTCAGTGTTCTGCCATGGCCAGAGAAGAGCCCAGATCTCAATCCCACGTCTGGGACCTGAGCACGTCTGGGACCTGTTGGATCAGAGGGTGAGGTCTAGGGCCATTCCCCCCAGAAATGTCCAGGAACTTGCAGGTGCCTTGGTGGAAGAGTGGGGTAACATCTCATAGCAAGAACTGGCAAATCTGGTGCAGTCCATGAGGAAGAGATGCACTGCAGTACTTAATGCAGCTGGTGGCCACACCAGATACTGACCGATACTTTTAATTTTGACCCCCCCCCCCTTTGTTCACGGACACATTATTCCATTTGTTAGTCACGTCTGTGGACTTTGTCAGTTTATGTCTCAGTTGTTGAATCTTGTTATGTTCATACAAATAGCAGGTGACAGTGAGAGGACGTTTCTTTTTAGCTGAGTTTACTATTTCAGTAGCACATGTCTTAGTGATGGACTGTGCCATCCCCACAGCCTCCACAATGGATCAGTCCACTCAGACAGGTGCCAATCAGACAGGTTTCTTGTACACAATGATCACCATTTTTTTGCAACTTGCTCGACTAAAGAAATCTCGGTCGACCAACAGCCTGTCGACCAAACCGGGTCAGCCCTAATTTTAACAGCGGCCAAGTAGACGACTGTGTCTTTGATAATGTAGGCCTACCAGAGTGGCCTACCATAAAAAACAATGCAGAAAATCCATCCCACAACATTTTAACATGGAAGTTGCTGTTCTATCCTTCAGCCTACATTATCAGCCAATGTGTAGTGTTCAATGAAGGCCTACATTCAATGAGACTTTTGAAAAAACATGCAGGGTTTGACATGAACCTGTCTATCCACTTGTCCTTCAGACAAGGTGGTGACTGAAAATGTTGTATTGTGTTTGATGCAAGAAACCACAATCAAATAAAATGCATTAATCATATACCATCATCACTATAGAGTATACGACAAATGTACGCTACTCTGCGTATTGGCTACTTAGTTTATTCAAGCCTGTCTAAAAATACAACAATACCCCTTTAATAAGACATAAAAAAGCTCTTGACTCACTTTTCAAAGAAGTCTAGGAATGTACACGTTTTGTGCTCTTGTAGGAA
This sequence comes from Oncorhynchus mykiss, assembly GCF_057628025.1. Classification (NCBI taxonomy): domain Eukaryota; kingdom Metazoa; phylum Chordata; class Actinopteri; order Salmoniformes; family Salmonidae; genus Oncorhynchus; species Oncorhynchus mykiss. The sequence continues at coordinate 19,409,676 of NC_143025.1, forward strand.
GCAACCACTCCCCCATTGTGACCAGAAATGAGCTATAACTGGAATAATAACTCATCAACTAGCAAAAAATACGAACATATGGCTACATGGAGCCTTAGTTTTAATCTAAAAAAAAGTGCATCTATTCCTGACCGCTTGTGCCTGTCAATGCAATAGAATCCAACTCCGACACACTCTGCAAAATCTCCTGCATTGTTAGTTTTGCATTAAGATTGGATGATATTTGGGTAGAACACCATGATATGTTACTCCAGAGATCGCAATATCATCGTTTTACTACGTTAACAGGGACAAGTGAAGTTCAATCTCATGCTTCTCTGCTCGGGCTGGCAAAGCCCATTTTTTATTGTTTCAATTGCGGTGACTAGCTTTAAAACTGCATAGAAATGCAGCCTTTACAACATTTCTTGGAGGGGGGAAGAAACCACTGAACTAACTTGAATATTTTCCCTATGTTAATTTTCAAATGAATTTATTTTAATAAATTAGGGCAGATACAAATTAACACAATGCATCAATTTTCAAAGCTATTTGTGATACCCCAAGAACCCATGACTGGTTTTTGGTCCCCCCCATTAAAAAAATGTCTAGAAAGCCCCTGCCTATGAGTCTGACTGACTTGACTAACCTGTTGCAGGAGGCTGTCAAGAGAGTCTTTGTCGAAGGGCAAGAGGCCGTCCTTCTGCAGGCGCAGGATGAGCTCCGGCTTCCTATAGGGCTTGAGGGCCAGCAGGTGGGTGAGGCGCTCCCTCAGGGGCCTCTGCTGCGCCGTGCTCTTTTTCCCCGTGCTGCTGGAGATTATGACAGGCCGCGACGTCCGCCGCGACGGAGCGATGTCAGACAGGCCAGGCGCTGGTTTCCGGATCTGCACCTTCTTACCTGAGAAAAGCAACATTGTTGTTGAGCCTTTGTGACATCTAATCATGAGAGGTTGGGATTGTTATGAGAAGTTCTAGGGTTATCTGAAGTTCTCTTCAACAGAGAAAAGAAAACACTCCTATCAGGGTGAACTTTATGAGAGAACCTACGTTGTCTAGAAAGTTACCACAGTACAATTAGTTGAACTAGCTGCTTCCTGGCAAAACAGCCACATTAATCAGACATCTGTGAACCTGTGATGGTGTTTGTGGTGACTGGGCAGTTAGTTGGTTCGTTTGAGTCAGAGACGTGAAGCTCTGAGCACCTAACCATCCGGCCAGCCCATTGGGCCCCACACAGGGATCCATGAGCATGCAATTATCCCTACGCTGTGAGCTCAGCCATTTTCACCAGAATTAAGGTCATACGGAGATAGAGTGTGACTAAGGCACAGCTTGGGACTCAAAATAAATTAAACCACACCGTTTCTGACTTCCTCTCCAACAAGTCAATTACAGCGTATTCTAGAAGCTTAAAAAAAAAATGCATAACAGAGATTATGGTGTTTCGGTTCTAGGTACACTTCTACTTCGTTTCTGTTCAGGGCTACTATGGTCTTTACTGAAGTGCAGCAGAAACAGTTTCAGTATGCAGCTCTCCTGAGACTAGTAAAAAGCCCACAGTCTGATGTTCACTTGAAGCAGCCATGCATGTCTCTGTGTGTGCGCGTGTGTTTTCAGTGTGGAAATACAATCTCTAGACTGGAGGCAGCTAGGATAGGAGGCTAAAACTGCCACTGGACAGGGCATCACTAGGAGGACGAAGAGCTGCTTGACTGATGCGGAAATAACACCATATTGAATTATAGCCTAGCTGATGAGCCTGCCACTGCTCTGGCTCACTGTCGCGGGACCCAAACACGCCCTAATATGAGACGGCTCACCATCAGCATTCACCCTGGATTTGAACCGACATGAGGGAAAGTGTCACAAAACAAAAACAGGAATGTAAAACCTCTTTCTAATACAGTATGCATACAGTATACATACATCCCTGACAGGGCTACAGGCCTTTTAAATTAGTAGCCTGTGTTCTGTTTGACTGAGGGCCTTACCACAGCTGAGTGTAAAGCGTAATGTCGAAGGGCCTTACCCACGTATCTCCCCCCAGGCTTGATGACGATCGCACCCCTGCTGCGGGTCTCCTCCTCTGCCTGAGCCATGCTTTGCCTGGCCTTCTGATAGGAGTCGTCTGTGGCACACACAGTGATCTTGTCCTGGATCCCACCCAGGCAGTCCAGCTGAATGCTCCCTTCACTGGGACAACAGAGGACAGGGTTACACAGAAACAAAGCCCTAGAGGTCAACTCACTCCCACGCTTGGGGAGATTCTCTTAGCTTCCCTACAAAAACCAAATGGCATTAGCTTACAGTTTGAGGAACATGTAACGAAAACAGAAACTAAATCAGTGCTTTTATTGCTAATTTTTTTTTATTTTTTAATGTAACAATTTAGCCTTTCTTTATGCTGCCCAACGCACCTTGCTGTGCTAATATTCATGACATACCACTGCCTTGAGTGCACCATCATTTGATTGTCTATTCAACTGTGGATTCCCACATTATCAAACCAATGTTGCATCAAATCCTATTCTTTCCTGGTTTTCCCTGCCTTTGATTCCTCCTCACATTGATGACGGTTTGGCAGGGGATACAACGGAATTGGCAGCCCTCAGTGGCTCTGCCCCGGGTTTATGGCGGAATTAGAGGCTCATGAGGATCCAGGTCGATGGGTGAACTCCAGCCGACCCAGTCTCTCATTAGAAATAGTTGAGGACATGGGTGTAGACAGTCAGAGCCAGGATTCAGTTCCTCTCCTTCCACCTCAATACGCAGACATCTGGCCCAATTCAATTAATTTGCTCAACATTTGTCTTTGATCAGACTGGGAGGCAAATAGGACAGAAAGCACACATGAGAGCAGATGGCACTCACTCTGCACCAAAGCCTGTGATCAGGAAGTTCTCCTCCAAACATTTATCAGAACTCTCCTAATCCAGTTCATCTCTTGACCATGTTAACAAACTCCTCCGTATGCAAACAAACAGTCACTCAATTTAGCCTGTCCAAATATATTTTTTCAAACCTACTGACATAGTGGAGTCATGGTAGCTTCATTCCAAAAAAAATTCATTTGAAATAAACTGTGTTTGCATGCATCAATGCTTATTATGCATGTATATGAGTGATGAATGTCTCATATGTCAAAGAGGATGAGGCCAGTGCCTCTGTGCTCACTCACCTGGTGATGTACTGCTGAATGCAGTCGAAACTTCCCTGTGGGTTGTCTCTACCAACATTGGACAAGTAGAAAGTAAACGTCCGCAGCTCATTTGGATTTTCCGACCGTGGTATTGAAATTTTCTGTGGACGGAGGAGAAAATTAAAAATCAACGGCCGACATTCTTCACGAGAGTGCATTTAAATTAACAATATAGGAAAGGTCATCCATAATCTGTTCCATCCAATACATCCAGCAGCTGATGTCACAGATTTAGAGAACAAATCTAAGTCTTGTTTGCTGAACGTCTCACTCAACCCAACTGTGTCAGTAGGGCGTTTGGGCCACCGAAATCCCGAACAGCTTAAATGCGCCTTGGGATAGATTCTACAAGTGTTTGGAACTATTTTGGAAGGATGCAACACCATTCTGCCACAATAAATACCATCATTTGGTGTTTTGTTTATGGTGGAAAACACTGTTTCAGGCACCGCTCCAGAATTGTTGAGATCTGTTGAGATCTGATGGCCGACACACACACCCTTTGGGAGCCCTCTTTCAAAGACACGGAGATCTCTTCTTCTAGCCATGGTAGCCCAAATAATGGGCAACTGAGAATTTTTATACATGAAGCATGATGGGATGTTAATTAACTCAGGAACCACATCTGTGTGGAAGCACCTGCTTTCAATATACTCAGTATCCCTCAATTACTCAAGTGTTTCCTTTATTTTGGCAGTTAACTGTATGTGTACTGTAAAAACAAATGTACAGTATAGGTAGGTGTCTATCAGGCTTGCATGGTGGCGATGTGGGAGGATGATGAGTAACAGGGTGAGGCTTGAGGCTAAAAGATGGGAATGCATAGCTGAGCTAGGCTAGTCTACAAGTCCCCACTGATCTGTGACATTCTGCTTGTTTAACTGGTAATGTAAGTAAATGTAACAAGCAGTAAATCGTTACACATAGGTATTTCTGAAGTAGTCAAGCCTGCTTAGCCATAATTGCTCTACTACTCCCACGTTACAGGTGTAGCTTCTAGGCAAACTTGGGAATGAGTGAAATTACCACCTAGACTACTGCCCAGCGCGGAGGCCTCTTAATCACAGGGTTCGTAGCTGGCCCACACATCTGAGGGAAAATAATTAGCCAAACACTGGGCTGCTTTTAAGAGACCCATGTGATGCAGATGTTGGGTTTTCTTGTAAAACGGATCCCGATTCCAGTATCACTATAGACAGGTGATGGTTGAGCTGTCAGAGTTCCGTTTTCAGTGAAACACCCTGTAATCTTCTTCAAACAACAGTGAGTAGGTTAAACTGGTAGTGAGAGTTTGGAGAAATGAAGACCGATTTTAAAGCCATATGCCTCTCTCCTACAATGGAAAACAAATTCTAGAATTTGGGCCTGGACTCCCATGAGGATTTTAGTTTTTTAAACCTACGCCTGCTGGGGTAGAGGGTAGTTGGCTATGTGAGCAAGTCTGACTTGTCTAACAGGAGTGGAGCTCCAGGCTTGAGAGAAGAACAGAGTGTTGGCTGGGGTAGAGCGAGGCATGGCAGGGGAGAGGGTGGTGTTGTTGGGAGTTCTGGCAGGCTTGCTGAGCAGGATGACCCCTGGCTTGGTCTGTTGGCTTCCTGCAGTGTTGGAGAGCTGTGACCCACTGCTCCTCTAACACACTGGGGCTGATATACTCAAAGACCGCTATCTCGGTCTCTCTCCCTCTCTCGCTAGCAGCCCAACTCGGTTTACCCAAGGTCCTAACACGTGTGGAGCCTGCAGGTGGCCAACTATAAATAAACACTGGGCTCTTGGTTATGTGAGACGCTCAGCCTCAGCTCCAGTACAAACCTGCCTTTTATGCTCCACATGAAGAGATCTAGCCTTTCACAGTGTGGAGTTATCAACCCATTGCTTTGTGTGTTTATAAGAAACTCTGAAAGGGATTAGACCCATTATTGTAATGTCCAATTGAGGTAGCCTGGATATTGCCTAGAAGAAAACAAACAGGACAATGATCATGCTTCCTCATTCAAACGTTCAGCTGAATATGATCCAATTCACCATTTCCTGATCATGCTTCCTCATTCAAACATTTCAATGAATATGATCAATTCACCACCTCCTGATCATGCTTCCTCGTTCAAACGTTCCACTGAATATTATCAATTCACCACCTCCTGATCATGCTTTCTCATTCAAACGTTTCAATGAATATGATCAATTCACCACCTCCTGATCATGCTTCCTCATTCAAACGTTTCAATGAATATGATCAATTCACCACCTCCTGATCATGCTTCCTCATTCAAACGTTTCAATGAATATGATCAATTCACCACCTCCTGATCATGCTTCCTCATTCAAACGTTCTACTGAATATGATCGATTCACCACTTCCTGATCATGATTCCTCATTTAAACGTTCTGCTGAATATCAATTCACCACTTCCTGATAACTGAGGTGACTGCAGATGTGCACACCAGACACCCCTCTCATCAGTAAGACTATGTCAATCTCACACACACAATTTACAAGGGTAGTGAGTGTATATGTATAACCTGTGATGATTAAGAGGCAGTGGGACTCACTGGAAGGCAAAGGAGGGGTGAGTCAGTCTGACACAGTACAGGATTACAGAGTCGGGCCCCAGCTGTGAATGTGGGCTGATTGAGGCTCCACGCAACAGATGCCCTGAACCCACTGCAGGCAGGCCGGGGCCAACCAACCAACAGTAATGCTGCAGCAATGGGCTACTGCTTGAGCCTACTGGCAGTTATCTATGGACACTGGAACTTCACATAGACGTTACAGTCAGGTGGTGAATTACTACCCTCTCAAAAATACTTTATCAACATGAAAACCAGCGAGCCTCAAACCCACACTACAACCAGACAGGTCGGAAGCTGCCTTCTCTCAGAGGAAATGCCAAGCCAAAAGGATGCATTTTATTACCAAAACCTGCACTCAAATGAGAAACAGGGAGCATGGAGAGGGGTAGTCCATCCTCAACAAAAAGCTGAATGAACAGCACACTCCAGCGCACCCTCTCCACCAGACAGACACGGTCACCCACCCTACCCCCTCTTCCATCTGAAAAGCAAATGGATTTTAACAACTATTTCCAACCCCCTTTTCTCTCTGCCTCCAGCTCCCCTCATCTTTTGCACAGTCCTGCAAACAAAGCCTCTTTTCAGGCCAGGGACACTGGAGAGGACTGGCCCTTCACAGCAGCTCCTCCTTAGCGCTGTAATTAATGAAACAGCTGAGGGAGAGGCCGTGCAAAGCAGGGGGCATTCATCGCTGACACAAGCCTGTCCTCCTCGCCAAATACAGCCAGACATACAGCCTGAGGAACACTGACACACTGTCGTCCACCCACACAGGATGTTTACCATCCTTGGCCTGTTTACCTTTCCTGACTATTCTATGAGCTGGTTCTATTATGCCACCTTGACCCTGGAAGTGACTGAATGAAAGCTCTGCCAATATGAATGAATGTAAATGCTATGGTCACACTGAGCAGCCAACACATCATTTAGCAGCAAACCCCCTCACTCCCCCGCTCTCATTAGCATTCCGGTGAACTAATAGAACAGGTTCCTATCCGGCCCAGCCATGATTCAGCCATTAAACACATGCATAATTCAGCACTTCAAACACCCAGTAAAAACACCATATTTTCTAACCATCTGATCTCTCAAGTTGATGGGAGCAATTACTGATACCTCCCGCTCCCACTAGAAGCATGAATTGGAGGGGGGGGGGGGGGGGGAGACAGGCATCTGATGAAGATTTAAACTACCATATGAAAACGCAGACACTTTAAACACCCTCCAGCTTTATCAAATATTGGACTGAGGGTTTCAAGTTTTAATGTCATGTGTACAAGTACATGCCTTTATTGCAAGCGCTAAACCCAACAATGCAGAAATCAATATTAATGTAGTACTAAAAATAACATACGGTAGAACAAAAACACAAAAATAAGAAAACAGGGAATAAGCTATATATAGGGTCAGTTCCATTACCATATTTACAAATGGTTAATTAAAAACAAAAACATGGTTGTGCATTGCTTCAAATGAGAGAAAAGACTGTTCAAGACGTTTAAAGCACAATCCAATGGCACTGAAACCTCTCACTTTGTAACCACGTTAGACACTGGATTGCATGTGACCCAACTACCTTCTGTACACAGTACTGTTCAGACAGCTCGCTTAGCTTTAGCTTATCTAGGCCTAAACAGTACTTATTATCCAAACAATGTAAATCTACACCGCCAAACACTTCAGTGTAAATGTCACTAACAAATTGACTCACATTAGTGAGGGCTTGTTTGATGGAGAGATGTTGGACCAGCAGCGTTAAATGTCTGGAATGCATACAGTGCTGCTCATACTGAGAATGACAATGCTCGCCTTGAAGAAAATATATTTTTTCTACGGGCTAATTTGTACAGGCTGATGCTGTCCATAGTAGAAGAGCATGTGATGGGACTTGTCTGGGTAGTGTGTCCAGGCAAGTTCCTTGTCTCTCTGTCCGTCTGTCCACCATGCGAGGGGAATATCTAGGCCTGCTAGTACAGCCGCTCTCGTCCAGCTCAGTGCAGATGTAATTGTAGCCACGCATGTCGCTGCCAAAATATGACAGGAAATCTAATCCTGCCAGCAGCTCGCAGACAACACAGCTCACTGCAGCTACAGAAGCCGTCTAGTCAGTACTTGGTTATACACACACAGAACACAGTCCCTGAGTTAATGCTTTACCGATAGAAAAATGTAGTATGTGGTGCAAACTCATTTGCAGACAGTGATCACATAATTTTACTGCAAAATATAAAGAGTTGTTATTTATAACTGAAATGCACTTACCCCTTGGTTTCCAGTAAATCGGATCAGAGGTTGTGAAGACAGGTCCTGAGAGAGATAGAGGACAAATAAACAGTCACATTGAAAACTGATCCTACTGAACAAGTGGATTTAAATGGGTCAAACTTCATAGATCCTGCTTGGTGGGCAAAAAAGAGGACCGTTCAGTAAAGCCCATTCAGGAGACAGGCACATTAAACAGTATAAACACTGTGCATTACAATTGAAATCTAACCACATCCAAATGACCACTGGATTACTATGATGAATATTTAACTAGTCTAAACGTACAGAAACCAGATAAGTAATCTGGATAATCTAGCTGTCCTTTATGATGGGACTAATCTGTCAAGCAGCGTCACCTTTCACACAGCAGTAACAGGTGAGGAAGTAGTTGTTCTCCCATATGCATACTACTCACAGTGGACCGCTGCTTGCATGGAACATTTAAACATTTTTCCTGTTTGGATGAGGTAAAAGCCTTCTGTATTTCATATCAAGCACTCAGTTTAGAGTTTTTTCTCGAAATTGACTCGCTGTGCTGCTCCAACTAGCCTCCCTAAAATGTCAAGGCCTTGCCATCACTCAACATATTAAAACAGTCTTTAGAGGGTGACAGGATAGAAATGCAAAGCAGGCAGCAGGCCATCCACGTCAATCAGCTGCGCTCCCTTCCCTGTTTTCATATTTCACCTACATAGGCACACAAAAAACTCACACACAGGCATTTCCTGCAAAACAATCTGTACACAAAAAGAAGCATGCCAGTTGTGCTGCAGTAAAATAAATGTGTGGTGTCCTCATTTGTTTTTCCATCACTCAGACTATTCAGTGCACCGGTAAGCAGTTGGTACACTGCCAGCCAATCAGAATGGTGTTCCTGGTGCTGACAATTTTGTTGTTGATATTTTCCACTGTTAGCAGCCACCAGATGAGGCTCAGATAAATATGGTGAAGTTATGGGGGACAAACATAAAATAAATCTAAACTCCATAGATGTTTGCAAAGCACTTGCATAAAATCAGATGAGCAATGAGCATAGGACTTGCCTGATCAATGTACTCAAGAGCACAGCCAATCATATTCATTTCATAATGACACAGGCAGACTATTCACACAACTGAGTTGTGTGTATAGCCATGTGAATTACTGCACAAAAAGCCTAACACACAAAATGTTTTTGTTGTGACCAAATAGTTGTTCTAAGTAAAGTAACTTTGGTAAGTAACAACTTGTACATAAACTTTTATCCATAGCACTGCAGTTCTGGAACGTCATCAGTGTAGTCATCTACAAGCCTTACCGTGTCCGAATGTGTGGAAGAAAAATAAGATGGTTTAAGAACAGGCGCTGAACTCAAAACAAGTTACCCCTTTCACCTAAGGTAAACCTTTAAACCTATTGCACAATGGGGCACACTGCTAAAGAAGCCATGGTCTGCAGTACAGCAGACCACTGGGCACATCAGCATAGAGCTTACTCTATCAAGTCAAGCAGACAAAGCAATAAACACACCACTACTGAACAAACCATTGATTGCATGATAGGAGACTATACAGGAGCAGAACATGATTTACTTGAACAAATCAAAAGTTACTTGTCACATGCGCCGAATAATGCTTACTTACAAGCCCTTAACCAACAATGCCGTTAAGAAAATATTTACTAAATAAACTAAAGTTGAAAATAAAATAGAAAGGCACACAAAACAATGAGGCTATACACAGAGGGTACCAAATCAATGTGCAGGAGTACAGGTTAGTCGAGGTAATGTCTACATGTAGGTAGGGGAAAATTGACTATGCATAGATAATTAAACAGTGAGTAGCAGCAGTTTAAGGGGGGGGGGTCAAAGCAAATAGTCTGGGTAGCCATTTGATTAATTGTTGAGCAGTCTTATGGCTTGGGGGTAGAAGCTGTTAAGGAGCCTTTTGGTCCTAGACTTGGCGCTCCAGTACCGCTTGCAGTGTGTGGTAGCAGAAAGAACAGTCTATGACTTGAGAGACAGGTGTCTTGGGACAATTTTTTGGGCTTTCCTCTGGCACCACCTAGTATATAGGTCCTGGATGGCAGGAAGCTTAGCCTGGGCTGTACGCACTACCCTCTGTAGCGCCTTACAGGATGCCAAGCAATTGCTGGCTAGTCTAGGAGACTAAGCACAACATGTTTTCCACTAATCATAGCCAAGCTTCAAGGAGGAACATGCCTGACAACTCTGACAAGCAATAGAGGAAGTCCCTCTGGTTTCCTTCCTCATTGACACTTCTGGAGATCACATGTGAACCAGGAAGAGGCTAGCCTGCCCGGAGCACAGAGGAGCCTTTGGAAAGAGTAGGGTGACGCTGCCATTGAGCAGATGGTGGCACTGCAGAACATCCAACGGCTGACACTGAGCCCACTCACACTGGCAGATGTGAACATGGCACGTTGTGAACCGGGTAGCCCCCTGGTCTGTGGACTTTCCCATTAACCAATGTAAAATACAGGTTGAAGTTCTATACATTTATTTGCGGTCTGAAAGTGTATTCTAATCATGGATGACATTGTAGTTTCCTTACATTTTGCATTATTCCATTACAATGTTAGTTTACCTTTCTTTCCTCTCAAGTTTGTGTGGTTGTGCTCAAATCAAAACATGTAAAAGGAATACATTTCCTAAGTCTGAAACGGGCCCTATGTAAGTAAGGTGCCAACTGGCTGAACTCACTTTTTATGATGAATGCAATTGGGCATAAAGAACACAACGCACAATGTATCAAAACCAATTGTGACACGATGATTTGGAGTGGAATACGTGATGCAACATGAGAATTTCACAAGTAATTTCGAATCCCATAGTCATTGAAACATGCATGTCAAATTTCAGACCAACAGAATAGAGATCTTTTCCCAGTACAACCCTGGCCTTTACTGGCTAGTCTAAAACCCAGACCTAGGAACCTGAGCACTAGGTCTGGGGAGGATGTCAGATTCTATAGGACATTTGGAAAGGGGAACAATTTTTATCCAGGGAGGATCTTCTTCACAGACAACTCTACCAACAAACCATGAGTTCGGGTATGCAGGGCTTAAAATAAAGGCGGGAACTGTGCTCATGTTTAGCTAGGGTAACAAGCGAATACAGCAATAAAGTCACAGGTGACACGCCTCTCATTTCCAACTGACGCCGGAACTTCTACAGACATGTAAGCTGGAATATTGGTGCATTGCGGGAGGCAACCAGTCTGTAGAGAGACCATTTCCTGAGATCTAGTTTTACCCAGACCTGTGCTCAATCTGAACCAGCCAGCCATTCAATGGAGCCTGCACGTTCCGTCAACCCCACCACTGCAACGTAAAACAGAGTACCGAATTTAGCTCCCCCTCCCCCCCACTGACATAGTGCAACACTCAGCCTGTTCATTTGAATGGGCTGCTGATATGTCACTATTCTCTGGGACTGGAGCCAAGAATGTTCCACAGAGCTAACCGTAGGACAGAGTGTGGCTCCTGAACGGGCCATGGATGTTCACAAAACTGGAGAACGGCCACCAGCTGGTGTCACGCAAATAAGAGAAACCTCAACGAGTCTAAGCCCAAGATTATTCTGGGGCGTACCTTGGCATGACGAAGATGAAGCTAGAACAGAGAGTTGGGGTAGGGCTGGGCGATAAATATAATTATTTAGACTCATTCAAATATATGCTTCTGCGCGATTCCAAATGACTGTATCCAAGAATCAAGTTTTTTATATATATATATATATATATATATATATATATATATCACGCTGAGTGTTTATGACATGTTCTCATGTCTTTTTGGTCTTGTCTCCTTCGCTCCCTCTGTGCACCTTTCCATTTTCCCCAGTGATCTGTATATAATGTCTCCGCCCTAACAATGGGAGTTGTTTTCCCAAAGGCGGGAAGGCAGGCAGCAAGCTTATGTCTAAAATAAGCCCATAGAAACGCATTGGGCTTATTTTGGACACATTTTGGCGAGACACACACACACCCACCAAGCCCGTCCCCATCATTTAAAACAAAGATGAGAGATCACTTCTTCCTCTCTGACAAGTGGTTTCAAGATGCTATTTGCGTTGGAGGTTTGGTCCAACAGAATTGGTCGTATGGACACCGAAACAGACTTTATTTTACAGTAATAGAGCATAGAAAGGCTAACAATACTCTTTTTATGTCTCAACTGCTCAAGTTGCATGCAGACACTACCAAAACAGGATAATCAATGAACATTCATTTTCCAGAATTAAATGCAGTTTTCGCACAGCCACATCCCGCAAGCAGCATTTTAACTGTTTTACTGTCTAGTCTGTTTTATAAATGTGCAATAAGCATAAAACACAATTATATAAAAGGAATTGGCAACTCGTTCCCATTCTGAGAAATAAGGTAGGCCACTTGATTTCAACATCTGAACAAAGTGGACAGGCTAGCATGCTGTTCAAAAAATGTTGGAGACGGACAGAAGGGTGTGTACATAATAATTAAACTTCTGCCTTGTTAGCTAGCAAATAGATCCAAATTGACTAAACATTAAAAAAAAAAAATATATATATATATATATAAGCTGGCTACTTACTAGCACGTGCATTATGCATGGTTCTGGTCATTTAAAAACATTTGAAAGAGTTTGAAAGCCAGATCAGTGATTACTATAAAAAAGGGTGAACTATTTTGATAAAATAATGAATTGTTAGTGGGTCTTGTGGTTGTGGAAGACTTACAGGCCCTTCAGAAAGTATTCATACCCCTTTCCTAATTCCATATTTTGTTGTGTTACAGCCTGAATTCAAAATTGATTAAATTTATGTTTTTCCTCACCCATCTACAAGCAATCACCAGAATTACAAAGTGAAAATATGTTCTTAGAAATGTTATAAAATTGAAACACACAAATCTTATTTACTTTTTCACATCTGACTCTTTGGCAGCGATTACAACTGTGAGTCTTTCTGGGTAAATCTCTATGAACTTTGCACACCTGGATTGTACAATATTTGCACATTATTATTTTAAATTCTTCAAGTTGATTGTTGATCAATGCTAGACAGCCATTTTCAAGTCTTGCCATAAATTTTCATGCCGATTTAAGTCAAAATTGTAACTAGACCACTCAGGAACATTCAATGTTGTCTTGCTAAACAACTCCAGTGTAGATTTGGCCTTGTGTTTTAGGCTATTGTCCTGTTGAACGGTGAATTTGTCTCGCAGTGTCTGTTGGAAAGCAGACCATCAGGTTTTCCCACAGAATTCTGCCTGTACTTAGCACTATTCCATTTCATTTTATCCTAAAGAACTCTATAGTCCTTGCAGATGACAAGCAAACTCATTACATGATGCAGCCACCACCATGCTTGTTGAATTTGCCCTAAACATGACACGTTGTATTCAGGACAATAAATTAATTTCTTTGCCACATTTGTTGCAGTTTTACTTAAGTGCCTTATTGCAAACAGAATGCATGTTTTAGAATATTTGTATTCTGTACATGCTTCCTTCTCACTCTGTCAATTAGGATAGCATTATAGAGTAACTACAATGTTGATCCATCCTCAGTTCTCCTATTACAGCCATTAAACTAACTGTTTTAAAGTCACGGTGAAATCCCTAAGTGTTTTTCTTCCTCTCCAGCAACTGAGTTAGGAAGGATGCCTGTGTCTTTGGGTGTATTGATACACCATCCAAAGTGCAAAAAATATCACCATGCTGAAAGGGATATACAAATCTCAATTTTACCCATCTACCAATAGGTGCCCTTCTTTGCGTGGCATTGAAAAACCTCCCTGGAATTTGTTTGCAATTCACTGCTCGAATTATGGACCTTACGGGTAATTGTATATGTGGGGAACAGGGATGCGGTAGCTATTGAAAAATAAAATGTTAAAACACTTGTTGCACAACCTGTGACGAACAAATGTTTACTTCTGAACTTATTTAGGCTTGCATAAAGGGGTTTAATACTTAGACTCTAGACAGCTTTTCATTTTTTATTCATTTGTAAAAAAATAAAAACATAATTCCACTGTGAGGCCATTGGGTTATTGTGTGGAGGCCATTGACAACATCTCAATTCAATCCGTTTTAAATTGAGGCTGTAACATAACATGTGGAAAACGTCAAGGGGTGTGAATATTTTCTGAAAGCATTGTACTGTATATTTAGCCTAGGTATAATTTCACAGGACCTGAATTAAGATTATTCCTGACTGAGAAGCAGTGCATTTTTACCTTTGATTGTACAACAAAGCATAGAGAATACAGATATCATAAATACATTCATTTGAAGGGAAAAAATGTACATATGATTTTTAGGCTATAATCACCCAGCCCTAAATTGAGGGATGGTGATCCTTCAACATTCAACTGTTGTTGGCAATTTAATGGGTGATTTGGACACTGGGAAGTTCTTGACGTGCAGATTAGTTGGCAAAGTGTCAGCTGATCTGCATGCAAAGAGATAAGGCAGATTACATGCACAGACCGTGCCAAAGTAAAAGGCACAGCACAATGTTTTCACCAGTGCTTTCCCCTTTTAAAGTTAGGCCTCTAGTTGGATTAGAGTCCTGCAATAGAATAGGGAGTTCTAATCCCCATCCACAGGACCTGCCGGTAACCAGACTATCCAAGGACTAAAATGTCACAGGGTCATTAGGAGACCTAGTCCTAAAACACTGCAGGTGGCAAATTTTCACTGTGCATTTTGTACCAAATCAACATGCCTGTAGATAATCTCAACAGTGCAGTGATGAGACTTCCCTCACCTCTCCGGTTCAAGTTTTAAATTGAATGTAGCATCAATGCTCACAAAAATCAATCATTGCGTCAAAGGAGTCCATATTGGCACAGATCTTTGAGATAAAAATGTATTGTTTTTAAACAGAAATCAAGTTATATAACTGCTAAATGTATTAAAACAACATTAAAACAGCTAAAATTATGATTGACTGCATAAGAGGCTGTCTCCACATGTAAATGTGTTTTAGAAATATCACAGTGGCATAGCACCAAAGTTCCAATCATTGGGAAGATCTGTGTAACACTAAACACACTCAGGTAGTTTACAACAGCTGTCTGCAGAGGAATTGATAAAAAATTCCATAAATAAAAAGTTGCAACGTGAAGGTGAGAATTTCTATAAAGCTTCTACAATCATCTTAAATTGGAACTTGATGTAATCTACATATTCTTTAAATAACTTTGCGAAATCACCCAATGACACCAAAACACAACAGTTGGGAGTTCCAGTTGTAGGTAGGAGCGAGGGAAAACTATTCAGCATGTGACAAAGCACCAGCCAACTCAAACTTCAAATATCAGCGCATGTCAAATCAAATGACCATACAAATATGTGACATTAACTAAACCTGTGACACGAGTGTAAGAACAGACGCTGTTATGAGGATAACCCTGAACTTTCCAGGACTCCTCTATGAGGGGGCCAGTGGAACGGAGCAGCTCCCCACGTTGGCCCAGGGCCTGGGACATGGTGCTAAGATCCACCAACCGCTCATTTCCACACACAGTGATGGCACCGGATCAGCACTCAGCAGGACAGGACATCATCTGGGGCAGCTCCCAACGCTTGACTACTGGGAAATTCACAGCGCAATGACTAGACACATGAGACCTAGCAAGAATGCAGGTCAGCTCTGTACACAGTGATACCAGACCATCCAGTGTGACTAGCCCACGGGACTGAGGGCCACACCATCCATGACATTTTGGAGTCATATTTGGCTGTGGTTATGATCTCGCTAGCTAGTGCCCCATTTGTTCTGTTCAAACTGGGGAGTCAGCATTACATAAATATCCATGGCACCAGGGGCCTCAAATATAACCGCTGCGTACATTTTACACTAAATATCTGAGCAATTTTAGAAAAGACTGCGCACATACAAAAATAGATATATAAAATTGCTGCACGCCATATATACACATATTTCCCATTATAAATCAGACCCATCCTGAAATTGTGTGCGTGAACGAGCATTAAAACTCAGCCTGAAAAATGCCCTTATATGCTGTATACTTTGGAAGAATTGAAATTAGGCAAAGGATATTTAAGGAAATACCAAGGAATAACTTGATTAAATATCCTTGGAGGTGTTGAGAGAATGTTTTATTTTACTTATTCAGTGACATTTGCTGTATTTGACTGTTTCTGAAAGAACAATCTATTGCAAATTGTGATCATTTCAATTCACTAATGTTTTGCGTTTACTTTTTCTAAATATGCTGCACTGCCCACATTTCCTAGCATGTCTACTCAAAAAAAAAAATGTTTTAATTACAGTAGGCTTACTTAGTGGTTCATAGCGCAAAATACTTGTTCAACACACACAAAAAGCTTAATTCTCTGAAATTATGTGCACAAATTTGTTTACATCCATGTTAGTGAGCATTTCTCCTTTTCCAAGATAATCCATCCACCTGACAGGTGTGGAATATCAAGAAGCTGATTAAACAGTATGTTCATTATACAGGTGCACCTTGTGCTGGGGACAATAAAAGGCCACTAAAATGTGAAGTTGTCGCAACAATGCCACAGATGCCTCAAGTTGAGGGAGTGTGCATTTGGCATGCTGACTGTAGGAATGTCCACCATAGCTGTTGCCAGAGAAGCGAATGTAAATTTCTCTACCATAAGCCGTCTCCAACGTCGTTTTAGAGAATGTGGCAATACAGCCAACCGGCCTCACAACCGCAGACCACATGTAACCATGCCAGCCTAGGACCTCCACATCCGGCTTCTTCGCCTACGGGATCGTCTGAGACCAGCCACCTGGACAGCTGGTGAAACTGTGGGTTTGCACAACCCAAGAATTTCTAACCAAACTGTCAGAAACCAAGATAATCTGCATGCCCGTTGTCCTCACCGGGACCTGACTGTGGTTCGAAAATATTCACCTTCTATGGCCACTGGTACGCTGGAGAAGTGTGCTCTTCACAGATGAATCCTGGTTTCAACTGTACTGGGCAGATGGCAGACAGCGTGTATGACATCGTGCAGGCGAGCAGTTTTCTGATGTCAACGTTGTGAACAGAGTGCCCCATGGTGGCAGTGGGGTTATGGTATGGGCAGGCATAAGCTTTGGACAACGAACACAATTGCATTTTATCAACAGCAATTTGAATGTACAGAAATACCGTGATGAGATCCTAAGGACCATTGTCATGCCATTCATCTGCTGCCATCACCTCATGTTTCAGCATGATAATGCACGGCCCCATGTCGCAAGGATCTGTACACAATTCCTGGAAGCTGAAAATGTCCCAGTTCTTCCATGGCCTGCATACTCACCAGACATGTCACCCATTGAACATGTTTGGGGTGCTCTGGATCGACGTGCATGACAGCATATTCCAGTTCCCGCCTGTATCCAGCAACTTCTCACAGCATTGAAGATGAGCAAGACAACATTCCGCAGGCCACAATCAACAGCCTGATCAACTCCATGCAAAGGTGATGTGCTGCATGAGGCAAATGGTGGTCACACCAGACACTGGTTTTCTGATCCACGAACAAACCTTTATTTTTTTGTAAGTATCCGTCCTCCCATTCATGTGAAACCCATAGGTTAGGGCCTAATTAATGTATTTAAATTGACTGATATAAAACTGCAACTCAGTAAACTCTTGAAATTGTAGAATTTATATTTTTGTTCAGTGTAATAGCATACAACAGACCCAGTTAAATGAGAGATGAGTATGGTAATTTCTTGCAAGTTAAACGGTCATCGGGAATATGAACCCATTATGACAAGAAAAAGCAGTGAGGAATTAGTGTAATGTTATGAAAATATGTATTATGTTTATTCATAAAACATTGTTTGTTTACTTGCGATATTAGAAATGACAGTAGGCTATTCAGAGACATATACAGTAGCCTAAAACACAAATGGAAAAGGTATATAGTCTGTTCTACCGTTAAACTGTGCTCAGGATCAGATAGATCAAAATACTTAAAATTGTTTATATTTAGTGTAAAGTGATGGCACTTTGTAGGCCTATATGTTACTTCAGAAGTATGAAACCATCAGTCAGAAAAGATGAGGAATTTATTCTGAAATGATATTGGAAATTAAATAGATGCCCATTTCTAACTATTTTAGAATGCAAAAATGCCCCAAAATCTTAGCGCTTCTCACTAACAGCAAATGTTTGCATCTTATTATATTTCCCCGTTTTTGTTATGAATAAGCGTGTGGTCATATCCCCCATTTTCTCAAAATACTAAGCTACTTGCAATGCAATACTTCAACCAATAGAAACGGTGCATACACATGGTCTACAGTTAATGCGAAGCACATTCTCACGTCAACTTTTGCGTGACAATTGGCGCACATGTTTTAGGGTATATTTTGTACGTACGCACTGGAGACCTGCACAAAACCTGTACCAGTCGCTGTTACTTAAACCTACCTTGAAGAGTCACAGAGCACATGAAACAAACTTCCAATGTGCGTTCTTTGTCAATTAAGCAAATTACATTTAAGTTTCAGATAACAATATATGGGATACAGTTACAAAATTGGTTTCATCCAAAGCGTGGGAATTTTTGTTGTAAAAACAGCAACAAGATGTAAAAATATACATTTAATTTAGTCTTACTTCATGGGATGATTGAGCAATTGGGTGGAAATTGTGTATTCCATTCTTATAAAAGACACATTGCCAGTGACAGAATTGAAGGCTTTCACCAGGAGAGGTAACAAAAGCTCATACTAAGTGGGATAGAGGACAGCTCTCATTTAAGCTCAAACAGTTCCTTGTCTCTGGTGTCAAGGTGAATTTTTTTTTGCCCAGAGCACTAATGTCACTCCTTGTGCCCGTCAGCAAACTAAAAGGCTTTAGCCTAGACGGAAATGCTCCACAAAGACGAGGCTAGTTTGTGAAGGAACTTATATCAAATATCTCTGGAAGCCTACTAGCAAGACTGGATCACTTGTGAGAAACACAAAATGTTCATGTTGTATTCTGAGTAACTTAATGGGTAAAAGTTTTGGCTAAGCTTTAATGAAAAACTCATTTGAAATTAGAAACACTTCTGTTCACCCTTGTATTATATATTGAGCTAAATTCTCTACACATACCAGGGGCCTGAGGGTTGATGTACTGTGTAAGGAATATAATGTAAAAATTCACTGCCTGCACAGAATCCAAGAATAACCTGGCCATTACCTAACCCACTGACACCAAAAGGCATTGGGCCAAAACATTAGTGTCAATCATACCACAGAGGGACACCAAGTTCAACTCTTTAAATCCATTTAGCTGAAATAGCACATTTTAGGAGCCATTTTAGCTGCCAATTTTAGGTGCCATCTTAAAGGTTCTGGCATGATTTGATACAATGACTGCTTTTCTATAAAAAGGTAACTGCTGAAGTAACTTGAGGCATCTGGCAGCAAAATATACTTAAACAGAAACAGGCAGCCAGTTAAATAAACACTGCCTATCAACAGAAGACTGTACAGTAATAGGATGTTCTGAAAAGGTATTGGACCGGTATTCAATTCTTTACATCAGGCTAGTCTGACAATAGGGGAAATCTAGGCCAGAGAATTACTGATTCCTCATAAGAAAATGGTCGTGTTACAACACTTTGCACAACATTAATTATTTTCTGGATCAAAAAGGGGTTTAGGTGGTGGGCCTGGCAGGTGGCACGATCAGCACATCTACATTTTACAGGACCCATTTATGGCTGCGTAAAGGATTTTGTTCATTTTTAAAGACAATTTTCTAAGATTCTACATACTCTGCCAAGGAGCTGAGATAAAATTGTATAGTTTTAAAGCTAGTTTCCTGACATCCTATGAATTTTGCCATAGCTAATGCGGTGTGCTTTTGCTCAAACAATCAAATGAATACTGTTTAAGTCAGTGTTTTTGGAATTTTCAATTCTCCCTGTCTAGCTTTTACTGTAGTAATGTTTAGTTCTCAAAGATATTATAGGTCCATTGTCATTTACACATACTTTCTAGTTTAAGAGGTTAACGTTTACACAAAGCATTTTTATATCACGAAAATGTAATTTCCAATTGTATTTATAATAATTTCTGGACTTTTTTTCCTCTTCCTTTTTCAGATTGCCTAGGGACCAGCCCAAAGATAGATAGATAGATGGATAGATGGATGGATATATAGTAATTTTCAACTGAAGGCACATTATTTCCTCATGTGTGTCAGTCTCCAGGCTGAGAATCCCCAGGATGGAGCTCCAGTTCACTCTGTCCTTCTGATCAGATGTGCAAACAGAGCAACGGGTTGACATTGGCACTGCTCACGTCAGACATGGATAACAGTCTGTCTGCCATGCTACCTGAGGAATATTGCACAATGCACTTACAAAGCACAATGCTCTAAAGGCTGTATATTATAATACCATTCTCTGAGTAGGACTTGACCTAGACAAAGAATGAATGAATCACTGGATGGTGAAAAAGGACATGGTGTTAAAACAAAACTTTTTATATGCCATATGTTAGGGGGTTCACTCACTGCTCTAGAATGTAGAGAAAAACAGCGCAATTCAAGGGGGTGCTAAGTAATGTCAAAACGTAGTTCTTTGCCAGAATTAATTAGATCGTTCTCTACAATATTGTAACCTTAATGTACTTGACAGTGTTGATTAAATAAGAGCGTTAATTTTCTGTGACAGTTGCTTGTTTTGACCATGCTGCTCTTGGTTGCATCTCCTCCATATTTGGCGTTGGCAGGTGGTACCATTTGAAGGTGCTTCTGTGGGTTGAACCAATCAAAATTAACTTAATACGTCGTCATTTTCATTTCCAGATCCTTGTCTTTCATTGGCTATATTGGCGATCAATCTACATTGAGAGGCCGTTTCTATGGCGATTTAAAGGGCAAGACTCAGAAATACACAATGTCCAAGGTCAGATATTGAAATTCAGTCTTAATATATATTTAAGTCCCCATTCAGTTTTATATTCAGCAGATTTCATTTAGAAAAAGCCCATGTTTTCACTCACGAACCTGTAGCCACTAGTTTGAATGTCTGCTGACAACCAAAGTTATTGCCGTTCTACCGCGAAACAGCGCCACAGAGTTCTATTGAGCAGTGACCACTTTTTGATCATGCCCATGATGACATTCCATTCACTCTAAACATGCTAAATTCTCAGAGTAAATCTGTAACTTTTGAACCATATATGGCAAAGACATGGAGTTTGGATTATTTTTCTGAAGCAATTCTGCATTTGTTATAAACCTTGAATTAATAATTTTATGGGTGAACACCCAAATGTGTTATCGACTTCCTCCTGGTCAATACAGGGCCAGAGGCAGTACTTAACTATTTAATCTACAAAACATTTAAGTAATTCTACTGTGTGTTTGGAATAGACATAGAACTCCCCAGACAGAGGAAAAGGGACCAGTCAGACCTTGGGAAATCACTTCACAGCTGTTTATCCTGGGCACAGATATCAAAACTGGAGCACAAGGCATTGCTTGTCATCTTAAACCGCAAAGAAGGGAGGGAAGTTATGGCCTTTTTCAAGATGGCTCTTATTGTGTTTTTGTCTCTGTGGCCAGTCGACTACAGGGCTGCGGCTGAGGGACAACAATGATGCAAGATTGACCTCTCACCCCTCCCAGCTTCAGCTTCCAAACCACAGTGTTCCATAAGGGGGGGGGGGGGGGTCGTCAAAAGGGAATCAATGGCTCCCTCTAACAGGAAAAGAAGATGTCTAGCTAGGCCAAACTGTGACTAAGGGGTTATTCTTAAACACCAGTGAATATAGGACGAGGTATACAATGACACAGTTTAAGTGCTTACTCAGGCATGTCTGTACAGGAGGACTTGCATATCAACTGTAAAAAGGCTTAAAGTGGGATACATTTCAACACCTCAATCAGCAGATACTCCAATATGAAAATATCATACCAAGTAGTGATTGGGGGAGGAGGTCATTACTGATGTCAATCACAATACATACTAAATTGTGAGAACCACAATACTTATGGGCACCTAAGTGTAGTATTAATATCCTATTGTGAGGTCCCTGGCAATTCCCAGCCCTAGTACTAAGTATCAAATGTTTGTTACATGTGTTGAACACAACTGGTGTAGGCTTTACCGTGAAATGCTTGCTTATGACACCTTCCCAACCATGCAGAGTTAAAAAATAATAAGAGGCTGTATCTTTAACTCGTGTGCAGTAAGCACAGACACAAAAAAAAAGCCAGATTCCCACAAATTGGCAATTAGACAACAGTACAGTGGACAATGGAGCCTGGGGATGAAAGGCATAAAAAAGTGCCTCTATTCATCAACTACAAAGCTGCGTAATGTCTGCATCCTCTGAAATCAGAGCCAAGCTGGGGTAGGGAAATAAAAGAGAAAAGCTACGGTACTATCCCTCCAGCTGAACGACTGCAGCTTTCATTCAACAGAATTGGCCAGTTCTCCAATGACTAGGCATCACAAAATACATTTCTCAAGCACAAATCCCATACACAGATTCCTGTAATTTCAAACCCTTGAATGTACAATATTTGTGTATCCAACATCAACTGTAACTAACAATGTAGTCTTTAAATCAATGTTTCTTTAGCGGGCAAAAATGTGCATGAACAGCATGATTACCACATATTTGGAGCAAGATTAGCACGTGTTACAAATAAAATGTTTTAATACTAATAGGCCATATTTTTCAAAGAAAAGCACAGCAGGATACCATCTATGTTCTTATTAGCTACATCAAGGACGCTGCATTGCTATCAAGCTAGGTACATAATGTTTTTTTTTTTCTCCAAACGGTTTCAAAGCACACTGGCTATGTTGGCCACTTCCTCTTCCCTAACTTAATCAATTTAAAGACAAGAATCATAAAACTACTTGCCATACTACTGGGTGTTAGACTGTAGCTAGATGTGCATGAACACAAACCTTGTAGTTGGTTTCCTGGCCTGCCAGGCTTTCTCAGTCAAATGTATGTATGTTTTGTTTATTCCATGTGTAACTCTGTGTTGTTGTATGTGTCGAATTGCTACGCTTTATCTTGGCCAGGTCGCAGTTGCAAATGAGAACTTGTTCTCAACTAGCCTACCTGGTTAAATATATGTGAAATAAAATAAAAATAAATAGAATAAAATATAGATGGCATGGATCAATGTAGCCACCGGTGGGAACCATATATATCTCGCTAGCAATTCAAAACAACTCAAAGTCCATGACTGAATAACATCACAAGAACATTATTTACCAGCTGGCAAAAAACAAAAAAATCAGTCAGGGAAATGCTGTAAGTGGGAGGTTAAACTGACAAAAAAATACAGCAAGCTCGATATGGTAATTTGGGCTACTGGTGGCTAGCCTCCAAGATGTCTCACTTTTCACGACTGCCAGAAGTAATATAAGCAAAGCAACATAACGCAAGGGTTTTATTGCACTTCACTTGTTGACTGCAATTCATACATGGCTGGTTTGCTAGATAACGTTGAACAAACGACATTGCTCGCCTGAGTTTAGCGTCAGCTCAGCAAACTTACCTAGCCTCACGTTTGCTACTAAACTTGGCCAAATGTCATCGATCGCTGTTCAACATCACTACATGGATAATTATGCGTTTTAGCTAGTTGGTTGTGATACGCCCCTAGCTTCATTACTGACCCTAAATCAAAGGTTTAACATCAAAGCTAGCCAACTTAACTAATTGGCTGGTAAGCGAACGTTACAGTACCATAGTTTGCAACGTTATGTAAATGTTTGCTAGTTGGCGAATCAAGTTGACCGTTTTGATCGTTCCAATTAGTGGTGGTAATGAAAAAACTAGACATAACTAACTAACAACCTGAATCCTTGCGGAATTCTTACTTTGCCTGCCAACATAGCTAGCGCACTTGTTACGTTAGCTAGCAAATCTTTAAAGGCTGATTGGCTTGAGTTTTATATTGAAAACACACACACTGGAAGCTACCAGCCTCGTTTAACACTGGGTTCATTTAAAAGGGTAGCTGAACGGTAATCCTAAAATGACTCGTTTGTGTGTAGTAATAAACATGCATCTAACTCGTGTAGCTAGCTAAATAAATAAGTAACGATGGCTAATGAAGCTTGCTGGCATGGCAGCGAAGTAGCCAGTTGCTAACCAGCTAGCTATGTCAGCCAACGAGCAAAATATACCTAATATGTAGTTACATTTACTTGAGTTGTTCAATTACCTTGCTACTCTGGTAACCTTCAAATGCCCTCAAGGCGCTGTCAGTGAGTTTTACGTGAAAGACGGAGACATTACTGCCATTGCTCACTCGTCCACAGGACAGTCCGTAGCACTGCTCCTCCTTCAACGCCGCCATCTTGCTACCATTGCCTCCACGCTCGCGCACGAGCAGCACTCTGTCGTAAACGCAGAAAAACTCCCACAGCTTTCTAATGAATATACATGTTACGTACACGGCGTGATGAAGTCATAAGTTAATAATACATTGAAACATGCTACATAATATAAACATAACATTTATGCGCGACAAATAAGTTCAATTTTATCGGGAGGATTTATCATAAACTGTTTCTTTACTTCAATAAAATGAAGCACTGAGGAGAAAATATGAATCATTAAAACATGAGACATGTCTGACCACTGGTTACCAATGGAAAGCATATCAGAGATGTGCGTAGGAAGGAAGAAGGAAACATTAGGTCACTGGACTACGTCAACGTCTCATTGAATCCATGAGTTGGGAATGTCCAGTCTAACACATTGGTACCAAAGAAATGGAACATGAGAGGAAACACTAAGTAAATGACTATCGGTCTTCAGACAGATACAGTTAGTTGAAAGGAGAGGAGTGTCAAACAATACAAAATAAATAAAATCAAGGACACAAAAAACATCACAGTCTAGTGGTCTCTACCTTCTATAGTGCTGTCAATCCATTTACTAGGAGAGTAACAGTGGCGAGCTTTCAAATTGGCCCAATTGTGTAGGCATGGAGTCTATGCACTGTAATAACAGAGGTGATGAAGTACTCCCAACCTGTCAAAGATAGCTTGACAGTTGTATGGATGACAAGACAACTTCAAGATTACAGTATTATCAACCTTCCGGAATCTGATGAAACAGCATCGATATCCATGCTTATAAACCTAGGGTTGTTGCAATAAAGGTTACTTGGCTCATAGTAAAAGAGTTGACAAACTTTTATTGAAATAAATACAAAAGCAACAAGTGCGAGAATGTGAGAAACTCAAAAGCAACAAATATCTGCAACATTTAACTCTTTTTACATATGGTCTATTGTAGAGAAAAAAACAATTTCTCATGTGACAACAAAATGATAGAAAAATACACCTCAAAATAGAAACATTTCACATTTAAGTTGTCAAAAACAAAAACTACAAAACAAGCAAAGTGACCAAACCTAAAATTGGTATTAGAATGTACACCCTTCAAAGTTTGGTCTCAGAATCATCAAAAGTGAGGTACACTCCATTTACTTTATAAATAACAAATTATATATTAAAGCATGGGTTTTAAAGGAATGTGACAGTTTTCATTGACCAAGACTGTCTGAGTGTGGATCACAGGGCCAGATAATACACCACCTAGATTAATGCCATACCCCCCCAACATTGGCACCATCCCAATAACAAACAAGAGCAGAATACCTTTAACATTTTTTTTTTTTTTACAGAATTGTACACTTAAAAAAATAAATTAACACACATGACCACATCAGCTAATTTTAGATAATTGACAGATCATTCCTAGAATTATAATTTCAGAGTGCTCAATCAATTCATTTTTAGAATCACTACCAGAGGAGCTCAATTCATTGGCAGCAATTAACAATTAGTGTCTGTCAAATGGACATACATACATTTGAAAATCTAGAACTTTTCATATACAAATATTGATTGTATGGTATTTGTCACATATAATTATCATTCTCCCAAGGAGTAACAGAATAGTGTGACAAACCTATGGACAGCCACACTAAAGAGGTGACATAAGACCCATTTATCCCCTTTTTTTTTGTTTGTTTAGTTCCAAAAGGCACTGCCAGATGTCCAGTTGCTTTTTGTGGGTCCCACTTTGCATGGAGCAGGCAATCACCAGAAAAGTATTTCTCTCATCTAATTTCTGGCAGCTATGACAACTGACAAGGCGACACCTCCAATGGCTACTGCAGTGGCACCGAAGAGCCATTTCCAGCTGACAACCTGTGGACAATATACAAGAAATGTAAGGCTTTCTGTTGACACCTGGAATAAATCAATTTCTGATCCCCAGCTGATTTTACATCAACTAGTGTTAATTCCAGCATCAGTTTGTTGACATGAGCAGGTGAAGCATCTTGAGAGGATGGTCTCACCCATGAAGACCTGGCCTGGTGTTTCTGCATGCCGCTGCTGCCGCTGGCTGGGTTGCCTAGCATCTTCTTGTACATGGCCTGCTCTGCGCCTTTCTGCTCCGAGTGCTTCTTCACCAGCTTGGAGAGTTCTGCATGGATGGTCTACCCCAGGAGACAGAAAGTGTGAGAATAATCTGAGGCGTACTACTCCCCACTCACGTGTATATCATACACATTCACTCATAACACTTTCCCAATGGCTTGTGCACCATAATCGTCAGGTGTTCTGGTAACTGCAGATGGCTTGATTATTGGCCCTTGATGCTACTGTGAATTTAATTTGCTTGCTAATAAAAAAAACATGACTTTATATCAAGTCTCTGACTCATTCCTCTGAAGGGTTGGTAAGTTGGCAATTTAGGACATTTTCACAGCATTGGTCAAAATGTCTTATACAGCCTCTGAGGAGCCACTTACTGGCACTGTGTTGTGGACAGAGGACGGTAGAGACTTTGGGTAAGTGGCTGCTCTTAGTCTCCTCTCCCACTGCTGCTAAGACTAAATGGGTGCTTGACAGTATTACATTTCTACAGGACACCATTGGCTTCTCCATGTTGCAATACTTCTGATCATGTACAGTCGTAGCCAAATGTTTTGAGAATGACACACATTTTCACAAAGTCTGCTGCCTCAGTGTCTTTAGATATTTGTCAGATGTTACTATAGAATACTGAAGTATAAATACAAGCATTTCATAAGTGTCAAAGACTCTTATTGACAATTACATGAAGTTGATGCAAAGAGTCAATATTTGCAGTGTTGACCCTTCTTTTTCAAGACCTCTGCAATCCGCCCTGGCATGCTGTCAATTAACTTCTGGGCCACATTCCTGACTGATGGCAGCCCATTCTTGCATAATCAATGCTTGGAGTTTGTCAGAATGTGTTTGTTTTTTTGTTTGTCCACCCGCCTCTTGAGGATTGACCACACGTTCTCAATGGGATTAAGGTCTGGGGAGTTTCCAGGCCATGGATCCAAAATATTGATGTTTTGTTCCCCGAGTCAATTCTGACAAACTTATGGCAAGGTGCTCCATCATGCTGAAAAAGGCATTGTTCGTCACCAAACTGTTCCTGGATGGTTGGGAGAAGTTGCTCTCGGAGGATGTGTTGGTACCATTCTTTATTCATGGCTGTGTTCAAAGGCAAAATTGTGAGTGAGCCCAATCCCTTGGCTGAGAAGCAACCCCACACATGAATGGTCTCAGGATGCTTTTCTGTTGGCAGCGCTCACCTTGTCTTCTCCGGACAAGCTTTTATCCGGATGCCCCAAACAATCGGAAAGGGGATTCAGAGAAAATTACTTTACCCCAGTCCTCAGCAGTCCAATCTCCGTATCTTTTGCAGAATATCAGTCTGTCCCTGATGTTTTTCCTGGAGAGAAGTGGCTTTTTTGCTGCCCTTCTTGACACCAGGCCATCCTCCAAAAGTCTTCGCCTCACTGTGCATGCAGATGCACTCACACCTGCCTGCTGCCATTCCTGAGCAAGCTCTGTACTGGTGGTGCCCCGATCCTGCAGCTGAATCAACTTTAGGAGATGGTCCTGGCGCTTGCTGGACTTTCTTGGGCGCCCTGAAGCCTTCTTCACAACAACCGCTCTCCTTGAAGTTCTTGATGATCCAATAAATGGTTGATTTAGGTGCAACCTTACTGGCAGCAATATCCTTGCCTGTGAAGCCCTTTTTGTGCAAAGCAATGATGACGGCACGTTTCCTTGCAGGAAACCATGGTTGACAGAGGAACAATGATTCCAAGCACAACCCTCCTTTTGAAGCTTCCAGTCTGTCATGCTGATTGAGTTGAAAAAACAGAGTGATCTCCAGCCTTGTCCTCGTCAACACTCACACCTGTGTTAATTAGAGAGTCACTGACATGATGTCAGCTGGTCTTTTTGAGGCAGGGCTGAAATGCAGTGGAAATGTTTTTTGGGATTCAGTTAATTTGCATGGCAAAGAGGGACTTTGCAATTCATCTGATCACTCTTCATAACATTCTGGAGTATATGCAAATTGCCATCATACAAACTGAGTCAGACTTTGGTGAAAATTTATATTTGTGTCATTCTCAAATTTGGCCACGACTGTACACACCAGTAATGTTTGAAGACAGAAATGACATAACTGCTGCCGTTCTTGTCATCTTTCCCCATTTCACAAAAAAGTTATTTGAGAAGATAAAAGCTAATTGCGTTTACTTTAATGCATGTATTCGGACAAGAAAACCATAACATCCATAAAAAAATAAGTAGGGAGTGGACCAACATTTTTTCATCTAAATCTGCAAGCTTTTAATCTAGACCCTTGAAATTATATCTGTAATGGTTTATTGCTCCTAATCTTAAAACACTTCAGTGAAAACATCACCACAAACATGCCCGGGTAGCTACACGTTAGAGAGTATACAACCAACTCGTCAGTGGTGCACTCTGCATCCCAGTTCAGATGGCAAGAGCATGCCTAGTGCTAATGGAAGATTTAAAAATAATAATAATAATAATGTTTGTTTAACTAGGCAAGTCAGTTAAGAACAAATTCTTATTTTACAATGATGGCCTACATCAGCCAAACCCGAACAACGCTGGGCCAATTGAGCGCCCCCCTATGGGACTCCCAATCACAGCCGGTTGTGATACAGCCTGGTTTTGAACCAGGGTGTCTGTAGTGACGCCTCAAGCGCTGAGATGCAGTGCTTTAGACCGCTGTGCCAAATCGGGAGCCCCATGAACCACTGAAAATCCTTAACCACCCACAAAACACACTTGTGCACTACATTAGAGCCCGAGAAACAAAACACACTGTATGGGACATTTATAAAAGACATTCAGCGAAAGCACGATTTCACAGGTTGGTGTGCAGGACTGAAAAAAAAAAGGACAGTCGGCAGGAGTGGGGAGGGTTGGACATGAGTGGTAAGTATTAACATGCAGCTGGTCCAAGAAGACCACACTCTGTAGTGCGCTGTCAGATTGCCCCGTTCACTGAGCCTCATGTCTAAGCAATGCCTTATCACCTGGGAACAGAGGAACCAGCCTATTTACAGAGACAACAACAAACTCAGATCACCAAAATGAGTATGCAGTCCACCTGGTTTCCCTTGTCATCAATATTAGAGAATGTGGTACCACCTGGTGGATGTAAGTGAAAACTGCAACAAATTGTGGTCCTGAGAATTTGTTTACGTTCTCCAGCTTTCTAAATAATGTTTTTGTGAAGGTGGAGTGCAATACCTTGTTACTTGGTTCCAACTTCAGGGCCCTCTTCAAAATCTTTATAGCTTCAGCATATTCCCCTTGCAAGGCCAATACCTAGAGACACAGATGTAGTCCATGGTGATACTTTCAGAGACGGACAGTCATATTCACAATTACACAACTGGTCAGTTGTGTGAGACCTACCTTGCCTTTGCGGAATAGGGCTTTTATGTTGTCTGGCTGGTGGGCCAGTACTGAAACGCAGGACCGTAGTGCCGCTTCATAGTGATCCAACTTGAGCTGGGCAGCTGCCATGTTGTTTAGACACTTCACCTTCACGTCCATCAGCTCCTCCTCTTCCTCCGGGCTAATGTCCACTGAAACAGACACACAGCAACAGTAAGTTACAGGGAGCCCAGCCCCATCCAAAAACAGTTATTTTGCAAAAAACACATCTCTGTCACCTTTAGAGTTGGACTCCGTGACCTGCAGGGCGATGCCATAAGAGTTAACAGCGAAGGCATAGTCCGCTCTCTGGTAGTAGACATTTCCCCTCTCCCTCTTCTGCCCAGCCAGGGCGATCCTCTCCTGGGGGGACAGGAGCTCAAGGTCGGGGGCCTCAGTGGCATCAAGCAGCTGGACCTCCAGGGCCAACGCCGCATTGGGAGGCACATCAGGGGCAAGACTGCCAGCGGTGAAGGCCAGGGCACGGAATCAGAGAGCAAAGTCAGAACGTGTACTATAAGCACTGAGCTCTAGAGATTTTTACATTTATTTTACCAGGTAAGTTGACTGAGAACAGATTATAATTTACAGCAACGACCTGGGGAATAGTTACAGGGGCGAGGAGGGGGGGGATGAATGAGCCAATTGGAAGCTGCGGATGATTATGGGAACAGTGATGGTATGAGGACCAGATTGGGAATTTAGCCAGGACACCAGGGTTAACACCCCTACTCTTACGATAAGTGCCATGGAATCTTTAGTGTCCACAGAGATTCAGGACACCCGTTTAACATCCCACCCGAAAGACGGCACCCTACACAGGGCAATTTCCCCAATCACTGCCCTGGGGCATTGGGATATTTTTTAGACCAGAGGAAAGGGTGCCTCCTACTGGCCCTCTAACACCACTTCCAGCAGCATCTGGTCTCCCATCCAGGACCAACCCGCTGAGCTTCAGAAGCAAGCCAGCAGTGGGATGCAGGGTGGTATGCACCATTTCACTCACTATTCTTTCTGAGAAAGAAAGAGGGCTGAGGTGTTTAGCTTTGCTCCCATTAAAAGGTGCAGCTACAAAGAACCATATCAGGCACAAGTTCATGATATCTACTACGACTTCATGAAGCATAGGGAGAATTTCAGAGTTATCTTTATAGGAAATTACAATCTCAGAATAGATTACTTGTTTGGGTAACAAGACATGCCAGTGAAACCACAAAGAACCAGCAAGATTAAGAAATCCTCCATACCTCCCCAAGGCACCATATGCATATTTAGCATTGGCTTGGACAAGGGCCTTCTCCCTCATTTCCATGAGCTGCACTGTGAGATCCAGAGCCTACAAGAGCACAATAGACTTAAAGCACTTCTCACCATCTTGGTTTGGATGCATTGCTAGTGAATATAAACTCGACACTGAACTTGAAATACAATTCCATCAATTTACACTTCTGAGATCGACTAACATCATCACTACCTTGTATGCAATCAGATCGGATTTGCCTTCACATAAAATACTGAGTATTTTAAGTGAATACTGAATGTACCTGGATGACATCACCATCTCCCAGAGTGAAAGAGAGCTCAGGTTGCTCTTCTATAAGAGTCCCATCAGCCAGTGAAGTCTTCAGGTGAATCATGACATTCTGGCCTTTTGTGGGCCTGCTGTCTGGCCCATTCCCTACCTGTAGGACTTTCTTCTTTAGCTGGCCATTACCTGCAAATAGATATGTGAGAATATGACGGTCACCCAGTGATGTTCCTTTCTCTTTGACCTAAAAATAGAAAAGGTAATTTTGTTACCTAGCATATCCATCCATTCATCTAGTGGAGCTGAAGTGCCAGTGTTTTGATCCTCTACAGGCTCCTCTGTTTTAGTCTTCTTCCCACCCCCAGCATCTTCCAAAGGAGGAGGGTTGTCATCAATGTCATCATCCAGCATCTCAAAGTCTTCCCCACTGTCCAGCAGCGAGGCTTTCCCTGACTTCTTCCCTAAGAGAACCATCTCCGGGTTATCCCCTGCACCCTTCACCTCTTTGTCAGTCATCTGTTGAAATGCCTTCAATGCGATTTAGAAATACAGATGAGAATAAACAGGGGTAATTTGGTTAGCAGCATCAATTGTGCTGCCAATTAAGGGGTGTTATTGGCTATACACACACACTCTCTGGCATCATACCATGCAGCTTGTTTGGAAAGAATGGGTTGCTGTGGTTTGGCCAGAATCATCCATGATTCTGGGTCTGGTAACGTTAGCTAGATACCACAACAGTGAAGACGCATGGCGTTCATGGCGCATTGACGTTCACTCCCACTGCACTAAAAACTGCTATGGTGAAACGCCTTCTGAAGAAAAGTAATCTAGATTCTTCAGCCAATCGCCAACCTTCTATTCTTAAGCAAAAGTCTGGAGAAATTTGGTGTTTAAACAGCTAAACGAATTAACTGCCAACTGTATTTTTGAAAAATTCAAATCTGTTTTTTGTGCCCACCACAGCACAGAGACACCTTTGGTTAAAGTGGTAAATGATCTTAGAGCCAACAGACGCCAAACAGCTCTCTGTCCTTGGATTTAAGTGATGCATTCTACACTGACCATGATGTCCTTCTGGACAGACTGGAGATGTGGGTTGGCCTCTCTGAGACAGTTCTAAATTGGTTTAGGTCTTATTTAACCGGTAGAGTGTGTTGTCACCCTTGGTGAACATAACTCAAGAAAATACATTTCACGTGGCTTTCCACAAAGTTCGATTTTGGGTCCGGTACGGTTCAGATATATATATATTACCCCTTGGCAGCATTATCAGAAAGCACAGCATTCATTTTCAATGCTACGCAGATGATAACATTTTTATTTCTGTGTCACCAGAGGATTTCAGCTCCACGGATAAATTATTAGTGATTTAAATAATTGGCTGGCTCACTTCCTCCAGCTAAATCAAGACAAACTCGAGGCACTTATTGTTGGAGCCAAAGCAGAGAGAGAATCTAGCCACACATTTTAATTAATGGGCAATAAAGATTAAACACCAGGTAAAGAAAACCTTGGTGTTATTTTAGATTCTGAACTCAATTTCGAATCACAGGTTAGGAATGTGAAGAAAATAGCTTTTTACTACATGAGGTACATTGCCAAGATGCAGCCGTTTCTCTTTTAGGGTGTTACAGAGAGACTCATCCATGCTTTTATTACAAGCAGGCTTGACTACTGTAATGCTCTCGTCTGGTCTGCCCAAGAAAGCCATTGGTCAACTGCAAAACATACAGAATGCTGCAACATGGGAACTGACCAAGACCAGATGGAGAGCACACACACTACACCAGTTAAGGTCTCTGCACTGGCTGCCTGTGAGCTTTAGAAATACTTTAAAGATTATTCTATTGGTTTTAAATCAATCCACAACTGTGCACCCAAATACAAGTTAGACATGATTTTAAGTTATGTACCCAGTTGGTCCCTCAGGTCCTCTGGCACTGGCCTTCTAACTATCACAAGCTTAGGACCAAGAGGCATGTAGAGGCAGCCTTTAGTTACTATGCCCTCAGCCTCTTGAACAGCCTGCCAGAGAACATGAGGGGGGGCAAAACTGTGGACATATTTAAGTGATCTTAAAACATATTTTTAGCTTTGCTTTTCATAAGGGTGCTTTTTAGTTGTTCAGTTTGTTTTATCTTATGTCTGTAGTGTAGTAAATATTTCAGCTTTTATTTTCATGTTTTTAAATAATCGTTTTCCTGTAAAGCACAATGCGTTGCAATCCATGTCTGAAATGCGATGTATAAATAAAGCATGATTTGATTTAGAGAAACGTCAGAAAACAGACAGATAGCTAGCTAGGTAATTAGTGCGTTAGCTAGCAAGCAATGTAGCTAACTAGGACTGTGCATTAGCTATTGGTAACTACTATCGCTTGCTAGCCATATTACTTAGCTAACTGTTCACATTTTTAAAATAATTTTGGTGATAAGAATGTACAGGATTTCAGTGGATGTTTCGAGAACTTTGAGAAGTTTCTTGTTGAGAGACTACTTTAGCTACAGTATTTAGCTAGCCGGTTTCGTTATCTTATACAAATTGACTTAACTGTAGCTTCGTTAAAATGAACATGAAGAACAAAATGACAACAAGGAATCAATTAAATTACAAGTTACCTTAAAATATTATATGCTTGGTAAATAGACTGAACACTTGATCGAAGAAGAGTTTGTGATGATAGCTTCGCTTGATCCTTCAGTAAATTCAGCAGGCTCTTCCTGTTCACCTTGGGCCTGACATCTTTCCTGTATTTCTATTGGCTTATAATATTTAATCAATCACACGATTGGTAGATCCCAATGACAGTCAAACAAATGACCTGACTGTTCAAACCAATAATGTATACACACCCTGGATTGCTAAAGATATGTATTGGCCCTTGAGAGTGTTTGAAGCAGCCAGTATGCCATATTGGCACTCCTCAGTAAGAATAGTCCTCCATAGGAATGAATGGAATTCTGCAGTATTTCAATTAAATGTTTCAAGGACTAAAATACATGTATTTAAGCATTTTTGTTGTTATAGTGGGGACATTACATTAGTCATCTCCAAAAAAGTATACTTTAAAGAAATTGTTTTATATATACTTTTTAAATGTTTATGTTAAACTCACATAATTTAAAAGAATAATTGTGGCAAAAACGAATGTCGACATTAATAGACATATTTCTATGGCTTCCAAAATATTTTTACGTCGTGACGGAGTGATAAAGATGGAAGCACAGTGACTTCAACACAGCGCCCCCTATAGTCATCTAGTGTATATATAAATCGTTGGTTCAAACGTGCAGTTGAAGTTAGAAGTTTACATACACTGAGGTTGTAGTCATTAAAACTCATTTTCAAACCACTCCACAAATTTCTTGTGAACAAACTATAGTTTTGTGAAGTCAGTTAGGACATCTACTTTGTGCATGACAAGTAATTTTTCCAACAATTGTTTACAGACAGATTATTTCACTTATAATTCACTGTATTACAATTCAAGTTGGTCAGAAGTTTACATACACTGACTGTACCTTAAAACAGCTTGGAATATTCCAGAAAATGAGTCAATTGGAGGTGTACCTGTGGATGTATTTCAAGGCCTACCTTCAAACTCCGTGCCTCTTTGCTTGACATCATGGGAAAATCAAAAGAAATCAGCCAAGACCTCAGATTTTTGTAGACCTCCACAAGTTTGGTTCATCCTTGGGAGCAATTTCCAAACACCTGAAGGTACCAAGTTCACCTGTACAAACAATAGTACGCAAGTATAAACACCATGGGACCACGCAGCTGTCATAATGCTAAGGAAGGAGAAGTGTTCTGTCTCCTAGAGATGAACGGAGTTTGGTGCGAAAAGTGCAAATCAATCCCAGAACAACAGCAAAGGACCTTGTGAAGATGCTGGAGGAAACCGGTACAACAGTTTCTAGATCCACAGTAAAAAGAGTCCTACAGTGCCTTGCGAAAGTATTCGGCCCCCTTGAACTTTGCGACCTT